>NC_045673.1:7030092-7353343 GCF_003331165.1 Xiphophorus hellerii | reverse complement strand
GCTCCTCTTTTCAGGACATCGAGGCGTTTTCTAACGCGAAGAAAGACGCGCAATATTTGGAATAACATCGTAACAATATGGTTTTTTATGCTGCACTCCCCTTTATCATAGTATCTTAGGGTTTAATTTTGAGAGGACAACTTGGAAATGGAGCCAGGGAAGGAGAAGGCATTCCCCATCAAAGAGGGGGTTAAACAGATCGCAGGAAAGGCCTTGGGGAAACTGTACAGGTAAGAGAAATAAGTGATTTGATTTAATTTCATTGTTTCTTATTTAAAAAAAAAAAAACTTCCAAAAACTGATGCTCCCTCTCGTTCTTAAATCTTCTCACTCTTAGAATATAGTGACAGCAGAATCGTGTGGCCCGAATATTTAAGGATCAGATTATTTCCCAGGAGGACGGTCTCCCCTCCACCAGCAGCTGGGGGTGTTTTTAATAATTAATGAAAGAGAACGAGTCGTGACACAAAGTCCTGGAGATATCTGTAATACCCACGAATAATTTCGGATCGATGAACTTCATCCAATCTTAAGAGAAAGCGTTTCACGTTCTTGCATATTTACAAAGCTCTACTTTTTTTTTTGTCTTTTAAAAACGGAGCGAAATGATGGAGTATTTAAAAACAGAGCCAAAAAAAAAAAAAAAAGGAAGCAGTTTTGCTGAATTAATCTGTTTTATTTCGCAGTTTTAATGTAACCTTTTGTCCAGGTATCATTCCTTCGTGTTTCATGTCGAAATTGCTGCATTTAAAGCTGCAGCGCGGAAACGTGACTCGTTACCGAGAAAAGGGCCCAAATGAGGCCTTCACATCCAACCGGGTCGTAGGAAATTAGACCTCAGGTTTTCTGTGGAGAAATTCATCGTGAGTAAAAAGCAAAGGCTAATTAAAAAATAAAATAAAATACAAGATAGAAAATGAAAATGAAAACGGTTGAAATGATCTTCAAACGAAGGATATTGATGATGATGATGCTGCATTGCGGTTTGAAGGTCGGGATTTTTTCCCCTTACAGCAAAAAACGAAAATAATGTTTCGATTTTATGGAATCAATTTAAGGAAAAATGCATATTTTTTCAGAGAAAAACGATAGTTATAATACAAATCATAGGTTTGTCCCCTTTTGAAGCCTTAAGGGTGGATAGAGAACATATCCTTGAGAAAGAAAAAGGTTTTAATTTTCCCTTTTTCCTCAATAAATCAGCAAGAAAAATAGTTTTTTAAATACCAAATGAAATTCTGATGGTTTTGTAATAATAATAATAAATTTCAGTATTAGTCCTGTTCTTGATTTAACCTCCTGAGACCCGGGCTTTTGTTTGATGTGCATTTTTTATGTCTCCTTACTATTTGGGATTAGTATGACCTAATTTTAGTTGAAATTAAATTTTAGCTTTCTATGTGCTCTTGAACTATGTCAAAACCAATGCCCTCATATGAGGTCAATGGGTCTGTTTTTGCATATACATTTTCTCCTTGTCATTTGGGATCATAAGGACCCAATTAGCCTAAAAATGAAATTTTAGCTTTCTACAATAAGTGGTTATCTCAAAACCCAATGTCCTCAGACGAGGACATTGGGTCTACCTGTGTGACGATAAGACCATTCAATCAATGTTATTATTTACATCTGTGTTTACAAAAATGTAATGTCCTCATATGAGGATGCAGGGTCTCAGGAGGTTAACGCCTGTATCCATAAAAAAAGCATATGTAACCTAAAAAAAAAAATGCTCATGGTGTTATATAATCGCCTTGTGGTGCAGGAGGCTGGAGAAGCGGCAGCAGACAGGTGAGGCCATCGAGCTGACGGAGGATGGGCGACCCAGGGAGGACCAGGAGCGCAAGGCTCCGCTGTGTGACTGCACCTGCTTCGGGCTTCCGCGCAGATACATCATCGCCATGCTGAGCGGGCTCGGCTTCTGCATCTCCTTCGGTATCCGCTGTAACCTGGGTGTGGCCATCGTCAGCATGGTGAACAACAGCACGATTCACCAGAACGGCAAGATCATCGTCAAAGAGGTGCTAACTCCGCCCTCCTCCACATCAGGGAGCCCCTTCCTGTCCGATAGGTGATGGTGGGGCCGGAGCCTGTAGACCGTTCATTTTACTTTATTTATCTAGTTGTTTTTTTTCTTACTTACATTTCTTACACATGAAGAAAATAGAGAAATGTTTCTTCTCTTCTATTTTTCTCTCACAAATAAAGCAAATGAAGTATTTCTCCGCTTACATGAAATGTAGAAAACAAATGGTATTTTTTTTTTGGTTTTTTTTTTGTCTTTATTTTTTAAGAAAGCACAATTCAACTGGGACCCGGAGACCGTGGGATTGATCCATGGCTCTTTCTTCTGGGGCTACATAATAACTCAGATTCCAGGAGGCTATATTTCCTCCAGACTGGCTGCAAACAGGTAAAAACACCGACAATTTCTACCGTCAGGCTTCAGTTTCTTACCAATTGCAGCCTTAATTTTAAAAGCAACAATGTTTGCATGTAATCAATAAAATTTGTAGTGTCAAGTTGCATAAATTTTTGTGGGGGATTTGGTATTTTACTTAATAATTCTGAGTAAAATAAATGCAAATTTATCACAGAAATCTGATCTAACTCAGAAGTTCTTCATGTTTACTAAGTTGACATTCAGTTATAATACAAATCATAGACTTACTGTTCAACAAGCAAAAATAAAGGTTGGTTAAAGCAACAACGTCAGGTTTTTTTTTTTATGCATAAGAATTGTAACCAAATTATGTGGTTAGAGTTTAACCATTGCAAAACTTTACCATTAAAAAACAAAAAATGTGAAGATTGTAATGGATAATAATTTATAAATCCATTTTATAGTGTACTACAAACAAAGATATGAATGTTGGGTTTGGAGCAAACCAGCAGATGAACTGGGGATTTGGTTCATGGCCGCCAGGCGTGCCTCCTCATGTTAATGAGCTCCCACGGGACGGCCGTGTCTAATCCTTTATGTTGGGACGCATGGCAACCGCACCAGCCAAAGCCTTGTGTGAAATCTGTTTCTAGGTAATGATCGTAGTACAATCTCAGTGGCTGCGGAGCCGACATTATTGTTTCGCTGATTGCTGGTTAGCCAGCTGTTAGCTGAAGGAATCGAACAAATCTGCAACAGGGATATATGACGAAAAAGACGAGAAAATGTAAAAAAAATTATATATAACAATTAAGTGCAAACTGACATTTTTAGGAGAGTATGGTGTCTTTATTTGTTAATTTGACTTTGTATGGCTTATTGAAATAAAATAGATTTTTAATGATCCTACGATGCTATCTGAGCTCTGCGATGCCTTTTGTTGTGGTGGCAACAGAGAACAATGTCATTGATTTCGTTGTTTTTCAACTGACACACATTCAAACGGTGTGATGGTTTTATTTTTGTTTTTTAACCAGCTACAATGTTTTTGTCCAGGGTTTTCGGTGCTGCCATTGTCCTGACATCCATCCTGAACATGTTCATCCCCTCTGCCGCCCGTACGCACTACGGATGCGTAATTTGCTTAAGGATACTGCAAGGCTTGGTGGAGGTATTGACGCACAGCTTGTTTTTACATCTCTTTCTGACCTTTAAAGCTCTTTGAATTGTTGCCTCATTATCAGGACGGGAGCTTTATCTGAACCTCATAGTAAACCACGGAAACCTTCTGCTTTCTGTTTGAATTTGACTGTGGAATGAGTCCTATTATGATCCATTCAGGCTACTGTACACAGATTGATCAACAAACAGCATTGAAGCTATGAATAGCAGGGCTCGTGTCTAATGGTTTTCCATGCTGAAACAGCTGGAAACATGCTGAACAAAAGAGATAACATAAGAACCACTTGATGCAGCCGCCTCCCTCGGCTCGAGAAGAGGCTTCATTTCAGGAGAGTGAGATGTGCTATTATCAGATTGAAGGTCAGCCTCTTTTGTCATGTCGAGCTGCACACTGTCATTTCAATAGCTGCTCATGAGCATGGAGGGAGAGCGAACTGCCTGTGTTCAACGCCACAACTTATTACCACAGATTAAGCATTAGCATTTCAGGCTGTCTCCCACTGCAAGCCCCAGCAATTTGTATCTATCAATAGTTGATTGTATGCCACTTAGTGTTTAATGAAGATTTAATGGGAACAATTCAGTTTATTTATTTATTTGTTTTGTGAAATGGAGAGTCGACTTGAATTTGCACTGGATTATTAGTCCTGATTAGAAAGGTCGGCTCAAATGCATGTCAGTGTGTTTGTTATTAGCTTCCGTTTGCTCTGGAAGGCTTTCACCAACTAGAAAGAGACAGAGTCACGCAGGGAGTGATTGAGCGAAGGTGTAAAAATAGTCTAGTAACAGTGCCTTGCTAAAATATTTGTACCACTTGAACTTTTTAATCTATTGTCATGTTCCAACTACAAGGCTTAATGTGTTTTGTTTGGATTTTTGTGATAGTACAAAACAAAGGAGCACATCATGTTGAAGTGGAAGAAAATTGAGGCTTTTATTCACAAATAGAATAATTTTCCTTCATAATGCTCTGTATCACGTTGGACTATCAAATCCTGATCAAATCCTCTGAAGTTGTGGTGAAAACTTAAAATATGGAAACGGTTCAAGAGGTGTGAATACTTTTGCTATACGCTGTAATAAAAAAAAACATGAAAGCAATGATCCGACTTCTGTTTTGTCACTTTGCAGGGTGTGACTTACCCAGCCTGCCATGGCATATGGAGTAAATGGGCCCCACCGCTGGAAAGAAGTCGTCTGGCAACTCTCTCCTTTTGCGGTACAAAGCATTAACACTTATTGATTGTAACTAAATCTGGATCGTTGGTTTCACACTGATGTCATCAACACGTCAACTCTGAGATGCAAATATGGGTTTAGAATTACACTACGTTGTTCCAGAAGACTTTTAGCTTGTTGTGTGTACAACCAGCACAGGCAGGATCAAATTCTGCTTATTCATGACGTTGTGCCTTGTTCAGGATCGTACGCTGGTGCAGTGGTGGCCATGCCTTTGGCTGGGATCCTGGTGCAGTACACAGGATGGTCTTCAGTCTTCTATGTGTACGGTGAGCATCACTCTCACTGCAAACTTTTACCAAAACATTCAGGGAAAAGACATAGGTTTCCTTAAATAAAGTGAGTTGCTGAATCATTACACCACTCATTTTTGAGTTCTGATGCACTAATTTCACAGTGGCGTTGTTAATAAACCGTGATGAGGTGACAATTTATGGGTTTAATATTTCTTGACTTGCAATGCCTGAAAACATTGTGTGCCATTACATTTGGTTATCCGTCAGTCCTCCTGCGTTTGCAGTAATCTTCTCGTGTTCTGGTCAGGAACCTTTGGAATATTCTGGTACATGTTCTGGATTCTGGTGTCGTACGAGAGCCCGGCGGAGCACCCCACCATCACCGAAGAGGAGCGCCGCTACATTGAGGAGAGCATCGGTGAAAGTGCCCAGCTCATGGGCGCTGCAGAAGTGAGTTCTGACCTATTTGGAGTCACCATTTCTGTGTGGGTCATTTTCAGCTGAACGTGTGTTTGTTCTGATTCTACAGAAATTTAAGACCCCCTGGAGGAAGTTCTTCTCCTCCATGCCTGTCTATGCAATCATTGTGGCCAATTTCTGCAGGAGCTGGACTTTTTACCTGCTGCTCATCAGCCAGCCTGCATACTTTGAAGAAGTTTTTGGTTTTGAGATCAGCAAGGTAAACAACTCCTTTTTATATCAAAAGGCCTGAAAAATCATTAACACACATTTATTCTGTCAAATATACCTTAAACTAAGATAAGTGTAAAGTCAAATTAGGAATTTACTCTTGATGACTGCCCTCATATCTCTGTACGCTACTGGTATTGTTGTAATTTTAAAAATATCTAACATATATATATATATATATATATATATATATATATATATATATAGTCAATTATTGCTTGATTAGTTTCATCACAGATAAATTATTTTAATCTGCAAACAATTTTAAATAAATAAAGAAGCAAACATGAAATCCCTCCGTTTTATTTTGAATTCAGTTCAAATTAATTATTTTAATTTGATCCAAGCAGCTAATTATAAGAGAATTGTTTAGTTTTTCAAAAATTTGAATGTTTATATATATATATATATGTATATATATATATATATAAACATTAATTGGTAATATGCAGCATGACAATAAAAATAACTTACATACAGCTTGTAAACTGTGAATGAGCTATTTTCATCTACCTACTAATGTGCAGACATTTTGGCAATTTACACCAAATTCCATCCTGAGACAAAAAAAGTTGATCATGTCCAGCAAAAAAGATTTAATTCCTATTAAATGCTAGTTTATGATATATACTAGTTGAAAAGCTAAATGGACAAAACTCATTCTAGTTCTGTATTCAGTTTTCAAGAGAATTCAGATAGATGATTAGAGTAGAAAAGAAAATCTGCTGTAAAAAAAAATGAACCATTGGAACCAGACTGAGGGAGCTGAGCCCATCTGCCTCGACCGGCTGGACCGTAAGAGGACAGAACAGACTCCATCTCATGACAGAATGTGTAACCATTCCTTTCAAGTGCAAACCAGTGCAGAATCTCAACAAAGAATCAAAAAACTGGACACCGACTAGCATTCATTACTGATTTTCATACTGAACTCTAGTCTAACGTTTAGATTGCAAAATAACCTGAGGCTGTAGATCTAAAAGCAGACATTGCCAGAAAATCTTACATTTTATTTTATCATGTTGTTAATTTAATAAACTATGAGTGCATGCAGAGTTGTGTCCTAGCCTCCTGGTCTGATTAGGAGCCATATGAGTGTGCAGTGTGATTGAAAAGAAGATTTTTTTCAAATTCATCTTCATTAGTTTTGGCTGTTGTCTATTTATATCATCGCTGTTGCAGTATAATGTAAAATGGGTTTGGATTTCACAAACTTTATAAGGAGGTAATAAATATGATCTGATCTCAAGTAGCTTCTATGATTGTTCAAACTTCAGCTGGAGTGTGCACAAACACAGCAGATTGCACATTATTTATTGAACAAGGATGAAGCCAAAATGGAGAGACGCATACTTAAATACTACATTCCCCACAATCCTTTGTCATCTGACTTTCTTCCCACTCAAATGCCTCACTATAATATTGTATGACTTTCACAAACTGTTAGTCAGAGATAGATTTTTAGGCATTTTGCCTGGCAGGACAGGCCTGATTCTCAGCATTCTCTTTTAATTTATCCTCTTGCATCAAATTGTGCTTTTTCATGCTGTTTTAGATTGTGTTTTATTGAACAGGTACTTATTCAAATCAACATGAAATGTGCAGAAGGTCAATATGGTCAATGTATGGTGAATATAAAAAGTATAAACACCACTGTTAAAATGTCTCATATAATGCATTATAAAAAAATAAAAACATGAAAACAAGCTGATGCCATATTAATATAATATATATTTTGATCCATCTAAAAGCTATGGGTTGAGCCAAAGGGAGCAAATTTATAGGTGTGCACATTTATGTCACCTGGATTGTTGTAGTTTCTTTTATTTTGTGTCTTTTTCCTTCTTACTGATTTGTTTGTTTTTCAGTTGTGTTGTATGTCACACAAAAGGTGAAAAAGACAGTAATATATTAAGAGAAGGGGCACTTGGACTTGAATGTCTTCTGTATATGAATATATATATATATATGTATTTAAATTTTTAGCTATATTTTATTTGTTGTCTCATTTTGTAAATGGACACTAAAATGTTTGTCTGAAGGTATTTCAGTTTAGGAGAACACGTGAAAGCAAGCAGCAACAAAAGGTCATTTAAATTGGCTGTTTTATAATGACTTCCTCTAAAATATGGTTGCAGTTTGTGATTTGTTTCATTCCTTAATGAAAAACAGAAACAATCCAGACGGCAGAATCCAAGTAATCTCAAACCATCCTGACCTCTGCCCTGCATTGGGGGTGTAAATCATAACTCACGTTACTATGTCAGGTGTAATTCAGGATCACAATGAGAATCCACCATTACCCCGGTGAGTTATTGCGTCAGAGAGTCAGAGATCGAAATGCAGAAACATATTTGTTCTGACATAGTTGTGATGTTTCATTCTGGCTGTACCAGCTGCCTCAGAGAATCGTCTGATGTGTTTCCAGGTTGGAGCGCTGTCAGCTCTCCCTCACCTGGTCATGACCATCATTGTGCCTTTAGGAGGCCAGTTAGCAGACTACCTACGAACCCACAACATCATGTCCACCACTAACGTCCGTAAAATCATGAACTGTGGCGGTGAGGCTTCACTCTGACTCTTCTTTCCTCCATTTTAATGTCTGAGTCTTTCTATTGAGTTGTCCTGCGTCTTTCAGGGTTTGGTATGGAAGCAACGCTCCTACTAGTGGTCGGATACTCTCACAGTAAAGGTGTGGCCATCTCCTTCCTGGTGCTGGCAGTGGGCTTTAGTGGATTTGCAATATCAGGTAAGTTTTTTAAAGAACAGATTATTTTCCATATTGTTTCTCACAGCGCTCAACACCGGTTTCTGTCTCTGCTGCAGGGTTTAATGTGAACCATCTAGACATCGCTCCCCGCTATGCCAGCATCCTCATGGGCATTTCTAATGGTGTGGGAACTCTGTCAGGCATGGTCTGCCCACTCATTGTGGGAGCAATGACAAAGCACAAGGTGAGTCTTTATCATGGGATGGTTATGTAACAAACTGATGTTTCATGCCTCTGAAGGAACAAAATGGTGATTTATTTTTAGCTCTAAAGATTGATTACTTATTATTTTGAAGGGCTATGAAATGTACAAACAGGAAAAGAGGAAAAGAAGGGTCATTGGGTTCACCAAAGCAAACAAAAATAACATTTTCCCTTTTAAAATAGCCTGCTATTTGTGGTACTGCTGCATTAACTTTAATAATACTCTGATGATTGATTTCAGGATTTTGTGATTAAATAAATGATATATTGATAATGTGATGCTTTGTACTAAATGAACTAAAACTTTATTGAAGTACCTTATTGATTCAGTTTCAGCATTAATTTTTTTTTTTTTTTACACTGAACATAACTCAATGAATCTGATCAACATGACATAAAGTTCAGTTTTTCTAACTTTACTCATTTCTTCCAGGGATGTTATAAAGATTTTACTGTACAGTAGCATCACTTAGGAAAGGGTTTTAAAAAGCTTTACAGTATTATACTGATGCCACTGCATAGTGAAAACAATAACAAATATATCCAGAAACTATGTCAGAACTGAGTCAGTAAAAAAACTGGATGATCCTGCGAAGAAGCAAACAGCAACACTGAAGAACCTGGAAGAATTTCCAACCAGTTCTGTTTCTGTTGGGGTAATTTCATGCATTACACATGAAGCTGGAATAAAACGAAGTTCTTTTCTGCCTAAGAAAACTATCGAGCTTGGCCAAAATCTCAAAGAAAACGTATGTAGAGTCTGAATAAATCAACCGTAAACTTTTGGGCTACAGTTTCATAAACTATGTTGGGTACAAAATAATATTGAGTGGTGAAAAATTATAGTGGCAACATAATGCTTTGGGTTTCCTTTCTTCACATAATACACAGCTAAGGTGGGTGAAGTTATAAATAGTTCCAAATATCCAGTATTCTATATCAGTTTTGACCAAAAACCTGATAGAAAGCTAAAAAAGGAGATTTTCCCCCTTTTTTACCAGCAATGAGAGTCCAAATATACATATAAATGAAGAGTAGAATGACTTTATATTGCTTTACAATTGTTGATGGGAAGAAAATAAAAGTTTTAAAATGGCCTAGCGAGAGTCCAGAACCAAATTTAGCAGCAGCTCTTTGGGTTCAGCTACGGAGGGCTGCAGGTAAAAGATGTCGTCACAATTTGACAGATTTAGAGAACTTTTGCAACTTTTACTGACTGAGCACATATTACCAACTTAAGATATCCCATTTCACTCTGAAATGTAATCAGAATTTCACACTGAATGCTGAAATTTAATCAAAAGTTGATACAACAAAGTATTAATTTAAAGGTGCGCACACTTATAAACCTCAGGTTATTGCATTTGTTTCCCTTTCCTAGCAGATTTGCTTATCAACAAAACAGTATTGCAGAAATGTGGCATTATAATGTGGAAAAGCTTTGAAATGAATGCCATATTTTTCATTCTGTGCATATCTTACCTTTTTCTGGTTCTAGACCCGCGAGGAGTGGCAGTATGTCTTCCTCATTGCCTCCCTTGTGCATTACGGAGGTGTGGTGTTCTATGGCATCTTTGCCTCTGGGGAGAAGCAGCCATGGGCCGACCCTGAGGAAACCAGTGAGGAGAAATGTGGCTTCATAGACGAGGACGAGCTGGCCGAGGAGACGGGCGACATTACGCAGAGCTACGGCGCCATGGGTGGCCCGGCCAAAAGCTACGGGGCGACGGCGCAGCTCAACGGAGGCTGGGTGCAAGATTGGGACAAGACGGAGGAATACGTTCAGGAGCCGGCGGGAAAGATGTACACTCAGCGTGGCTACTCTTAAACCATACAGCTATGGTGAGCCTGCCTAAAAAATAAAAAAACAAAACAGGCACGCCATCGGCGATTGCACAAACGAGCATTGTATCAGATATCTAAACCCATTCTGTGTGTTCAAGTAGTTTCACATGAAATGTAAAGAAATAGTTTGCTCCAAGCGAGAAATATCCTCATTAGATAATTGTTTTTCATATGTGCATATCGTAGGGCTTCACAGAACATACGGAGAGCAGTTGCAAAGCAAACTGCAGGCGTATGCTAGGCACCCAAACCTCATTGATCTACTTGAACAACATGAGCCAGATGACACTGCAGACGACCATCGCGTAGGGTCTTTCTCTTAGATACTACTCTGATTGCACTGAAACTATAAGTGTTCTAAAAAGAAAACTCTACTACATTTCAAATGTGTTTTATGTACTGTATAGATATTTACCTGTATACTGTTTCTGTGAGACTATCGTGGATTTTGGGTCATTGATCTGTGTAGACATTAAGTATATAAAAAGGCCATATTTTTCATGGACAGTACCTCCTCAGGGAGACGTCTGCTTGCAAAAAAGGTCTTCATCTTCTCCAGTGAGGCCTACAATACATTTACAAGACAAAAATAAGCGTGAGTGAAGCTGAATCGTAGAGTTTTAGTGTGTTTGTTGCATGAATTTGCTCAGATCAATGTTTCAGATGCTTCACAGTCACAAATAGTTCTCATTTAGCCAACTGCTTAGCTCTTAGGTGGGTGTCTGCTGCCGTTATGGATAATACGACGAGTTCTCATGATCAGGCTGTGGTGAAAGACAAATCAAAAGGCGACTGCTCAGAAAAAAAAAAAATGTTTCTTGATGTTTGGTGTGCACTGCAATAAATTCTCTGTACCAGCCATCACATTCTGTTCTGTAAAGTAACACAAGCTTGCCGTATGTAACTGTACTTCTTTTGAGTCACGTGAAGATCAACATGAAGGTGTGTGTTTTAACAATTTGTCACTGTCTGGAGAAGCCAGCTTTATCGCTCTTTATGCAGATGATGTTGTTGCATTTTGATGGCGAGGAATGCAGTGCTGTATGCAAACAGCGGAGTTGTTTGTGATCGCTCGATGTTCCTTGGTTGTTGTCATGGCCACCACGCGTACTTCTTGTGACACATTGATATCGTGACATTTGGGTGGACTACATGAACTATTAGATGGCTCTTCCACTTGACTTCATTCGCTGTTTAGACACTTTTCTTTGTTTTGCTTTATGAAACCTGCAAGGATGTACAAAAATATATGAATATTTAAGAATGTTTAAGACGACCAAAAGATGCTATTATGGCTTTGTGCCTGGAGTTTATGTAAACAGATAAATGTGATTTTATGGCTTCTATTATTGTGTTTAATGAAGATGTATGTTGGAGTCTAAAAGTGTTATAAAAATACTCATATTTTATAAAAAAAAATAACGTAAAAGTCATATTTGGTTGTGTGTTTTGGTGATTTACTGTATCCTGCACAGACTGAAGACAATCTGTTTCACTAGTTAACCTTGTGCAAGCATCTCCTGCTCTTTCTATGTTTCTCATTAGTAAATCAATATAAGACATCTCTGGAGAGTAGGACAGATTACTGGACTCAGTAGCCTTACAGGAGCAGTAATTTTTGAACCAAGCAGGCTTACCATCTGTGGAACAAGGAGCATCGTCTCTGCACTGGATTCTGGTTTGGATGTCCAGAGAAGAGGCGTCATGTTGGTGTGCTAAACTGTGATCATCAGCCACACCTCAAATTCTCCTGTGCTGGAAAAAGATCAAACTTTGAAATAAAAATTCTTAAAAATAGAAAGAGAATAGTATATTGCTCTGGTTTTCCTACCAGCACATAAACTCAACATTAACTGTTAAATTTAATACAACTATTGATTTACTTTTATATAAAGCGCAACAGCTGGATGATCAATACTCTTTAAAGTAGAACCCGTTAGCATTATGTACATAAAGCTAAAGCTTCATCTGCAAATTAGAAATTGAAAACCGTTGAGAAAAAATACAGCTCTGGAAAATATTAAGAGAATATGTTTGAGTAAAATGAACATTGTTCTTTTATTCTATGACATGTCACTGACATTGCAAGCACAAATTTAGTATTTATTTGCAGAAAATGAGAAATGGTCAAACTAACGAAAAAAGATGCAGGGCTTTCAGACCTCAAATAATGCAAAGAAAACAAGTTTACATTCATTTAGAAACAACAATACCTTTGGTTTTTAACTCAGGAAGAGTTCAGAAATCAATATTTGGTGGAATAACCAGGAGGTGTTTCAGTGCAGTGGGCTCTTAATTTTTCCAGATGTGTATGGATGCTGCATAAAAATTCATGGACATTCAATCTGATTGCTCTTTCCTTTTTTTTGTGGAAAATTCCATAATGCTTTTTGATAATGTATTTTGTTAAAAGTCTGATGAATTTTTAGCAAAGTCAGAAGAAAGCAAAGGAACATCATCCCATGTCTAAAGTACGGCGGGCGTAGCAGCATCATGAGGAAAGAACAACCAGGTTGTTTTGAATCATTTTCTTCATTTATGAGTAAAATGGTAATTTAAATATTTACTCAAGTTATACTTGTCTGATATAGTATTCTTATTATTGCTATTATTTAACATTAAAGTGTGACAAAAGGCATAAACAGAATAAATCTGCAAGTGAGTGAATAGCTTCTCTTATGCAACTCTTGTCACCAACATCAACTGGACTCGCTTCATAAAAACGGGAAGTCAAAATGAAAAGCGGAAGACATAACATGCAGATTTCTAAAGTCAGTCTAGCAAATTAATCTGGTAATTGACTTGATGAGAGAGTAAATCATGTTGAAAAATTAAGGTTGTTTTACAGATTTCTCTTTAATCTCTATCTTAAGTACATCATGTTGTATTAAAACGTATGGATCTTGCTGTGCATTTTCTCCCTGTGGGCGGTGATGAGTCATGTGAATCTGATCCTAGATAAAAGACTTATTTTTGATTCCAGGCCTTTATGAAATGTGTTATCAGTGCAACTCACTGGCTTTTCGTTGTCTGTTGTTTGCAGTGCATAAGCAAACTGAAAACAACTGCAGCCTCTTGCATAAATATTCAGCATAAAACAGACAGCTCTCTTATGTTGGACTGTGTGGATGGGAGCTTCAGCAGTCGACTGGTTTCCTGCATATGAAGGACAGTCTGAGCGTGGAAACCTGACTGATAGCTCGATCACAGGAAGCAGCTCCATGTTTAAATCCTCCCCCAGCTGACGCCCCGGCAGCAATTACAACAAATCCCAGTTTCTCTTCTGATGATCCGCCAGGGCGAGGAGGGAGGCCATTAACGCTTGCCGTTGCACTGCGCGCTTTTCAATGCACGCTAATTTGACGGAAAACACAATTGTGTCGCCGCTCATGTGGAACATGTTTTCTCATGCCTAACCAGGCTGCGAGGTCATGGCTGTTACACCTGTGACGGGCCTGTTGTGGGCGCTGCGTAGAAACCTGTCAGCATTTCAAGGTGAAACTCTCTCAGCAGTTCTCCCGCCTGCATCTCTGATGCTTTATTTTTGTTGCATCCCAAAGCTTAGTCACTCTCGTCCCTGCCTGGTTGTGTAATCTGTGGGTGAGAGCTGAGGAGCTGTGGGTCGCTGGGGCAGGTGCAGCGTCGCTCCTTGGGGACTGTAATGGGATGAGGCCTTGGCCAGAATGAGTGTTTGATGACAGAGGTTGCACCCTTCCCCTGAGAGTCTGTCTGCATGCAATTATCCTCCTGATCCCTCCTCCAAATGTCCTCGACATTCCCTCCTCGCCGCTTCAATAGCCCTTAATTTCCCATGGAAAATTCAGCTCCATCGCACGCTGAAAGATCAAGTAATTACAGCTTCACATTTCAACGCAGCATTGGAGTAATTACTGTTTTATGACAACCCTCCCTGCTGCACAGTCCCCCACCTAGGGGCAAATAAATTCACATCAATAAATTCTCTTGTTAATTGCTTTATTAGTGGAGAGTCAGACAGCCGAGACTGGCTTTACAGAAAAAAAGAACATGTTATAAATGAGTGTTCTCCACCCACCATCACATAATTATATTTTGCAACATATATACATGTATATATGAGCAAACAAATTTGCTCTTGGTTATCGTCCTTCTGCATGAGACGCAGCCAGCATGGTCAAACAAAAAAAAATAATGATTGAAACAGCAGAAAATTACATATTTTGAATTATGTTTGAAATCTGGTGTCTTCTAAAACAGTCTGATTATTTTCCTTTTTTGAAAAACAGAAACATTTCATTTCAATTCATAATCAGGTTTCTTGAGTTATTATTATTAGTTTTTATTTTTCTATCTGATTTCTCGGGACCAAGACTGAAAGGCAAATGAGACTTTTCACATTTTAAGCCTCTTAAATCAGATATGATGGTTAATTCTCTAATATTGGATATATAATGAGCTGACTTTTGCCTAACTAGCTATAAAAACCTGCTTAATTTTGTTTTGCATTTCTGTTTCTTCATATTTCAGCAGATTACTGGCCAAAAAAAAACCCTTCCCTTTCTTTAAAATGCAAATTAGTTACTGTATCAACAGCTCCTCTGGCAGCCTTATTTAACTGTTCTAATGCAGAACAGAGTCCACATCTTCCTCAGAATTATTTTTCTCGTCGGTGTCCATCATGTTCTGAGTGGGACACAGGTGTGACCAGGGGTCCCCCTCCTCTCATAGGCGCGTGCCGAGGGAGGGCTCTACCCTTTCAGCAACCCACCCCCTCCGAGAAATCCCTATTCACTCCACCAGATGGTGGCTGGGTCTGAGTTTTAATGAATGTTATCCTCCGTGACCCTGTGGACGCCGCAGAACAGCAGTGCCCCCCTCTCAGCACGTCTCACTGCAGTTTGCCACCCCACGCTGACAGAGAACAATATCAGAAAGCAAAACGGAAGGAGGGATGCTGGAGGAAATGCAAAAAAATATCCTGCTTCCCTGCAAGAATAGGCAGATTTGTTCTCTAAAATGACATATTGAAGGTTTTTACTTCTTTTCTTTATACAAACTATTTTATTTCAATAAAACAAAAAGGAAATCTGGTTCCAGCTTTGACATTTGTAGGCAGAGCATTTTCAAACCTTGTCATCTTGCAGTAAGTCAGTCAGTAACACATGTGAGTCATCGCCATGACTGCTCACACCTCCTGCCAGTTATGTGTGAGGCTGAGAGTAAAAGTGAGAACCACAATCTCCTCAGTTGCAAGACTATATTAAAAACGCATTGGTTTGTTAAACTAAATTCTTCTTCTTTGTGTTTGTTCCCAATAGATCAGTCAGATTCCTCAGTCGTTGTTGGATTTCCTCCAGCCTGACGCATATGTTTTCATTGCCTGGAAATAAATTGGTTGTGTAGGAGCTGCCCTTGCCCACTGACCCTTGTCTGTCTCTACGTGAATTGCCTTTGCGGCGTGTTAAACGAGCCGTGGCTGTGTTGGTGTTTCCTCCTCTGCTCTAATCCGCCGTCTGACAGAGACCTGTCACACACCGGCTGACTGAGGGAGAGGCCAGAGTCTCACTAATTGATCCCTCGTCCACAGAGGTGCTTCGACATGAAGGTGAAGTCTGAGATGTGCAAATTACCAGTCCAGTCACATGACTGGCACGAAGCCAATCAAAATGTATTGGTTTGGAGCGAGCAGCGCTGCAGGGGATGTTGACAGATAGTGTGAGAGAAAGGGAAAAATCATTTCTGGAGAATGTAGTTAGGAAACAGTTGAATTAATTCAGTGTTTGGCTGCTTTGCTGATTGTGTTTTATTACTTTATAGCCCTTTAAAGTCATTACTTATTAAACAAATCTATATCTGAATATTTTAACTTAGAAATAATCTATTAAAAAACAATAAAAAAATCTTTGCATATATTCTATTACCGTAGATTTAGGTCAAGGCTATTCTAACATAAAAATGATTTGATCTAAATTCTAAAAAACTCAATCAGCTTTTTGATTTTTTTCATGTGTCTCAACACCTGACAAAAAAAACCTTTGTTCATATTTCTTTAAGCAAACAGCAAGAAGCAATGTTCCATAATGTAGCATATACTGTGGATCATAATGATTAGTCATTCTGCAATACTACAGGTAAAATGATGAGTTTTGAAAGTCTATGAAACTTGTTTTACAGTTTTTCTTGACTGCTTTGACCTGCTTAAAGTAACTGGATTAACTCAGTCACTGTCACTATCTCAGCAGAGCAGAGCAGGTCTCTTGTAAATGTATGAACTATTTCTTATTGGTTTGACATGTTTTCCTGACTCTTTCGCAGAACAGTTAACACAGACGACAATCCAAACTCCATTGTTGTAGCTATGGTAACTAAACAGAAATCCCTTGTTCCTAACTATCTGATTCTACCTACATCTGTATGAATCTACTGAAGCTTTGCTTCACAAAGAGTATGAAAATTTATTTTACTCTGGCATGTTCAATTTTTTTTTAATTTCCTATTCTCTGATTATATTCTGGTTTACATTTAAAGTATTTTCTGTAATATTTACAGTGTTTCAGTTTTAAGTCAGTCATGGTATGAAATATATGCAATCAAAATTTGCATCAAAGCCTTTTTTAAAAATATTTTGGCATGGTTAGAACTAGTCCTAATCATGCCAAAGTTCTGATATTATACCTGCTGATACAAAACATAAAAATATACATAAATACATAACCTAAAAAAATTTATTTATTGCCTTATTGTTCAATTCCACTTCATAAAAAACATTCTTGAACAATGCTCAACAATAGGAAACCACAGTATAATAAATATAAATAACCATAAAAGCAGTACTGAACAGGTGCACTGCATCCTTCAGATGATCAGATTTCTTTTTATTTGTCTTATTTTATTTAGTATTAACAGACATCAGGCAGACAGATTACCATGTAAACTTGGTGATATCTTCTAGTTCTAAAGAAACCAGAGGTCTGAGCGTCACTTTCTCAATGCCAACAGGATGTCCCCCCACACACTCAGACCTCTGACATCAAAGTCTCCATCAGCAATCCTCTGTGCATTTAGCTCATCCTCTATTTCCGTCCTCAGAGAGGGACAGGCTTCAAACAGAGTCAAATAATGCTCTGTCATTTTCTGGAAGGACACCGCAGAGTTTGTAGCAGCGTGAACCCATTCGCCTTCAGTTACCCTGTACTCCATCTCCGAGGCCCACTTCTTCAGCAACTTGCAGAACGCATCTCTAAATTTCTGGTGTCTTTCTGCCAAGTCTGCAAGAAGCTTGGAAGGCAGCGCAGTGCACACGTTCTGCAGCACGCCGCGCCGACTCTGCAGCCAGTCCAGGAGAAACTCCTGAGAGGCGGTTTGTACAGCCGAGTCTGTTGTCAGCAGAGCTGCAGCGATGACTGGACACAAATGCTCCGCTGCAACCTCAAATTCCTGAAGGACGGAGCTCAGAAAGTCCTCCGCCCGGCGGGGATCGCTGCTCTGGCTCAGCGCGGACCCCAACCTTTCCATCAGCATCTCTCCCTGAACCTCAGCATCAGCACCAACAGAGGGGACGCCCAGGAGGGGACGCAGCACCGTACAGGCAGATTTACACTGAATGATCTGGTTGCAGAGGCCTCTGACGTCTTCATAGTCGCTGCTTGTAGAATCAGCAGAGGCCTTGGTTTCAAAGAGCATCTTCATGATGGAGATCGGCAATGCAGAGTTGTTCAACAGCCAGAGAAGCAGCAGGTCCTGGCAGCGGCCCAGATCCAAAAACGACACTGCGTTGTATTCAGGAAGAGCTTCCTTCAAACGGTGATTGGTGAGCTGCTAGCTGCTTCTCCAGGACTCCTCTGATGACGGGGTTACCGTGGAACCTGCTGTAAATATGCTCACAGTACCTGGCCCAGTGAAAAGCCCTGGTCACGGTCTGCTCATCCCACTCATTCACCACGCCGCAGTGGGCAGCCACTGCCAGCAGCTCCACGGTGCAGCCCACGTTTTTCAGCACAGCCTCCATGTGGCGCTGTCCGCATTCACAGCCCATACAGTGAGCTCCCGGTGTTTGGCACTGATGGGGACAAAACACGACTTAAGTATTGAACCCTAAATGCCCCCTTAACTCCTAGACACTCGTTTCAGTTCAAGAAAGTTAGTAAGCTAGCTAAAAGTTCCCCAGAAGCAGCATTAGAAACGGTTTTTAGCGAGAACAAAAATAAACCATGTTTTAGGTCACGTTGCTCTAACGGCTAAAGCCCTACTACAAAAGAAGAATAAGACAATAAACATCATTGTTTTGCTGTTATCAACTTACTCGTCTTTACTTTCCAATGCCCGGGTCTTCCGTTTGTATTTTACTTGTGCGCATGCGTGCTGGACTCCTAACTTTTAGCCCTTCAAAATAAAAGACACTCGCGCTCGACAAAATAAGATTCGTATCAGGAGTGATAGTGCTGTCTTTGAACTCAGAATCAGACTCATCATCAAAATAATAACAACAACAACAACAACAACAATAATAATAATAATAATAATAATAATAATAATAATAATAATAATAATAATAAAAGAAGTGAAAGAAAAAAGACTGTTTTCTCTCTGTCCTTTCCTTCTTCCTTAGTTTCTTTCTTCCTGTCTTTTCTTCTATGTATCTATCTATCTATCTATCTATCTATCTATCTATCTATCTATCTATCTATCTATCTATCTATCTATCTATCTATCTATCTATCTATCTATCTATCTATCTATCTATCTATCTATCTATCTATCTATCTATCTATCTATCTATCTATCTAATAACAATAATAATAATAATAATAATCTGAAACTATTCACACATGAGAACAAACAGATCTTTGATGTTGATTCCAGCCCGTTTCTACCCAGACGAATCAGACATTACTTTAGTCTCACTCTTTAGCATGAAGGCAACAGGAGGAGGGAGACTCGACCAGCTGGATTAAACTTCCCTCCCATCATCATCATCAGTAGCAGCAGGAGCAGCAGCAGCAACAAGAGCAGCGTGCTGTGAGTATTTGTGTTTGTCTGTCAGATCTCCGTGCAGTGCGCTCCGAGGCAGACCTCCCTGCTTCACATTGCTTCAGTGTTTTGGAGAGTAACCTGTCCGTCGGAGAAGCATGAAAACTGGGATTCAGCAGCTCACAGGACGAGTGAGCTGAAGGGTGAGCCTTTGACTATTCAAGTCTCATGTCAGATCGATTCTTCTTTTGAATTTGTTTTTTAATTATTACCAAACTTGTTGTGAACTATTAAAAAAAAATTCTTGACAAAATCTGGATGCTGGTTAAGTATTTCCTGAAGAGAAGATTTCTTTTATTTTGTTTCATTTCTCTAATGCAATGAGAGGCATCTTGAATTACTCAGATAATGACATTTTGTTCATTCAGCGGCAGCCTTTTAATTAGAGCGTTCTGCTGAATTTCAGACATAAGTCATTAGGCGTTCACCCTTGATCTTATTTCCAGACTGGCAAACTGACTCTTGTGGCTCTTTTTATTTGTGACGGTTGTAAAGACGGAGACAACTTAAAAAAAAAAGTTATTGCAATTGAATCTTTAAAATAAGTTTCGGAGAGTGCTAAGAGACCAGAAGCAACATCAAAGTTTTCACTTGCAATTGCACATGTGGTTGCATTTTTAATGCATTTTGCTTATTGGATGATTTAGAAAACATATAATGAGGAATAAACTGATTAATGAGTTTGGAAAAGATAATTAACAGCAAAGTTGTTCAATCTGCAAGAAATCATTGCATCTTAACAAAGAACTCTGTATAAAATAAATAGGGAGCCGTGTTTATCTTGTGCATGTTCATATAATTCACTGTTTTTGTTCATATTTTATGCAGAAGAGTTTGTCCTGCAATGAGTTGCTGCAACAGCTGCCATAATCTGGTTTGTGCAAGCAAAGCTTATCTCCCATGGAAACTTTGCAGAATCCCCTAGTTTAGTTGAGTGATTCCACCTCTGGATAAGTTGGCTGTTGTAGAGGATGAAGAAGTGGAGGCCAGTGTGAGCTAACAGCACAGAGACACTTTTGTGTTTTATAATTGATGCAATACGCAGTCAGGATTCCTATCCATATGCCTTTCCTGGAGCAATCTGCAACAACCGTGGCTCTTTTTAATGGCTTTGCGGAAGTCCAGAGATCCTTCCAGAATGACAAAATGTTCATTTAAATATCTTCTGAAATGCGAAATACAAAATTGACCTGAATTTTGCAAATTCAGCAGATGAAACATGTCTTATAGGAGAGTGGTGTTTTTTGGGGCGGAGGTCAAGCAAGTCAACTAACAGTGTGGTGAGAGGCAGGAAGTATGTCTAACAGTGTTGCATTGAGAATCATGTGTTCTCATATTCGGGTCATAAATATCACAGTACTATATAAAACATGGAGTCTTTGCTCTAAAAATTTACATTTTTTATTCTGCCTTTACAGTGAAATTTTGATATTTCAACCACAAACTTCAACACACTTTATCTGGATCACATTTTACGTGAGTGACCAGCACAAAGTAGGTATTAAAGGACTAATGTTCCAGAGAGATAAACTCCTCCATGTTCATGTTGATGGCTGCAATAGTATCTTCCCGGGTCTGCCTAAAAAGTCAGTCAAAGCTGCAGCTGATCCAGAATGCTGCTGCTCACATGTAGAAGCAGCAGTTCAGCTTCTATGCACCTTAAATCTGGCACAAACGTCCAGAAAACTGGAGAACAGCCGAAACACTGACTTCCTTTAAATCAAAGCCCACTTGTTTAGAGTTGCCTTTGATTATTTGTAGCTAGATCATTGATCAATATACTTGATGTGTGTTTGCTTGTTGATTTCGATGGTGTCATTTGAGAAAATTTAATGTTTTTAAATGGTGACTATATGACGTTTTAAGGATGTAAAGCATTTTGAACTGCCTTGTTGCTGAAATGTGTCAAACTTGATTTGACTTGACACAGAAAAGCGTAACTGTCAAGTGGAGGGGAAAATGATGCATGGTTACCAAAATCATTCACAAATAAAAACCTGAAAAAGGTTTGTTACAGAACATTATAGAACAAACAGCATCAAGAGGAGCGAGGATCGGAGCAGACAGATCATGAATGAAGCTGTGGAGAACTTTCAAGCAGGGTTGAATGCATCCAGAGACTTACAATAACATAGAGAAGTATTAAATCCATCATTTGAAAATGGAACGCGTTTTCCACATTCCTACCAAGAAATGGCCGTCCGCTTAACTGATTGCAAGGAGAGTATTAATTACGAGCGAATTTTCTCACCAGAGATCTACAGCTCAGGCAAGAAAATTTGTTGACAGGGCAACTATTGGTTGTACACCTCACAAAATCTATCCGTTATCGAAAGGTTTTCAGTTTAGAATTCCAGCGTTTCCTACATGTCTTCTAGATGAGACCAAAATGTTACTGCTTTTGCCTGCTTTCGAAGTCCAATGTTGTTTTGGAAACACTATCTGCACCATGAGACATGGTGGTGGCAGCATCATGCTGTGAAGAGTCTCTTTATCGACAAGGACAGGGAATCATCAGAGGCAGCAAAACTGGGATGAAGGTTTGGTTTTCAGCTGGATGCTGACTCTAAACACAAAGTTGGAGTTAAAGTGACCAAAGGAGAGTCTTATGGTCATTTCACAATTCTTCAGAAAAATCTAAGAAAAGTTTTTTAGCATTAATATTTCTCATGCTAGAACATTATAGTTTAAAATGTGGCTAAAATAATGCATGCAGTTGCTCTGGTGATCTTGCTGCGTCAGCCGTCCATGCATCTCACATGGGAATGTCGCACCTGCGTGTAAGTGCTGAGCTCCAGCGTTCGGTCTGTGTACGCTGCTAGAATCTGTCATCCTTGTTGAGATGAGATGACCTTGCTCAGACTCCAAAGTTTTTGATGTCTGTTTTTGTCACAGCAGTGTGATTTTGCTGCTGCGCGCTGACAAGGAACCTTGAAATGTTTCACAGCTTTTTGTCGTGTTTCTCTCTCTCTCTCTTTCCAGTGAGCAGGAATCCTCTGCCATCCTGAACAATTTGTTTATGGCATTTATGTTTCCTTGTACGAAAGACATGTTTTTTTGTAATTTGCATCATACACTTCTGCTTTTTGCGTGCCATGCAGTCATGTGAGATATTCCAGTGTGGATGGAAACCTTTGAAATTAACCCTGTTTGTTTTCATGATAAAAATAAAGCCTTTATTCCAGCTCCCTTTAACTAAATCAGCAGAGTAAGAAAAAAAATGAGAGTGAAAACCTTGTGGTGCAGGTATTAATAGAGTGTAAGGTTGTCTCCTGTCTGTCTGCATCACAATGTTGTTCAGTTTACTTCAGAGAGACAATCACAGCCTGAGCTTTGTGGTTTCTTCCTCTGCTTACATCTGGGGACTATTTGCTTTCTTAAAGGAGACAGCTGACAGAAAACTGAATGATTTTCCCGCAATAGCTCACACAGTGAACTGGGTACTAGAAACAGATGTGAGAAATGTCTTGTTTATCAATGACATCACCGTTAAATGGAATGAAGTCCTTTTTTAAATATCAGCTTTATTACCGACGTCAAAAGTTATTGATCCATGCAAAGTCTGCTGAGGCGTTGACTATTGGATTGAGACAGACGGTGTAATAGACTCCATTACTGGTGGCAGGGAATACTCAAAGAGCTCTTTGTTTAATAAAACTGCTATTGTCCGTATGAAAGTGTCCGTTGTCCGATGAAGGAGGGAGGAGGAATGTTGCTGTCTAACGCATTCAGGTCGGTGTAATCCATACTGGGATTCAACCTTGAGGATAAAAGCAAAAAAAAATTTGAAGTATGCATTTACAAACGGTTCAGTCACTATAAGACTAGGAGTGCTTTGGCTGGGATTGTTGCAGTTTTCTATTCTTTTGGATTATACTACTGCAATAGATGATGTATTTATTGTATGTACCTTTGCACACCTTACCAGAGGTTCCCATAAGTCTGGATGATGCTGTGCAGATTCAGTAAAAATCACAAAAAAGTTCAATAAGCCAAATTAGAACTCAAATTTCATTAAACTAACACTTCAAAATAAAATCTCCTACAGGATATTTTTGGTTCAGTTTTGACTTATTGTCTTGATGTAACTTTTGATTTAATCATCTTTGGTCCTCACTGTGTGCTCCAGGCCATCAGCAGGCGACCATGTGCAGCTCGGTGAGCCCAAAGCAGCTCTGCGGTCCGGGGCTGACAGACATTCAGCAGTACCACCAGTGGCTCTCCAGTCGACATGAAGCCAGCCTGCTGCCCATGAAGGAAGACCTTGCCCTGTGGCTCAGCAACATTCTTGGTAAAACATTATTAATACTCATATTAGTCTAGAATAGGCTGGTGAAAATCCTATCTGTATATGTAAAGCGCATAGCTTCATTTGGAGCCTCATTTAGCATCAAGGTGATGTGGATTCAGTCAGAATTATTATTTTGATAATGTCTGCATATCTTCACACTTTAACATTTTGCATAATTATGAGTTTATTTGGACACAAACTTTTATTCTCTCTCCACATATTTAGCTGTTTTGCTAATTCATTTGAAACACTGGCCTCTGAATGCGACCATGCTGCAAAAAAAGAAAAAAACTCTGCAAGGCTCCTTGTCTTGTCTTTAACATAATTTAAGTGGTACTGCTGATGTAAACACTTCTGCAGGTAGCTGGAATCAATCTAATTCTCATTACAAACCCATTTTCAAGTCAACAAACTCTGACCCTGAGTCGGTGTTCGAAACATCACCTTAAAAGAATAATGGACATCATTAGCTTTTCTTAAATAATGCAGAGCCACTGGTAAAGAATAAGCAGTATGGAGGTTTTTTGTGCTGCTGTTTAGTTTTTAATCACTGCAATTAGAAGTGAATACATACAGCTCCCCAATCTAATCTGAATTAGATTAAATTAGGGAGCATAACCCAATGCAGTTTTGTATTTTATGTCTGTATGAGTTTTAGAGACATTAAAATGCTAGTTTAGTTAGCTTTTTGGCTGTGTTTACTTCATATGTATATGCCTCCAGTTTATAACACTTAAAAGTACTTTATAAAACAAGCAGGTCTAATGCTGGTTTCCAGTTCCGATTAACAGAAATAAAGTTGAGATTCCAGCATGGCAATGCCCAAGTAGCCATTGATCATAGGACTTCTTATAAACATTGTTTTAAGATTTACTTTCCACATACACACACTTTTAATTTGTCCAGTTTAGAGTTGCAGTCACCACATGTATATGTATATAGCATTAATTTTAGTGTGTCTTGTAAAATAAACATTAGCTTTCAGTTCACTGTTGTTGATGAAAGGAGCGGCCATTATGGTTCTAAAATCCAACTTCATGGTGTGTTCCAGTTGACTTTCGCAACTCAAAGTTGGGAAAATTACGAGTTTAAATCCAACGTATCTTAAGTCACATCTGGTTTTTACTGAATCCAATCCGCTGAATCCAAAAAGTGTTCCACATTACACAACCAAGAAATGCTAACCGAAAAATGCCATCAAATCAGCGAGTGTAGCATCTCGTGAAAGACAAAACAGACTTGCATTTTCTTGCCTTTAAGTCTTATAAATCTAAAAGAGGATCTTACAAAGACTGATTAAAAAAAACATTGATGTATGTATAGTTTTCTGACTGAACTTTAAATTTTATGTCTGTGAAAGGAATTCAAGTGACTGTAGGTTGAAAGGGATCTGTAATTCACTGTATTCTGTTTTTATAACAGAATATTAGCAGAAATATTTATAAATGTTTTTATAAATATTTTTATTTATTCCAGCTTCGTTGGAATTGGGTTGTAAAAATGTCTCAACTTCACTTCAAATCAGCAGCTTGTTGGCTGAAACTTGGACACTGCTGGGTGCTTAAGCAGGACATTTATACCTAAAAACACATCAGAAATCTCAACCCGAAAGAAGTCATGTGCTTAAAAGTTGAATACATGCCAGGAAACCAATAAATTGATGTCTATCAATCAATTCTGATTAAAAAAGAGGTGTCAAATATCCAGCCAGGGTTGTAACAGGTGATAAATCAGGGCTAGAGAATATGGGATTGAGCTGTAACTTATTGAGGGATGTTTAAATGAATATTAGTGGAGGTGCATGTAAATATTTTAGCCTATGTTCATCATCAAATATGACAAACTTAGACAATTTACTGTAAAGTTGTTTGGTGTTTAATCATCTCATCCTGTAAAAAGAACAGTTTAAACGCATCATTAAATCCTCTACATTAATATGACATTCGTTCCCATAATGAGTGGAAATAAACTTCTAACCGGATCTGTAGATAATATTCAGAGATACTGAAGCAATGTTTGTCTACGTGTAGCTATGTTTAATAACTGGGTGTTTCTCCAGGGGACGTACTCTGAAGTTATTTCTTACTTTTACTGCAAGCAGGATGAGTTCCTGTAACAGACTCCGGCTTATGGGAAGCTATGTAGGAATAATCTTTCCTGTTGTCTCTGGCTGTCTGTTTGCTCTAGAACCAGCTGAACCAGAGACCTGGAGGTGGGAAACCCAAGACACATCTTGGGTTTTAAAGCAAATGTGCTTTCGCAGAATGTATTGAGCTACTTTTAAAAAGAAATGTTTGCAGTTTCAGGTTGAGAGAGTTTTGGACAAACCTAAGGAATGATTTATTTACTTGAGTTGAAATATTTGTCTCAGGGCTCTGTGGCTGTATGTGTTGCTCACACAGTAAGGGGTTGAGGGTCAAGCATAAGACAGAAACTTGTAGAAAATTTCTCAAGATTTCAATAGCTCTTTTTTTGGGCTCAGCTGCAACATTTGGAACTCATTAAACATGGAGCCCCAAACCCCTCCTCTTATAAGAAACAGAAATGGGATTAAAAAAGAAATCTCTCCAGTTTCTTTCCACAGACAAATCCCCCACCCCCTGCCACTACCTCCTATTTCCCGATGACCTAACCGCAAAAGTATGGTCCTCTGGAAGTCAGTCAAGTGGACGCCACATGTTGATCACCAATATGTATGTGCAACTCTGCAGCATAATAAGGCTTTATTTTGGGTAAACGTAGTCTTCCTCTGTGCCATTGGACTACCAGGAAATCCCCCCAAATTCTTCCTGATCTATATTTTACACTTTGGCCTCCTGAGAGGTTTTACAAACCCAGCAGGAACAGCGAGGCTTGATCATTAAAGCAGTTCTGGAGAGTTGAAAGCATTACATCAGGCTTAGGAATGAACAGGAGATTGAATTTTATTTCTTTTAGTCACGTATATTTTAAATGAGCACACTTTTGATGGATTTACGGCATTGGACTGTCTGCCTGTCTTTATGTGTCCCCTGCTCAGGTCTGGAAATCACCCCTGAGAGCTTCATGGATCGGTTAGACAATGGCTTCCTGTTGTGCCAGCTGGCTGAGACGCTGCAGGAGAAGTTCAGGCAGAGTAATGGAGACCTGCATGAGCCTGGCAACAGCAAGGTAGAGAGAAATCAGAGGATCGCAGTGCGATGGTGTGAGACAGATTACGGTGAAAATACTCATTTGGAAGTTAAATTGTGGCTGAAAAAAGTGTTCCCAGACTTACTTTCATTGTGAATGATTTTGCAGAGCAGTGCTCCAGAGTGAAAAAAAAATAAAGTGTTCACTGATTTGATCAGATGGAACAAAGGTCACTTCGGTCTTGAGTCTTTTAGCAGCTCCTCTAAAACTGTTGATTAATATTTTGTAAGGGTTATGCTGCTGCAGTTAGTTCTCAAAGGTCACTTTCTGCTATTTGAAAAACAACGAAATTCATTACAGGCAGCATCAAACTGAAATAAGTATTATAGGGCATTAAGACTGAAAATCTTCAGACAAAGACTAATTTCTCCTGCAGATCTGTTCTTCAGTTTTTCACAGTTGGTCCCGTTGCAACCACAAGTATGTGCCTTATTGTAATTTTATTTTAACTACCACAAATTAGAGCATAAATGTGAAATGGAAAGAAAATGATCACTTTTTTAAACTCTTTTTTCCTTTTTACAAATAAATGTTTTAGAAGTGTGCCGTAAATAAATGTTTTAGAAGTGTGCGGTACATACAGTATGTATTCCTACCTCTTTACTCTGTTACCCCCCTAAAAAATCTTACACAACCAATTGCCTTCTAAATTTTCCCAATTCCAAAAATATTCACTTGCGTTAAAGTTTACATCTTAAAATAAGTCTTTTTTCTCTCTCTCTTTTCATCAACAATAACACAGTAGCACTTTGGGGCAGCTTTAACCTGTTTTTAAAAGTGCTATTTAAATAAATTTGACATTGACTTTAACACTGAGGGACGCTGCAGAGAAACACAGCTCAGGTAGAAGAAATTGATGACCAGGTAGTGATCAGACATTTACAAAACAAATCTAGCCGTTTTGGAAGCAAAGCAACAAACTGGCAACGTCATGCTGTGGGGATGCATTCCTGGGTCATGGGTTCAAACATGAACAAGAAACAACAGTAAATATACAGTCAGATGTGTAAGGGAATTATTTAGATCAATGCAGAGTGTTGGAATGGTCCTGTCAAAGCCCAGACTGTTGAGATTCCGTGGCAAGACTTAGAAACTCATATGCTCTCTATCTAACTGAGCTTGAGCTGTTTTGCAAAAACAAATGAGCAGAAATCTCAGTTTTTTAGATGTGGAAAGCTAGTGGATACCTACCCCTAAATACTCAGCGCTGTAATTTGTAGCAAAAGCTGGCTTGACTGAATACAAATGGCCTTTCTTTCAGGCTTAGGAAAAAAAAAAAAAGAAAATCATATGTCCAAATTAGGCACTATTTTGTGTTGATCTGTTGCATAAGATCCTAATTAAATACATTCAGATTTATGATTGTATGACAGTAAAATGTAAAAAAAAGAAGTTCAAGAACTGAAAAAGTTTGGCTAGGTGCTGTAATTCAGTGAGATCAACGTGACCGATGAATACAAACTTTGCCAAGAGCTCCACAATTTAAAAAAATATACAGAAAGTAAAGGTGGGGGATGGGGTTTTGCTGTCTCCAATAGGGTGAAATGAAGGGAGAAAAAATAAGCAGTAGGGGCTTGTTAACTAGCGGGGCCCCACAGACCCTGGGAGAATTGAAAGAACTGCGCTGAACGTTTTTTGAGCCTTCAGTGAGGGTTTCATGAACCTTGGAAGTAGATATCCGTAAATTAGCCCAACTATTTGCTGCTTATGTCAATGTCATCAGAGTAATTTCAGTTTCTCTTATGACAGCATATGTTTTTATGAAGTAAATGAATGGGGTTATTTTTACTCAAAAATATGAAAAATACAGATATAAAATCCTGATTTTAATATAATTACAATAGCTTTACTTAATTCTATCAGTTCAGAGGGAAATGAAAGCAAAGGATCTTTTGTGGCTTCTTCTGTGAGAGTTGTTGATGTTTGCACTGGGGCATTGCTGCTCTGATGACGAAGGGTCTCCTGATCTCAGTGTGAGCGCAGCAGCAGCAGCAGCAGCACAGATATGAGGAAATACTTGAGGTCAATGATCGTGGGACAGCAGAGACACTACTGAACATAAAGGAGCACATTGATTGTTGAGAGCAAAAGAAAAACAGCAGAGCTGTTTCAGGTTTTCAGATCGTTTGCGATGAACATGTGTTGCTCTTTATCCACAATTAAAAGATACGTCAGCGTAAATGTCAGAATCTAACAACAGAACAGCATGCTTTTCACATTTCTTGCTCCGTAAAGTTTTGTTTAATGCCACTTGAAGCTTTCCAAGTCACTTAAAGAGCTGGAGTTTTTACCCTTAGGTGTCTATAAGTGAATCCCAGTAGAAGTCAAGTCTTATCAGCTCATGTGACCTGACTGAGCTGCAGGAACAAATAAATTAGATATTGTAGATACAACAAAAAAAACAAAGATTTCTTACTCTTCATGCTAAATTCTATTTCAAAAACATAATACAGACATTACAGATTAGCGTTATGTGTGATTGAAAGCAGGATGCAACATAAAGCTTTGAAAACTTTGTGAAATCTGCAGACTCCATGAAGTTTGAGGCTTCACTTTTGAGATAGTTCAGAAAAAGGCCAATGAAGACTGGTTTAACTCTGTAATGCTAAACAGCTGGCGAGACCTCTCACTGCTAATTAGCCTAATTGCCAACAGATTAGTTGCATGATGAGCCAGAAAAAATAAACACAAAGTGGTAGAGGCTTCTACAAATGGAAAAATGAGGGCAGAATGTTTAAGCAGCTCAGTATTTAGCTTTCTTGCCTGTGCCTTCCTAAATAAAAGCTAAACGCAGCAGCATCATCCCAGTTAAGCTGATTCAAGCTCACAAAACTGAAACCGAATTCATTCAAACTTAAAGTCCACTAAAGGTTTTAAACTACATCAAACTCAAAATGTGAACCAGTTTGCCTGGACTTTTATTTTTGTAAGGTTTTGGTTTTTAATATTTTGTTAAGTAAATAGTTTAATTTAAAACCAACTACTTCCTCTCTGCATTTGGTTCTTGCTCTACTGTAACATTAGCTGAAATCCTCCAAACATATCTTGTCCAATTTGAAGATGTTTAACATTTTCTACGAAACTTGCAACCTGGATTATTCCTGAACATCACAGAATGTATAGCAGATGGGTGAAACATGGACTCAGTTGAGTGTTGCAACAGGACAATGATCCCAAATGTAAATCAAAACAAAACTGCTGTTTGAATGGAAGAACCCTGGGGAAAAAAAGCTTTAGCTTTAGAGAATGTGGACTTTGTTTGAAAATGTTATCAGGATCCTAATCCGTTTGCATGAACTTGTGGCCTGTAGATGACCACAAAATATGTGGTTGAGAACATTTTTAAAAATATCAATAAACATGCTTGCTTTTATTTGAGTCTGATTGTAATGATTCTGAACTAGTGCAGCTAGTTCTTGCTTTTATTTGAGTCTGCTTGTAATGATTCTGAACTAGTGCAGCTAGTTCTTGCTTTTATTTACATTTTTTATTGGATTCATTCATTGTTGGGAAGCCTCAATAAAAACTTAAAATAATATTCTTCTTACCACAACTGTACATCCCTGTGGTTTTGAAACATGATGCTGGTGATAAAATAGAACTGTTGCCCCATTATAGCTGATCCACTTATGATTGTGTTAGAACATAAAATGTGCTGAACATAGACTTTAAATTTGTTAAATCTGTTATAGAAAATACTATATTTGGTAAATAGGAATCACATTTTGAAGATAGTATGCATACAGTGGAGCATTTATCCATTTGGGGAAGAAAGCAGCACAGATTTCAAGATGAGAAAACTTCAGATAGTTCTTCAAATGTTTTGATTAGGCCGCATTTTAATCACTCAGTAACTGGCCACTGGATGTTGAGCAGACAGATAAGAAAGATAATAACACAAGTATGAGTCAACATATTCACTAAATGTGAACAGATGTATAAAAATTTGCCTTAAACCTCCCAGTGCTCTATTCAAGTATGTTTTTATTCTTTATGTTCCCATTTGTTCAGAAATAATGTTTTCATGAAGCTCTTTACCTTATGTGCAATCAAACACACAAAGGTGCCAATAATAACATAACAAGCCACAGCAGAAATACATTTCATTTTGATTGGCATATTAAATGCCATTGGCAAGCGTTTTTTCCACAGCTATGTTCAGTAATAGAGGAACATAAATGAGTGAAAAAAAGAGAGCCTGGAATGAAATGAAAAATACCCACAAAAGCTCGCATATTTCCTGCATGAGCTCACTGCACCTTTCTCGAAGCGCAGACACACATATCCTTCATAAAACCGCAGCAAGGCGCATAAATCTCTGTGAACGGACCGCGTGGGGGCTGAAACCCATAAGTATGTCATTTGATCCTAAATCACGGAGAGTCTGGTAAAGTAGCTCCAGTTTTCGGAGCCTTCATCTCCCATATTGATCCGTAAAGAAAAGGCTCTCAGATACCAGGATGAAACCAGAGCGGATGAAGTAGACACTGCTGTCTACTTCATCTCAATCAAAACACTGGACTGGGCCACACATGGGCAAAATACACCTCAATTGCTTTTTTTTGCCTCAATCAACTACAAATAGATCTGTGAAAATACTGTTTAAATGGAATATCTTGGACCTTTGGGTTTGCAAGTGAGACGGTCCTGGGCTCAGGTCCCAGTCTGGGGTCTGTCTGCATGGAGTTTGCGTCCCTCCCTCTGCATGTGGTTCTTGTCCCAATCATGTTTTTTACTTCAATCATTCTGCTGAGATGAGAGGGGATAATAAAGTCTTTAAAAACTGATTTGCTTCACTATGAATTTTTGATCTGAACATTTTGAATTCTGGTTTACATGTTTCATAGGCCAATGGTGTATCTCCATTTTTAAGGAAATCAGCTAGTCATTTCATCATTCAAAGAGGCTTTACGGTTTTACAAATCATTGACAACACAATGATAAAAATTTGGTTTTAACTATCTATATGGCCATTTTCATACAATGACTCATACATATTACACAAACCTTTCTCTGCTTTTGAGATAGTAGGAATGTCAAGGATGTGCAACTAAAAAAGTCATTTTTTATTACACTTTGAAAGCATTTCCATAAAATTAACAGAATATACAAGGAATATGATGGGGAAGGATAGCTAAAAGGATAACAATAAGACAAAAAGTTCTGGTCACATTGATATTATAGGAAGTGCAAGAAAAAATAATCTAATCTTAAATAATGTAGAGAATTACTATTTTAATTCTTTATCTGTGTGTTGTCTCTTCTTTGTGCTTTCAGAAAAAAATCCCTAATCGGAGGATACCATGCCGACAGAGCGCTCCCTCCGGTTCTTTCTTTGCTCGGGACAACACAGCCAACTTCCTGGCCTGGTGCCGTGAGGTCGGAGTGGGTGAAACATGTCTCTTTGAGTCTGAGGGCTTAGGTGAGTTGAACTGGGTTTTTCCCATTTGTATCAGACCGCCACCAAATCCGAATGTAGGACAATCTGGCTGCGCTAACAAAGAACCCGACTCTGGCGCTGCCAGGACACCGGACTCAGGTTTCTGGCTCCTTTCAGAGCATTAATTGTGCAGTTACAATAGTGAGCAGAATGGACTGTTTACCTCTGAGGTTCACAGTCCTCACTTCCACTATGGAGGGAGTAACTCTGCATGATAAGAAGATCTGAATTAAAACACAGAAATTCAACGAAAGGACATAAATGTGTGAGTAAGTGAAAAACTAGGCCAACACTGTCTGACTTTTTCTCCCACTGTAAATATTTTTCTCTTCATTGTCTCAAGCTTTTTTCCCTTGCATGTTATTTTACTCCAAATAAATGTCCTCAAGATAAGGTGCAGAATGTTACAGGGTCATTTGCCACATTTTCTTTTCATTTTGATCTTGAAGGTTTATCATTGTCAAGTATGCAGATAATTTAATTTCTAGAGGTCAGGCAGCATACCGAGTAAGAGGTTAACACTGAATTACAATCCCCTTCTAGCCTTGCAGACATGCAACTGTGATTAAAATCTGTGGAAATATTTCCAGAAACAGTAGCTGATGGATTTCTTTCTCTTTCTGTCCTTCTTTCTTTGGATAAACTTATGAGTTCAGCAGTAGAGGTGTCGACACCCAGGTTTGCTCTCATACAGTGGATCTCCTTTCTGCATCGCATGGTTGGATGTGTGACATCTATCGTGTCTTTTTGTCTGCGCACTTCCTGCTTGGTTTGCCATTGGTGGAGGTTAAAGCAAACATCTCAAACTTAGGCAGATTCACTCACTTTCATGTAATTTGTAGGACAGAGAATGAAGGAGTTGAGTGACCTTTGAATGCATGGAGTTCATCAGCTTGTTTTTATGTGTTATTCACCATCACCAAGCCACTCATCTTCACTCATTGCCTTGTTTTTTTTTTTTGATGCATTATCATATCTCATTATAAAACTGAGTGCTAAGCTTTGGTCTTTTCCTGTAGTTCTGCATAAGCAGCCGCGAGAGGTGTGCCTCTGTCTACTAGAGTTGGGTCGGATAGCATCACGGTTTGTTCCAGTTTTGCTATGTTTTCATTTTTTGTTGTTTTTAGGCCCTCGATGTGATTCATCTGATTGTTTAGTTTTTTTCTCACATTTAGCTACAATGTGGAGCCTCCAGGCCTTATAAAACTGGAGAAAGAGATTGAACAAGAAGAAAGGGCACCTCTACCTCCCCCATCACCCATATCCCCGGCTCCGCCTGTCCCCTTGTCCCCTTCTTCATCCCCCTCCCCGTCTTCTTCACCGACACCAACTTCAACTCCAACTGCGACCAAAGTCACTTCGTCCAAGAAGAGCGCAGGCAAGCTCCTGGATGATGCTGTAAGTCACACACGGGTCACTTTTGCATTTCAGATCAGACCAGAAAAATTTTCAAACGTGTTTTATGTGTTACAGGTGAGACATATCGCTAACGAGCCACCCTGCAGGTGCGCAAATAAGTTCTGTGTGGAAAGACATTCGCAGGGTCGATACCGTGTTGGAGAGAAGATGCTCTTTATACGGGTAAGTTTAGCAAATGCCTGAATAAAACAAATCGAGTTTAAATGTCACCAGAATACAAAACATATTCCATAAATCAGGGGTCTTTGAATCCAAGCCTCTAGGACTAGGGTCCTGTAACTTCAACACACCTGAATCTAATTGCGAGGTCATTAGCAGGACTCTGCACAGCGAGGAAGTAATTCAACCATCTGATTTAGGTGCGTTAGAACCTGGGACACATCTAAAAGTCGCAGGAAATCAGCCTTCAAGGCCTGGATTTGAAGACCTTTGCCATAAATATTACACTGTAAGCTGTAAAATTTCAGAAAATTAATATTTATTAAAATTGTGTATTTTTCTTCTTTTTCTTTTGATTACTCGCTGAGCAAAACTGACACTGGATCTTCTATCTCTGTAAATGGCTTCAGTGTTTATTTTTCACTGGACCTTATTGTCATCCAGCTGAAGATTAATACATTTGAAGTTTAATATATCCAAATACATGAAGCTCATTTTATTGTATTTATTTATTTATTTCGAACATGATAGAAGTATAAAATCACACACATGAACAAGGAATGCAAAAGACACATTTTTGTACAATGATCTTAACATGCTTGAAAATGTTAGGAGTTAGGAAAATGTCATGTATTTGGAGTTAGTCATCCATTTTTATTGCTCCATCGTCTTTCTGCAAGACTCTGCAATCACCATGGGTGCCAGCTTGTGCTATAAATTAGGGACATTTTTTAACCCTCTATGGCATGACTTTTTATTTTTTGGGGGAAAAAATATTTTCCTGCATTCTTTGGGAGCTTGGTGGTCCCTAATTACATGTCAATCATAAAATCGGACTCTGACACCTCCTGGAACCAGATTTGGGTTTGTTGCCTCAGGGTAACATTGGTCTAGAACACCAAGATTTTCTACACTGATTATGAGAAATGAAATACAAATCAAACAAAAACTATATTCATAAAAAAACTTTTTTTTGGACAAAAATATGTCAAAAATCATGCCCCCCAAAAAATAAAATAAAGGAGCAATGTGAGGTACAGATATGTGGTTTGTTGCCTGAGGGCAACGCCATGCCATAGAGGGTTAAAATTTTGATTTTGAAAAACAAATGGTCCCCAATCGAATCAGATCAAATGAAAAAACATTCTCTGTTTGATATTTACATATGATGATTGTCATGAACCTCTTGTCCAAATGCCAAAACACAACATCAGTGTTTCTACCTCTTAATAAAGCAGAGGTTACTCAGCATAGTACTTCTGTGGCTTTGCAAGTCTGTGCTATAGATAAATGGTATTTTTTAAAGCATACTTTGGGTTTAGAACAAGATTTTGTTTGGCAGTCGCTAGCTTGTAGTTTCTACCAGTGGGCCAGTGAATGTGTTTCAGATTGCCTGACTAAAAAAATTAAAAAATTAAAAAAAATCACATCTGGTATTTCAGATGGTTGAAAGTCGGACAGAGTTGTTCCAACTGGTTAACGAACAACAAACCCATAAAAACTGGTGAATTAAGCTTAGAAGCAAAGAAATCAAATATTTAAATTAACCTCTATTATACTCAGAAAGTACAACAGTAGAACAGATACAACATTAGGAATCTAAATAAAGGAGAAATTATTTACTTGGCACTACATTTTTAAGTTATGTGCCTATGACATAATAATTCAGTTTACATGTTTTCTCTCGACTCATTCCAATCAAGTTGAAACTTATCTGCCACAGAATAAATATCTTCTGCCTTTCACTGGAGAAACAGAATATTTCTGTCCTGTCGGCCTGATAAATTGCTCCTACCTGGTGTAATACCAGCTCAGCAGCATTTCTGAATATACTGGACAAAAGTGGTCCTCTAATGTGCTCCAGGTGGTTGTGCTTATTACAACAGCACAATGGTTTCTCATGCAGCGCAGCTTGAGGCCTGCCTGACCATCAGGTGCGTCCAACGGTGATTTCTGGCTTGGCTCTTTAGATGTAGGGATTTTCCTGAAGTTTCAAAATCTTTTCTCAATATCGTGCGCTGAAAATGCTTTTGATTTGTTTATATATAAAGTGTGTGTGTTACAAATGGTTCAAACATCAGCAAACTCTTTTTATCTGGATAAAAATCCTCCTTTTTGTCTGAGCCAACCATCGTTGTAAGCTCTCTTAATCAGAGATAATGCCACGCTCTTGCTGTGTGGAAAAATAAACATCCACCTATAACCACATATTCTAATTGCCAGGCTGTTACTTTAATTGCTAAAAACCAAAAAAACCTTCTATTTGATCTGAGGAACACAATTAGCTGTGAGCACAGTAAATGTTTCTCAGCTGTCCATGAGCAGAGGGATGCCTGGTATTTGAGGAGGATAAATTGAGGCTAACCGATCTGAGAACGAGAATCTGTCCTCCTGGGATTCTGGTTACTTGGCAACCCACATCCAGGATTCACACATCCCACTATGTGATTCATGCCAGTGGTATGTTTGAGATCTGCAGGCGCGCAAACGAGAGTTTACTCTTGGATGTCCTCTGCTGCCGGCCCAATAAACTGCAGCACAATTGAAATCTAAATATGCCACCCAATCATCTCTAATTTTCTGCAAGGTTTTGGTGAAATAATCTACAGTTGGGACAATCGGAGCGTAATTGCTAAGATGAAAGAATTCCTGCCACAATAACATGGTGTGAATGTAAATCATTAATGCCTCTAAAACCCATTGGTTTAGTCTCCAATGTGTTGCTAAGCAACCAAGGACAAATAACAAGAGGCGAAAAGTGTTGGTCCAGATCAATCTGGTACACAGCATACACTCTCCAAAGTCAGGTCTACTTTTTATCTCTACGACTGGCAGCATAAATGAGCAGAAAAGGCTTGAAATCATCTGTTTTTCCAAACAAAATCCCGAACAATAACTAGAGACCTCGTAACAGAGAGAACAGGCGTTTTTATAATGCCAAGTAAAACGAGCATTAAACGACTGTCGCTCTGTCTCTAAGCCAGCTCTCTTTATGGTGATAATGCTTTAATTAACATTCCTCACATGGTCTCCCTGCTAGCAGCTGCTACAGTAAGACCAGTCAGTGTCTGTAGGCAGCTGGGGTATGGCAAGCTGTTTGTGTAAATATTCCATCCTGGATTGCAGGCCATCATTTGTGGCCATCAGCTGCAAAAAAATCTTTTTACAAGTCATTTTTTATGCCAACTTAGTCAGTTTTGTCCACCTGAGTAAAGTTGGCACCCGATCGCCTTCGAATGAAACAAATCCGATGTTAAGCGTTTGTGCACCAAATTTATTTTTGTAACAAATGACCTCTGTGTAAATTAGCAAATATTTCCATAGATCGTCAAAGGTCAAAGTCAAATGAAATATGGTGTCAATCAGCTGTGCTACGTTTGTGCAGCAAAATGGTTTGCTTGTGCCATTATCATTTTAAAGTTATTAATGAATATTTCCAGTGGTCATCAAAGGTCAATGAACCAGTCCACATTTACAAAATCAAATGAAATTTTTGCCAGTCAACTGTCTTACGTTTGTGCTGGTTTGTGTAGCAAACATTTTCGTTTGTGCCATCATAATTTTTAAGATTTTAAAACACCAAAATCAAACAAAATTGGTATAAATGAATCGTACTATGTTTGTGCTGGTTTGTGCGGCTAAAACCTGTTGGACACCAATTTAGTTTAATTTGAAGAAGGTTTTGGGGGAGGCCACTTCACTCAGGTCTTTTGTCCATCTAGTAGAATCAGAAGACCTAAGAAAAATGCATATCAGTCAACTACTGGCAGTCAACATGTTGACGAGACGACTGACCTTCCCCACTGTAGGAATAAATGAGCTGCTTGTTGTTTCAGCGTGAGACGGTGGAGAAACCTCAGAGTGTTTCTGGACGGCGCTGTCCCCGCTCGGCCCCAGGCCTCCGCTGTCCTCTGGGTTCCTGATCAAGGACTCGTCTCAGGCAGGAGTCATGTCCCAGAGCAGCATGATTGAAACCTCACTGCTTCACACAGATCCATTAAGTGCACTGTAACAAAGCCCCGGGCCCAGTGCAGCTGATTGGAAGTGCTGCCCCACTGCTGCCCCCTAGATTGATTCTTGTAAGAGGCTTATAAATGTTGTATGTTATGCCGCTGGAGGGCAAGAAGCCTCATATCTGACCACACTGGAGTGACAAGGTCCTAGGTAGTTTATCCTTTTTATCGAACTGTATATTTTAGTCAGTGTTAGAATCTCTAAAGACTAATAAGGCATTATGATTTCTTTATGTACCCTCCTACAGTAAACAAGCTTGTTTCTGCTGAGGTGTAATGAAGTGGTAATGAGGAAAAGTGGCATTAAGCCTTCGCTCTGTAGCAGACGTGTTTTATGAGCACAGCCTCTTGGGAATGAGAGCGTTTGATCATCTAATACAGCAGCGTGTTTTATTTCTTCTTTTTACTATAATGGGTGATGTTGCCATGGCAGCGAACCTCGGGAATGTGCCCTGATGTGACAGGTGTCATCATGCTAAGGAAAAATTGCTGCAAAAAATAAAAGAAATCACTTTATAGAATTGTGAGGCAAACATAGCACAGATTTAGACAGATTTAAACCAGCTGGATATTTTACAGCAGAACTGACTGTGTTGATAGCTGCTGTTTCACTAAGGTTAAAACTGAAACAGGCTGTTTAACATCCTAAAAGTTAGATCCTCTAGAGTCTAGTTCGAAGTGATCTTTAATCATCACAAAAAGATCAAAAGTGCATAGTGCATTAAGAACCATTTTTGATCTTGTGTTTTGAGAAAATGGCAACATGAAGCATCAGCTAACAGTATTTATACAGATACCAATTTAGATAAATTGGGACATATTAAAATAAATGAAATATCTTGGTTTGTTATATTATCTTTATTAAATTATATCAATTTAGGGATTTAATTCGATGCCAATAAAGAGACTATTTCAGACGATTGTTTTAAGTCTGTACTCCTTATGCATTGATACTCAATAGCTTTTTTTTTTACACACCTTGAAAAAGTATTCATATCCCTTAAACCAGGGTGTCAAACTCAGTTTAATTTTGATCCATATCACAAATGTCCTCAAAGGGTTGGGCATGGCAGAATGCACTGATAAACTTACATACTAACAGATTTAAAACAATAATAAATAGCTCTACATTTGAGAAGTACTTCTCAAACTTAAATAACGTTGAGCATCCTTTCATAATGATGTAATTTGGCAGTATTAAGATAAAAACTGATTTGATTTGATTAATGAAAAAGTGTTTTAGCACCGAACTGTTTCTGTAAAGTCATATTTATGTGGCTCTCCAGAGTTTAGAAGGCCACATAACATGACATGGCGGGCTGGATTTGGCCCCTGGCCTTTAGTTTGACACATCACATTTTGTCACATTACAACTACAGGGAGACCAACACAATTTGTCTTTTGATTTTACTAATTAGGTGACTTCTTAATGTTGTTCTGGATTTTATTTAGGTGAGTCAGGACAAAGGGGATTGAAAAATCTAAGGTATTTTCTTTTGTTATTTTTGTCAAGAATTTTGGAAACAATTTGTTTCTTTTTAACCTAACTCAATCAAATAAAGTCCCAATAAAATACTTTCAAATCTGTGGCTGCAAGTGTGACAAAATGTAAAAGTTCTATGGCTATTAATTAATTTCCCAGTTACTGTAGACTTTCTCCTACAAAGCCTTTAGCATTTTTCAAGAAGTTTATTACAGAGATTTCCATCAAGATTGCAAGTAAACCTGTTACATAAATGTTTGTTTCTGAAGGATTTCTTAAACCGGCTTCGCCCTGATTCAATTTCCTGTTGCAGATGCTGCACAACAAGCATGTGATGGTGCGGGTCGGCGGAGGCTGGGAGACGTTCGAGAGCTACCTGCTGAAACACGACCCCTGCCGCATGCTGCAGATTTCCAGAGTGGAGGGAAAGATATCCCCCATCAGCACCAAGTCCCCCAACATCAAAGACCTCGCCCCGGACAGCTACCTGGTGGTGGCGGCCCACTACCGCAGCAAGAAGTGAAGCCCCACAGCAGAGTGGTTCTGGTCACAAATAGACATGTGATTTTAAGTCCACACAAATAATGGGGCTTTGCTATGCAAAGACGTGGAGAAAACACAGAGAGAACCAACTTGTAAAATAATGATTTGTTATTTGGGGGGGGCAAAAGAAATAGAAATCATGGGTCGTATAGTTTTCAATTTAATTTTGTGCTTTATCTGATTTTCTTTACCTTAGGGAATCCTCATACTTTATTTTGGTCACAATTACAGTGTAGTGGGTCAAACAGGAGTTTAGCAGGAAAGTTGTAGATGTTTGTGACATTTCGTTTTAATCGTTAGTTATACTTGAAGCAAGAGTAGGTTCTTTTCAGTGAGTATTCAGAGGCATCCTTTGTAAATCTGACAGTCTACATGCAGAAGTACATCCTTTTCATGTAAACTAGAGATGGATTCATCAGCACCTCCGTGAAACTAACATCTTGTCATGTAATGCCATTTTAACACAGTAGGCAGGAGGTATTCCACAAGTATCAATATTTTGATGTTTCAAACTAATTTTAACAAACATATTAGAATAACAAAACTTTGTACTATCCAAAGCTTTAGATTGCGTGTCTTTGCATCATAGAAAACATTTCTCTAAACTCCAATACTTAAAAGCTCAAGTATGTCTTTTAATGGATTTCTGATTAGGTTAAATGTAAGCAGAGCTTGCACTACATGTTGATTTAATGTCTAAATTGTGCCATAATCTTTATTTCAACAATACAATCTCACGCAGAACAGAACCAGAGGGGTTTTTTGACTTATGAAGCTACTTATGTTTTTCTTTTTGCGTAGAGTTACTGACCTCTAGAGGTAGAACAGAGATCAAGATAAAGACAATCTTTGACTTTTGGTTTGGAGTCTCACAATAACAGACACAATACCTGTATCAAAGCTGAGCTCATTGATATGTGTGACTTTTTATGGAATATTATGTTGGTTTTGTACTAAGAATAATGATTAAAAACCACCAAGTTTCTTAGAAGTGAAAATCCAATTTTTTTAAGTAAACTGTAAATAAAGTCTCATTGTTTGTGACAACCTTCTCTTATTTCCAAATATCAAAATCCTTGAATGAGCTTCGTAATTAAAACATCTGTAAATGTTCATCTGATGCCCTGCGGACACAAACTCAGAAGTTGTCGTTATGTGTTGTGAAGTAAAACCAAAAATCCAAACATACATAACAGAAATGTGCTTTATTAACTGTAGCAATACCATTGGCTATACTTTGTCCTACAAAATGGCAAGAGCACCAGAAGCTTTTGAGGATCAGGCAGCTTTAAGAAAAGATCTCAGTTAAGTTAAGCACTTTGAAGAATATTCACTACATTGTCATCCAGCACCGTATGTGAGAGTACAAAGGCAAAGCTGCAGTCTCCAAAAAACTGTGACAGACAGGAAAGAAAATAAATTACTAATGAATTATGAGTTGTGGCATATCCATTCAACAAACAGTAATACTAGTTTTTAAATCAAACCAAATCATTTTAGTGCTTTATAGTTAAATTCAAATGAAGAAATTCAACCAGTGCAATAGAGCAGGATTATGACTGGTTGATAAAGTGCCGTCGGTCACATGCACAAGGGTGATGAGGGCAAGCCTGGTCTGGAAAATATTTCGGCCTGTTTATCATTGATGCATATTATCAGATAGAGGCTGAGAGTGTGGTCAGCAGAATAACCGAAGTGGCAACTAAATCATGTCATCAGCAGAGCAGAGTTGAAAACATGTTTGTCCCCCACCACCTTAAACAATCCAGTACAAAAAGTTTTTAAAGTCCATCACATCGTTAATTGTGTTCCTTAAAAGAAAGGTGATGTTTGTCAGTGGTCACTGTGAAGGTCATCAACATGCCCAAGTCACCAAGCACACATAGTTCAGCTTTTAAACTGTAAGTTACTATGTTACCAAGAAGCTCTGACCTAAACCTGCTTCAGTATTGAGGGGAAAAAACATATTAATAAAAAAAATAAACGGCTACGACTTCTAAAACTGATGACTCATTTTCTTTAAAAGACATTTTTCGAATAATGAGCCCTGTTTAATCGCATATATTGTTATATTGCTAATATAGTCATGTTTAATCAGAGGTTTGAACATAATGTGTCATCCTCAACCTGTTCAAATGTCCTAACCTGTTATTTATAACTTGGCAAATATGGTTTCGTTTTCTGCCTGATGTGATGACAATCAAATGTTTGTAACATAAAATCAAGCAAAAAAAAAAAAAGTTCAATCGGGCAGCAGTTCCAACTTTTTCAAGTAATCCAGCAGACAGACTTCATGTGGATTTGGACATTCTAAGTCCAACTTCTCCATCGGGAACTTCATCCAACCTGCCACTGAAGACAAAAGAAAGATCAAACGACAGAGCTGGTTACACATCTAACATGAAACCCCTGCATATGTAAACTGCTGTAAATGTTATCAATATCAAAGTTCATTTAGATATACATGCCAGAGATAACAATAATTATAGCCCTTTTTATGTCAAGGATTACTGTAATGTAATGTGTAAGCATCCTACAGCTTTACCGAAAGATACAATTGAAGTGTAAAATTAAAATGCATAGAAAGAAGCATGAAGCCAAAGCTACACGTACCTTCAGTCCACCGCCACCAGACACAGATGGGGTCATCGCCTGCTTCTCAATTTCTTCCTGTTTCTTTCTTTTCCTTTCAACTGCTTCTGGATTTTTGACACCCCTGTACGCCGTCTGGAAGTCAGAGAGGAAGTGGAGAGAAAAAAATGAAAACCCAGCAGGAAACGGCAATGCTCATTTCTGATTTCATTGAATGTTAGAAATACTGTGTAAACAGGCATGCATCTGTGTTTTTAAGAAGATATTCCATCTCAGCTGCAACCTTTCAGAATAAAAGGCATGATCTAGTGTGCACGCATTCAACCGCCAAATAAGGCATCTCAGTAAAAAGACACAGCACTCTTCTTTCACTCTTGGTGTGCTGCCTACTCTATCGGTGGGTTAGAGCTTTGTGCTTTTGCTTGCAGCAGCCTGAACTGTAAAGGTTAACACATAACAGTGACTGAGAGCAGAGAAATGTGGCAGTAAAAATATTAGCCAACTTCAGAGGTTGGCTTTTGTTTCGATCTGAATTGACTTACCTTGATTTAACTTTAGCATGGCTCTCACTGGTTTGCAAGTGTCTTTTCTGCACAATAAAAAAATGCTCACCACACTGCGCAGCAGTTCTTAAATACAAGTCACCAAATGTTCAAATGTTTATAATCAAGAAATGGCTTTTTGAGTACATGAATAGCATGGCTGAAAAATGACATAGAGAGGAAGCATTTCCTTTTTTTTTTTTCCTTTATGACATACTGGTGGGACTGTTTTTATACCGTGACCTTTTTTTTTAATGAAGGTGAATGTGTTTATCATCAATATATTTTAGATAAAGATACTTTTGGAAACAGTGAAAACTGTGTACTTATGTCTGTGTCCACAGGCTTATTTTATGTGATCGGTCAACACAAATTAGAACATGTTTTTGAAGCAAAATGAAAAGGAAGGTGTAATCAAGATTTTTGTGTTACAAATAAAAGTCTGAAAAGTATGATGTGCATTTTTATTCAACCTTCCTTGATCTAACGATCATAAATAAAACCTTCCAAAAGTCACTTATTAAACAGAGTGTGTCTTTGTGTAGTTTAATCTTAGTATTGTTCAGCTGTCATGTGCAGCCCACACAGAAACATCCAGAGGACGGAACACTACTGACTGCAAGTTTAAAGGTCGAGTTGGTTATGAAAAAAATATATCTACAGTAATCCACTTTTCAATCCATAAACAAAAAACTGTTTTAACACGAGGGGAAAATTTACATTTTTGGCCCACAAGCAAAATGTTGCCTGAACATATAATCCCACTGTGAGATGGTGGCGGCAGCATCATGCTGTATGGATGGGAGGCTTTGGATTAACAGGGATGAGACAGTTGGTTAGAGTTGATGAGGCTTTAAAAAAAAAGTCGTTTTATGAGGTTTATTGAGGCTGGAGTTTACTATTGAGAAAGACAACAACCCTAAATGCGCAGTCAGGGCTGAATGTCTAAGAATGACCCAGTCAAAGTCCACACTTAAATCAAACCCAGAAAACCTAAAACTACAGAAAAATGTTGCTCTAAAAACTTTTGAGTACAACAGTTGTTCAAAAAAAAGCAAACCAACACGTACCTTACTGTGCACCGCTTTGAGTTGGTCTAACAAGGCTTGTTGTTTACATGTTGGGTGTGACTCTGGGCCACTAAGTTAATAAAACCAGCTTAGATAAATAGTAAGTGTCTGACTCAAAATCTGCAACAGGAACCACTACTGACCTCTTTTTGTCTCTTCTCAGCAGCTTCAGCCAATTGTTGTCTCCTCGTCTCCTGTTTAGGACAGAAAACGTTATGAAATGACACTCATGTGAAGCCCTGATAATATGTCGCCGTTTACTGTAAACCCCTTTAATAAGGGCCTTTTCAGTACAAAGAGTAATAAAAATACATTCTTCTTGGCTTTGTTACTCTGTATGTCATCCTGGCTTATCTAGCGACATATCTAACAGGAAATGTAATTAATTACATTAACTTACAGGATCCGGGGTGACAACAACGTCGTCGGCAGCTCCACCAAGGCACGGTAAGCACATTCCCATTCTGGAATAATTTTATTATTCCGCCAGTGTGTCAGTAAAAGAATGGCGTAGAAAATTAGTTTTCAGTTTTTCAAATTAATTAAACCAGAACCCTATTAGGATATTTGGCCATTCACAACTTGTATGCGTAGTAAATAAGGCGAAAGAAGCGGCAGCTTCTACTCCAGCTGGCAGCCGCTGGGTCAGCGGACATACCGTTTCCGTTAGCTAACAGCGGCTCCTGCTATTAGCCCGGGGTGGACATTAGCATTCTAGCTACCGCTACAAGCCAAGCTGCTTCTCTGAGTCACATAATAAACCGTTTCCCTCCGCACCTTTTATTAAATCGCCGCCGCATTTGGAAAATAAATCGCCCCACAGTCAGATACCTAGAGTTCAACACGCCTCTTCGCCCGTTTGTTTGTGTAGCTTCGCTGATGAAGCCAATATGTTACGTCGGTTACGTTCAATAACGGTACGTTAATAAGAGCTGATGACGTCGCATGCATTTAGTTTTAACGTGGTCAAAATATGACATATAATACAAAAGAAAGACAAAAGTCGTCTTTTTTATAGTTGACAAAATGTGAAACATTATTGTTTTTATTTTATTAATTTTATTTTGTCTCTACTGTATGGAGAGCCATTTCTGCCAAAATTAAATAAATAAATATAAAGGAAAAATAAATGAATAAATGAGTAAAATAAAAAAATGGGTAAAATACTGAGCCTACTTCAACTATGTATACAGCAAACAGTTGTGACTGGAAATACCCTGTGATGATTTACCTTTGTTGACAGGGGGAAAAAAAGAAAAATGTTTCTTGTGCTTAGATTTATTTCTAAATTATGTTACCATAATTTATAATGATATCTATTTTTTTAAAACATGTATTCTCTAATTTAGTCATTAAATACTTAAATTTGCGCATAACTATTATTTATTGGATGGCTTTGTTTATCTTTTACTTATGTAACAATATGAAGTAGTGCTGGTCTACTTGAGTGCAATTTTTTGTACTCACAAGAAGACTCAAAATTCTCAAAATTTTGATAAGTAGAAATGAAAAAAATAGAGTTTTAATTTGATAGTAATTAATTTATTTGAGGAAACTAATTGTGAGTCAAGTTTTATGCATGTTATTGTGTTTATGTATGTCTATAAGAAACCATTCTTCATATTGATGGATGAAAACATAGAACGTCCCAGATATATGCAGTTTTTAAATAAAGTTAGTATATATATTTAATCACTCCTTTGACTAGATCAAATAATTGTTTGGGAGTGGCATTAATCCCAAACCATTTTTGTCATTCTGAAGCATGACAAAAAGATAGATTTTTTTCAAATTCTTGTCAAAACATTATCAAGAATGTAGTATGTACAGTACATCACTGCAGATGCGCATGATACAGTGATCCGCTTTAATCCGCTCCTACAGCACCACCTTGTGGCCAAAATGAATATGTCAATGATTTTGCTCATCAGCTTTGACACATTTATACCTCTATCTATTTTATTTGCTTGTGGAGTGACAAGAATAATTTGTCCGCGCTTAATAAAATGTACTCTGGGAAGAGTGGTGCCGGTTAAAAATAATGCTCACATTTAACTTCACTTCAGATCCCAGACTTAATCATGTGTTGACAGATGCTTCTCACACACAGATTGCTTTAATTTTTGTGACAAGTTTTGAATGTTTCTGTCCATGTGATATGGCGCTCCCTTTAAAGTGAGTGGAGGATATCCTCTGTTGTTACCCTTGTCAGCAAATTAGTAAAATTGAAACCCTGTGTGAAGTGAGTGATGTTCTATAGGGCAGGAGCTCCGTCCAATCAATGCTCGCCGATCAATAGTCGGAGAGTTTAATGTTGTACTCCTCTTTACTGTCAACAACTCCACCTATTCATCTTCACTGCAGAGCCTGCATGCGCTGTTTCACAGCTCCCTGTGTTGCGTTGCGGGAATGACAGGTTCATGAGACTGGACAGCCTTTGGGAGTGCAGAATTTATTGTTTTGAAGCATTTCAGAAAGGAAATATATAGGGAAGTTGTAGAATACAATGGAGTACATGGAATCAGATGTTGCTGGTACTTCTTCAGGTAGGTTGACCTCACCACTGAGTTTAGAGATGGAGTAAAGCTGCAGCAGGTTAAATAAGTAATTATTGCAACTTGGTTTGTTATCTGACCCTTTTTTTTTGGTCGATTGATCTATTGCATTCTGTTCATCTACTTGCACAGAAAACATGAACAAAGTATTTAAACTCACAATTTTGTGGAAGAATATCTTCCATTTATAAGTGGTGTCTTTGTTTTATTCTTCAGCATGTTGCTAGTTGTTTCGAATCTCCATATGTTGGGATTTCATTTGCAGAACTTTTGAAATCCATTTTTAACTTTTCAGCGTAATGTACCAGATAATCACAGTGCATGAGAAACCTACCATTAATGAGTATGAAAACTGATCCTCTGGGCTTAACTTATTCATGAAGTTTGCAGTTGGATAAATGGATGAATGGATAAACATAAACAGTGTTAGAGTTTTAAAGAATGGAACACAGCAGTGCTCCTTGCACATTTTCTTTACAAACAGACAAACCCAAGTGGTTTTGACTTCATACTGTAGAAATCATGAGTCTCTCAGGTATATTTGATGATTAAATTAAAATATTACACTAGAACAATTATCTGCAGTAACAAATGGAAGGATATAGTCCAACAGAAATCCTACAATCATGTTAGGTATAATTGGTTTCACTTTAAACTTCACTACGTGCAACCAAAACCAATTTGTTACAGTCTGGAATTGCCTTTTAAGCAAATCTTTTGATTTCTCTTTGTTTATATAACAATTTTAGTGTTTCTAAATTAAAATAAATTCAGATCAAAGCTGCAACTATTCTAGTAAATACTTATGTAGCTAGTGAGTGAATACTGTGAACATTTAGCTGCATGATAGGCAGGAGCCTATGTCAGCACAGACTCACTCTGCTGCTCACAAATCAATATAAGCATGTAGTTAGAATAGGTCTATTATTTTATTTAAGATTAATAATATTATTCTTTTTTTTTTCGCATGTAGAAAATTGATCTTATTTATGCTTTTTACCCCCTGAATTGAATTAGTTACATTTTCAGCATACCCTTTAAAAGGGGGAAGGGTGAGTGAAACACCCATGCAGCCTTAAGTGATCACTACTTACTAATGTAAGCTGTTTAAGTGCTGTAAAGAACACACACAGGCTTTGAGTAGTTAGGATGGATGCTGCAGGATGAATCCCAAACATCCACTTTAGCTTACATGTATTATTACTGTTAAACCGCCACCTGGTTGCATTCAGACTAAAATATTTTACGATTTTGGACTGGAGATATTTATGACTTGAAAGCAGAAACCAAATTTGAAATTTCTTCAACTTGTTAAAAAAAATGCATAGTGTAGTTGCAAAGTGACACATTTTTCAAAAGTTTAAGTTTAAAGATTTATATACTTTATTCCTGTTATGAGATTCACTTTGCTTGTCATTCATCACAATTTTTTTTACTTCCTGATGAAAAAATTCAGTAACTTGGGGATTTTAAATGTGTGTCCAAACAAATAATCAATGCCTTAGGAAGTGCAGGAAGTACCTGCTCATCAATCGATCTTTGTAATGTTTCTCTGCTTTCGATATGATAAGGACAGTTTACCATTGCACTTAGGCTGCTGAGCTGTAATGGACAGAAGTGGATTTTAGTGATGTGTTTTTTCTTTCAGAGAAGCCTAAAGTTTGGCAACCTGGATATAGATTTATTTATATAAAATCAAGATATCTCTCAAAATATGTATGCTTATGTTGTTATGTTTCAAACACATTTTATATAGTTTATGTTAAACCTGAAGTATTTTCAAATCAAGATACTAGTCACAATAGATATCAATTTTTCAATTAGAGTATACCCAATGATGACTGGTGTCTACTTTATTGAATGATGTTTCAACATGTTATTATTTTAATCTTGGTGATGGATGTTATCAATATTTTTTTTATTTCTAAGCATGTCAAATTAAAGAGGGACTGATTACTTCATATTAAGTACCTTCTGGCTAAGCTTATCAAAACTCTAGGTGGTGATTTATCATCCACTACAAAATAAAAAGCTGAGTTTAAATGTGTCCTTACAGTATATTAAAAAAAATTTAAATGGCCTAAAAAAGTCTGGATATTCTCTAAACTGGGGTATGTTACTTTTACCAACTTTTATGTTTGTTAAAAATGTCACTATGACATTTTTAACAACACACTTACTAACCCTAACCCTAACCCTTTTACAGTATAGTATGAAACTGCCTTCTCCCATTTCTCCCAGTGCTAACTACATCAAATACATTTCACTCAGAAACAACCAATCAGAGCCAGGAGGAGGGTCTAAATGCTGTCAATCAGCTCATGTTCACGCCACTGACACCATCCCCCTTGCTCTCTGCTACCTACAGTTTCTCCCTGTCGTCATAGTCTGACTGTTAATGCTGAAACTGAATCAAAAAGTAGTTCAATAAAGATTTAGTTTTGCGTGTGCAAATGTGTGTAACCAGATTTTTGTAGCTTTTTTTGGACATTTTTTAATGTTTCCCTCTAGAAAATGAATTTGTTTTTCTGTCATATTCTACTTCTCACACTGAAGTTGGAAAATTGGAAATTATTTATTGATTTGGAGTCTAATTTTATACATGACCAAAAACCTGATGTTATAACCTGGGTGTGTTAAACAATCAGAGGTACCACATGGCATCACTGTATAAAATGCCTTCTGGCACCATCAGTCAGTAGCTAAACTGCACTACTGGGAACAAATTTTGTTAAATGTTAATTTTAAAGATCAGAACAAACATTGTAAGGAAAAAAATGCATCACACAGTCAGTGTGTTGACACCGGTGTTAACGGCTGCTAACTAGGTTTTGGAAACCCAGAGGCTTTATTGTGCCCCGTTAGTGTCACGTATCACAGAAGAAAAAGGGTTTTTTTTGTAGATGTGTTAAAAATGTATGAGTGGAGTAATATGAGAGGCAGCTGAGAGCTGCTGCTGTGATCAGCTTCATAATCTTCTGATCTAAATCAGAAAATAAATATGTAGATTTCCCACAGATAACTTCCACAGATAGAGCATAGCTTTATGACAGAAAGGAGTTAACAGCGTATTTTTCATAGCTGTTTATGTTAATTATTTTGCAGGATCATGTCATCAAGACAACTATATGTTCCGCCCCCTGCTGGAGCATCAGTGCTCCAGGTCCTCAGACAGTCAGGCTCCTTACAACCCAGCCATCAGCCGTTCAGCTTCCTGGAGCTCCTCGCTTGGCGACGGTCCCGCCTCTGGAGATTCGGAGACAGAATCAGAGCAGCAGTCCAGTGAGTTTGCCAGCAGTTTTTCCTTCTCAATAACCAGTCCTGGCACTCTTTATGGGCACACGTCCACCTACTTATCTGTTTTCCACACACTATTGATCAGGGTTGAGTCAGGGGGTGAGAGGCAGAGGACACTCAGGGCAGGTCAAGAGTCCAACCCAAGACCAATACAGACACACACAGACCAGACACCAGGCACAGGGAATTTAGTAGGTCTTATTACATAAATTCAGTGTATTAATGATTATTGAACTCTTTTGGAAATAATATGTTTATGTGTGGTTCAAATTAATAGACAACAGGTAAACATAACACTGAGAGCATTGATAAAGACTCCGATGACTGAAGGACACATCACGTATACTATGCTGGGAGTGAAATAATGAAGCCAAATGATGAATCGGTTTGACATCTTATAACATTTCATTATGTTTAGTTTTCTCTGTATAATGCAAATAACAAACATGATTAAGCAATCTGTAATTTTTTAATGATATGACAGCTTTGTGGCATCACTGAGTGTTGGAATTTAGAGACATGATCAGTGTCTTACAATTAACACTCCTTAAACTTTTATTTTATTTTATTACGTTACAACTTCAATTTCAATATAGTTTATGGGATTTTATGTGATAGACCAACACAAAGTTGTGCATACTTATGGAAAGGAAGAAAATGGTAAATTGTTTTCATGTTTTAATTTTAGGGGGAAAAAAACCCTGTAAATGTGGCATGCATGTTTTTTATTCACGTCAAATTACTCCTACCTGCCGATCACCTACTTACTAAACTTACTAAATAGAGTTTAAGTTAGTGCAATTTAAGAAATACAGCTGTTCTGTGCAGGTCTCAGAGGATTGTTAGACGCAAACAGCATCTTAAAAATTAAAGAAACTCATCAGACATTTGAGACAAGGAAAGAATATGTAACCTGACACAACATGGCCGCCTACCTAAAGACAAAACCCAGGCAAGGAAATCATTATTCAGTGAAGTGGCCAAGCAGTCCATGGTAAATCTGGAGGAGCTGCAGAGATCCACAGCTCAGGTGGGGGAAGCTGTCAATGACAACCCTTAGTCATGTTTTCATATCTTTATAGAGGAGTATTGATAAGAAAAATACTGTTAAAAGAAAGCTATAGGAAGTCATTTTTGAAGTTTTCTAGAAGTTATGCATATGGAAAAAAGGTGTTTTGGTTATAGACAAAATGCTTTTACATTGCAGACATTTCTGAACACACCATCCTCATGGTGAAACCTGTGTGGTAGCAGCATCATCCTATGGGACTGCTTTGGTTCTTCAAGGGAAGGTAGGACAGAGTTCATGAGAGAATGGATGGAGCTAAAGGCAGGTCTATCCTGACAAATAAAACAAATTCAATCTAATGAGTTTGAGCTATTTTTGTTGTTGTATTTTACAGCATAAATATAAAAAACTGTTAGGTAGATACTCCAAAAGACAGCTATAGCTGCAGCAAATGTGGTAAACTTTTCAGATTTTTATCAGTACAAAACATGAAAATCAGGGGTATTTCCCTTCACAGTTATGCACTACTCTACACTGGCCTGTCATAAAAAAAAATCAAAAACATATAAAGCAATTTTCAAGGCACTGTACATTAATGTAGTTCAGCTGTTCCCTTTATCCAGCAGCTTGGGTAGCCATTTTCTTCCACAGGGTGGCAGTATTTTATTTCTTTAAAACCTCCTTGTCTTTGCAGCGCAACCATCTGACCTACATCTCCCAACTAAAAGCCATGAAGGGAAATGGTACCATTTAAACAGTACTAGCCCTGCTGTGGAAACGCTGCTGATTTATTTATTGAGCACCCCAGCGGAGCCCCCAAATGCATTTAGCTGGTTGTTTGATATTTGACTACGGGTTGCATGCACAGCCCTTATACCGGCCCCCTATAAACATCAGAACAGTGGGAGGTGTAGAGGCATGCTGGGCTGCAAGAAAGCAGATGGCATTTGGATCCATGACAGATGCCAGACTTACTCCTGTGAATCCACCCATGGAAAGACATTGAGAAACAAAAGTTCTTCCACAGATTGAACTGTGAACAGTCACTGTGGCGAAGACTGGACTGATTATACAGAAACAATGTGAAGAGTGCAACCTTTATGGGTCTCAGATCAGGAGCTGCAACTCCCTCTGCAGCTGATTCTGAAATAAAACCTTGTGGCTTTGCAGACTGGATGTGGTGGGCTGAATTATTTCTACTATATTGTCTGTTGGTTGATAAATAAATGGAATGCAGCCAATCCTCATATTCTTTAGTGTGCAGCATAAAAGATATAAAGTGTCAAAAAGGGAAGTAAATTGTCAAATTGATGACATATGATATCCTGACAAATAAATAAATAATACCACAAAATAAACCAATGAAATAAACCATCAATTTCAACCAGACCTGTGAAATACAATCACAAAGCTGCAGCAATAAATCACTACAACTTAATCAAATAAACGATGCTCAGTGTGTTTGCTCTGAGTTTAACTGGCTCACAAGAAGTTTGACAATTAGCAGCTTGCAGGTTTTAATGTGGGAAAATGAAACTTTATTTCAACCATATAAACCAAAAGCTGTTGTGCTCAGCCTCTTGTTTTCAGGGACTCATACACTATTTATCGTCAAACAAGGGAACCCCTGCCTCTGCAGCAGTGTGCAGCGGGTGTCAGCAGCTGAGCTGTGTGAATCCTGCAGCTGAAGAAGTGATTTTTATTATTGATTGCTCTGAGTTTTCCTTGCAACCCTACCTTAAATGCCTGCCGAGGTGAATATAGATCCTCTTTGGGGGGAAAAAAGTCCACTATTTGACTTCTTCTTCTTATATTTATTCATTTTTGTGATCACTAGCTGCATTACCATTGTCCTAAAAATTGCACAAATTGGAAATATGAAAATAAATTTTTTAAAACTCATGTTTTTATATACAGTATATATATATATATATATATATATACTGTATATATATATATATATGTATATATATATATATATATATATATATATATGTATAATTTTGTTTGCGTAAGGTAGGTGGGTATTTTAGCTGTATCAAAATGTGTGTATTTTTGCGAAACTGCAGTAGCACTTTTTCTGCATCACACGAGTCATGTGATCAACAACCGGATGTTACTACTGGCGGAAAAGACAAAGAAGACGACAGAAAGTGGTGGAAAGATGATGGCTTGACTTATTTTTTAATTACTTATTACATATTGCATATAATATTTTAACGATATATTTCTAATTTTATAGAAAACCACAATTGCAAAATTGTGCTTTTACAACATTCACGGAATGCCAACTAAGTTTTGTACGCATTTGTAATGGAAATGCAGATACTGTGGCTGCAGGTTATGAGGAACTTTTTCAGATTAAAGCTGTTAGATTATTCTGTAGTCAGTCAAACTTGCTGTAGATGTAGTTTGTTACCTATAAATCAATGCATCATGGTCAGTTTTACTATTTGTTAGCAGTTTTGTAAATTATTATACATTAAGCTACAATCTACCCTCCCAAAATAAAGCTTCTTGTGAACTCAACTGATCAGAGTCAGTTTGAGTTCATCCATTTGTATTTCTCTTCTGGCTTAAATCCTTTTTAGTCGAAGTCATCCATTAAAGGTTTTTACTAATGTTCTGCATGGCTGCAGTAAAATGTTTGGAACTGTATTTGCAAACACTGCATGGATTTCAGGAAAATCTGTTAGCAATTAACACATGGACACAGTTTGGTTAGGAGTATCAGACTAAAATAGTCAGATTTCTATTTAAAAAAGCTCCTTGGTGATCATTTCTATCCAAGTCATATTATAAATCGTATGATTTGCTTGATGCATTCCAGTAGGAATGTTTTTTTTTTCAAGTTCCAACAATGTTTCCTGCTGAAAATAATCACCAGGATGACAAATTTGTAATAATCCTACCAGATTTTCTCTTTCCTTTAGCGATATAGATCTGGAGCTCAGCCTATAATACGGGTTCACAACCTGCTGCTCTGGAGCTACTTGTGGATCTGCAGGCCAGCTAAAGTAGACCTGAACTATGTTTGTATATGTAAAGGTGCTTTCTTGCAATATTTCTAAAGTTTCACAACCCATTCACAATAACAGCACAGTGGACTCATCAATTTTTGCTTTGCCATATTTTGTGTTTTGCTTCCTCATGTTTTATAAGTAAAGTTGTATTCAACAAAATGTTTTATTTTTTTCTCTACAAGTTCATTGTTGTTGTTCTAAACCACTAAACCTCTAGCCAAACCTATTTTATATGGTGGATGTTTATTTTTTAGGAGTCAGGTTTTATAGCAGTACACAAATTTATTTAGCAGGAGAAATTGCAAAAGCATCTCTTTGGATTGTAAAGGTTTCTGCCTACACAATCAACATAAATCCAGTCTCTGCACTCGGGAGAAGTAAGAAAATAATCCCCTCACTTGGCAGCCACAAAAAGGGTTGTTTGGGTGATCTAAAGTAGTATAAATTCAAACTGCATTCAGTGTCTCTGAACAAGCTTGTAAATGTTTAAGGTGATTCAAGTGGAGAAAACGGCGTTTGCTGATTTAAGATTTGCATCAATTCAAACTCGAGCAACAATCGTTACTGTCATTGTGATGCTATCCAACATCACAGTGCAACATAACATAAATCACAGCAGTTAGTCACTGGAGTCAGACTCTGCCTACAACACGTCAGACTCCAATGCTTCAGAATATGTGTCAAAGTCTGACAGAAACTGTTTGGCGGCCATACTTTTTCGTCATCAGCTCAATTAATGTGCCATCGTGTGAAATTATCAACTCAAATAGAAAGCAGAATATCTTGATTCTTTCTTCAAGCGCTTTTTGAATAGCTTTTGTATTTTGAGGAGTCCTGCACTATAAATACTTTGTTTAGCCTATAAAAACCATCCTGTTATTCTATGCTTTGCTTCATGAAGAGTGTCTGGACCTTTGGCTATCGAAAAACGGTTGTTGCAGGAGGCATGGACTCTTTTGAAGTTTTAAATTTTACCCAATCAGTAAAGTTTGGCCGTGAGGGATGTAAGGCACCAGTTCGATGCCACGGAGCTTATCAGAAATTGCTTGCGCTGTAATCAACTGCCCTCCACTGCAAATGGAAAAATGCAGACCTGAGATGGCTGTTAATTTTTATTCAATATTTGGAAGAGAGGCCAATACCAACTGGCTTCATTCACTTCCTCTGTTGCCATTGCTAAGACTACATGCAGACAAGACTATCAGTCAAGACTATTAAATTTATTTGTGTAGTAAATTTGAGCAACAAGTCAGTTGATAGTGCTTTACATCATAAAAAACATAGAATCTTCAAATAAACATCATACAGTCACCAATTGTGAAACCAGTAACTACATTTCTAAAAGTACTGAAAACGTCATCATTCACAACTCCTCCTACTTTTAGCTAATTAGCCCGGTTGAAATTCAACCAGAGAAATTGAGCCCAATGAGAGAAATCCGCGACGGAGCACTGAAAAGAGATGAGAATCAAGCGGAATTGCGTAGTAGCAAAGCAACGGAAAGGCTGTACTTTATTAAACATTCAGCCCAGGCTCCAGCTCCAGCTGACGCTGTGGGCGGGCAGTGCCCCCCAATGCCCGCCCATGCCGCCGGGCCTATTGTCAGTTTGATAAGTACTGAATCTGTCAGGTACAGTACCTCTCCAAATAGACTTTGGTAAAGTCGAAGTCACTGCTGAAATGTACTGAGTAAAGTCAGTATTGAAACTTTTACTAGTATGGAAATACGTAAAATGGAGTCTCAATTGTAATGAAAGTACAATAAAAGTCAAAGCATGCGTTTGAATACTTTTTATATTTGTAACTTGTCATACTAAATAATGTACCCAACCAAGTGCAGGCAAAATTAAACCTGCTAATAGATATACCTGCAGGCATCATTTAGTTAAGAAAATTAGGTGCTTTACCTATAGCACAAGGTTAACTTAACCTGCTTTACAACTGAACCAGCTTCTTAGTATACCCTCCAGGACAGAAAATACAAAGTTTTTGTAAGCCTTAAGTTTTCCCTTCAAGTAAGGTCAGTGCTGAAAATGAGAAAAATAAATAGTACAGAAAATGCGGCCAACATGAAGAAAAAGAGCTGTTACGATTACTCTACTTCACAAATCAGTGAATCAGTCAATCCTACAGTCAGTAGGTGGTGCACACAACTGGTCATTATGCAAAAGAAAAAAAGAATTGGGAGGGAAATGCAGCTTATTGGCATCTGTAAACCTGGTTTTGAACTTGCTTGCCTTTCCTATATTCGTTAAATTTAGTCTAAATTGCTATCGCTATGGCTTCTGTCCCCCCTTGAACAGAGGAGTCTAGGTAGCCTGCTACAGTCAACATTAGGCCTAAGCTAAATACACCACGTGTGGAACTGAAACAATGCCAAACAAAGTTCATTTATGGTCAAGATTTCACAATACAGTAGTGCCTAGTGACCAAGCTATAGTTACTGAAACAGGAGGATTATAACCATTTCATAAGAAGTTACCTCGATGTGTTTCTTCAAGTTGGACGGGGAGTTTTTGTAAGATAGAATTTCCATGTGACTGCTACTGATTGCGAGACTTGCTTTGTGTTTAATGGGAGAAGCGAAACAGGTGTATCCTAATTAAAAGTAAAGAAATCAAGAAATGGCAAAAAATGTGGAATGAAGATAAGAAAGGAAGACGATTATATGAAGTACAAAAGTCAGTTTGAATTCGAAGCATTAATGAACGAAACAGAAGAGAAGAAATAATAATTAGTAGATTAAGAGTAGGTCATACCTACTTAAATGACATGCTTTATAAAATAGGGAGGAAAAATAATGATAAATGTGAGAGATGTGGAGAGAAAGAAAATGTAGAACACATATTGATGAACTGTAAGTCAAATGAACTCGAAAGGGAAGAATTAAAGAGAATAGTTAGAAATATGGGGCATGAATGGAATCTTAAAGGTATATTAGGAAATGAAGGAAACATAACAGATATTCACAAATTAAGGAAAGCATTGTTTATTTATCTTAAGAATACAAAATTAAAAAGTAGAATTTAATAGATATGAAGTAATGCTTCTACACACTCATGTACAGTAGGTGGCGGTATGCACCTTAAAGTTGCTTGTGATCCGCCATAATAGAAAAGAAGAAGAAGAAGAAGTATCCTATTGGTGGTGATGAACAAGCCCAGGCAAGCAGGCTACGGACTTTGTTCGGTAGCCTGCTTGCTACTTGCTAATCAGTAGGTGGGGTCAAAACACTTGCGTTTCTCTCTCTCGCTTTTTTGTAACGAGTAACTAAACCACACATTGAAAATGTATCGGAGTAAAAGTACGCAATTAAGTTCGGAAATATAGTGAAGTAAAAGTGAAAGTCATCAAAAATTTTCATACTCCAGGAAAGTATGAAGTACTCCAAAATATACTTAAGTAAAGTAGTGAAGTATTTTTACTTCGTTACTATACAACACTGCTATTGTCAGGTTTTTTTTTATCTTTTTAGTGAAAAAATAAACTAGTGGATGATCACACTGTGCGCGAGGGAAATCTAAGGAAAAAATAAAATCTTCTATGACTTCTTTTTAGATTGCTTGATCTTTCTACGGCAATTATTAGAGAGGCAGCAGATGCTTAAAGAAGTAGACCTTATTATTATTATTATTATTATTATTATTATTATTATTATTATTATTATTATTATTATTATAACCCTGTGGATGTCTGACATCCAGTAGGACACAGACGTTGACTGACGAGTCAATCAATTAACATACCCTTGTTTTTATGCGTAAGACGCGCTGCCCCGGTCATTTCCCGCAGTTTAGCGTCTGGAGTCCGTAAATCAGGACGCAGGAGGACGCGTCCATCTCAGGACCTCCCCTGCCGGCCGTCGCCATGACAACAGCCGTGAATGGTGGCGGTCGGAGGAGAGGAGGAGAAAGTGGGCAGGGAGGGAGGAGGGAGCAGCAGCGTGCGGAGCGGAGACAGGTGTTGCTGGTGTTTGCGCATCGTTCGTGAGATCGTTCCAGCAGGATGGGAGACGAGCTGACACCTCCACGGGTTCCCTCCGCAGTTTCCCATGCGTTCTGCAGTTTAGCTCTTCCGAACGGGGAATTTGATTAAATACGCTGGAGACCAACCGAGAGCCGCCATGGTGCACCACTCGGGCTCAATCCAGTCCTTCAAACAGCAGAAAGGTTGGTCGCTTCTGTCCGTGGTTTATTTTTGTGGGGGATATGTAGTTCTTCTGTTTAAAACTGGGGGCTGACTTTTCTCTCCGTGATGAACAGTTTTCAAGCTCATGGTGTCTGTACTTGGTGAGAGTGTGACGCAGAGTTGGACGCTTCTCAAGGACCTTCTCCTGGGATGAAGCCTGTTTCTGTGCGCTCTGAATTATCCACCAGTTAATGCTACACTGATCAGATTTTAATGAAGTCAATATTATTAGAATTAAAGTGATATTTGTGCCACTTTCTACACAATACATTTGCTGAGAATATGTTATATGATAGGAATTTTCACGGTCTATATGATGCACTTTTATAAGTAACGCCAATGATTTAGAAATATTTAATTAAGTGCAGAGTTTGAGCATTGGGGAGTTTTGTTTCAACCCTCTGAGTTGCATGAGTAGTTTGTGTTTTATATAAAGTAGCTTTCTTTTGCACCCTGCAAAGGCAAAGCAAAAGATTTCAGTTCTGACAGAAATTTTACTGATTTTATTATAAACTCATTGTTTCATTTTGCACAGCCAAAAGAAAAAAATATTTTTGCTCAGCTCCTTTTTTACAAAAGAAAAAGAAAAAGAAAAGGCAGCTCAACCAACCAGACAACACATTTTCCTTGAACAGCTCAAATTGGAGATCACCAGGTAAAATACTGAAAAGCTACAATTTGATGCACTTTTCTTATTCAATCAAATTCAGCTAAAACTTGAAAAATGTGAATTTCCTTCTTGAATGCTGTGGAAATGCTTTAAGCTGAAAGGATGAGGATAAATTATCTGAGAGATCTGAAGTGAAGTAAAAATCCTGAGAACTTCATCAACCCTGAGACACTTGGCTTCCTCAAGTGTTGCAGGAACACAGACAGTGTGAGAAATGAGAAACACTGCAATAACTTCTTGGAAAATCTATGATTTTTAGATGGCTCGCTATTAGAAATATTTTATTTTCAAATTCTTTATTGTATTTGTAAAAGTAACACAGTAGGAAGCATTTATTTGCAAATATATTGTTGCAGAATTGGTAATGTACTCAGCTTAAAGGAGTAGAAAAGCAGTACTTGATTAAAACCCCTTATGTAAGTTAAACTGTAATTTTATTTTTAAAAGGCAGTAATAAATATTCTAAATATCAAAACATATTTTAAAGACTATAAAAGTTATAAATAGCAGAATAAATTGTTGAAATAGAAAAATTAAAAGTCCATAAAATGCACAAAATACAAGAGTGTGAATCCTTTTTAACATAGCATAACATTGCCATTGCTTTGTCTTCTGTTAAAAATCAAAACTATCACCTCGGTCTCTTTAATGCGTTGTAGTTCAATGAAAAAAGCAAAAAAAAATTCAAATTCAAAACCAGAAGGTGAAAGACATCCAAGAGAACTGAAAATCAGTATCAGCCAGGAGAAAAGAAGATATTATTGTGTTTAAAAATCTTAACATGACAAAACATGTAAAATTTTTCTTCATGTTAAGTTTCAGTGTAAACCTGATCCAATCTGTTAGTAAAAACCCATCCGAACCGTCTCCATCGCAGCTCGATTACACGCAGGGCCAGTATCGATTTTTAAACCAGAAATACAATTCCTCTGAGAGAATTAGTCCTACTTGAGTCCTTTCTGTTCCTGGCTGTCTAAAATTAGAGGATAGTTGAGAAAAGGTCTGTGTTTTTAATGATGACTCAAGCTGATAAACAGGGAGCGTTTATGCATGCGGTCGAGGTGTTAGAAAGACTTCTGGCTTCCCATGGGAAGAAGCTGATCTGCTCGTGACTGAGCCTGCTGAGGGTGTTAGCGCTTCTCCTTTTGCTCACTTTTCTCACTGCTTTCTTTTTTTAATCAAACTTTTGGTGACCCACATGCGCATAGAAGCACACAAGAAGTGATTTAATTTGGTTTGAATCAACAATCTGATGCTTCTCTTTATTCAGATTTTAAATGTACTTTTGTCCAGCACTGTTTTTTTCTATCTTGTTGACGTTCCAGAGAATAACCCAACTTATTAATTTTATAGCTCAGACTAAGTCCCTTCCTGTCTTTAGTCCAGCCCACAGGAAACATGTTGCAGCAGATGAGACCAGATTAATGTGAAAGTCTTACAACGGGGCAGGAGGGATGCTCAATAATTTCATAATTGCTGAGTGCCCTGTTAAAGGGAAAGGAAGGAATGAGCTTTTGGCAGCAAAAATCCTCTTACAGCGAAATTCTAAGTTGATTCTGCACTTCCTTAAAGTCAATTAGGGACATAATGTATAAAAAGGGGCGTATCTGAAAATGTGTTGATGTGAAAAACTTTCAGAAATTAAAACAATTTGTGAATTGATCAGTATAAAACGAGAGGCAAGTCTTTAAAAATGTGATCACTGAGCTACGGGTCTCTGTAAACTCAAATACGTCAATTTATTGTGTTATTTTTCATTTCAAACCTAGATGTTTTAATAGGCTTGCATTAGTAGGGATAATAGGGATTAAAGCCATAAAACTTGTTTTAAAGTTAGAATTTGTGGAGCGCTTAGTATCTTACCATCACATGTCAGCAGTCAGTTCAATCACACTTTGAGAAATCAGGGAAAACTTCTCAGTAGAAATGCAGTGAGAAATCAGCTGGTGACTCGATTCAGAAGATTTCCAAACATTACAAACTTTCATATCTTTAAAACTGTGAATAGATAATATTGAAGTGCTAGCAGGCAGCATAAACAACACTCATCAGTGTGGGAGTTGTTACTGTGGGTAGAAGACTCAGCATCGGCTATTTTCAGTAAGAGGAAGGATTTTCAAGAGGAAGCAAAGTGACCCAAGAAACTATTTAAAAAGACAAATTATTTGTATAGCACAAACAATTATGCTATTCAAAGGATTCAATAGGGAAACAACACAGGGCTAGTGTCAGTGATATACTGCAATTTGCTTTGGAGACGTTTCATTGATGCAGCAGGGTTGCAGTATCTTATCTTTTTGGTTGTTCTGGAATATATTGAGTTATAAAATTTTGTTTTTAACAGAAGGATCTAGATACTCTGGATAATACACAGACTGATGTTAATTAATAACACCAACGGTAGTTAAAAATGTGAACTATAATAATTATGCCTTTGTTTGGGAATAAAATTAAAAACAATTTTAGCATCTGGTCTCTGGGACACAAGGAGGGATTTTGTCTGCTTCTCATAGAAACTAACACAGACTGCTAAGAGGAGGGAGGCTAGAAATAAATACTTTGAAAGATGCTAATTATAGTTCTTAAAGAAGAATCTGAATCAGATCAAATCAGACAGAGCTTTTGAAAACATTTTTATTCTATTTAGGTCTAGACTCTTCACCACTGAATCTAAACTGACTGTAGAAAAGGGTTGGAAATAATTGCTCACAGCTTCCTGTGTGTCTGTTAATTGCCTGCATCCTCACAGGGTAATACAGCGCTGCCATCCCCATGAGCTACCAAATACATGGTTGGGATTTCTGTGTTCAATATTGTTTGTTAGAAACTATATCCAAATGGTTCAAGAGGACTCTGAGACTTTGCTTCATGTGATAGAAGGCTGCTATATGTTTTTAAGTCAGAAGTTGTTTTATCTGTGCTATTTTTGCAGTGCTGCAATGAAACTGTCATTTTCAAGCCTCCGTTTGATCCTTGATCACTCAGTTTGACCAGGCAGCTGGAGGAAGTCTCTCCTAGATTGCCAGTTTCATCCCCATCATTCAAGATGGGTTGATATACAGTACAGTTTGTTGCTACAGAAAGTTTTCTTTGCTTTTTCATCTGATGGACCGACTTACAGAGACTGAAAAATCTATCTGCAGTGAAAATTTATTATATTCAACCTAAGGTTTGTTCATTCTTCCACACAGATTTTTCTGCTCTTAAAAGAGATTAAATGTTATAGTTTGTTAAAAATTTTATTTGTTCTTTTGTAAAACTTATTATACTGACATTGTCCTGGTGCGATTTTGGACAGTAAATGTTTGTTCTCAGAGTTTGTGTGTGAATAAACTTTGCAAAGTCCAGTTCAGACCACCTGGCCTCTTCTGCAATCAGGCAGTTGGTTTTATGGATACCTGACGTTACGTTCATGATATTGTTGATATTAGCCAGTCACCAGTTTGAACCGTGTAAAACGGGGAATATGATGAGGAATATGATGTTCATCCAAAAACAAAAGTATTAAAAAAGAACAAACAATGGAGCTTTTCTTTTTCCAGTGTGTGTGCAGCTACCAGTTCTTACACTTTTAAGAGCTGTTAGCAGTCACAGACTCTCAAAAGGTCTGTGATTGTTTTGTTGCTAGGATATAAGAAAACGACAGACTCAGCACAGATATTTTTCTAGTTGATTGCATCACTGGACCAAAACAATCCCTTTTGAACTTTGCGGTTCACATAGTTTATGAAGAGCTCAGTGTACGGACTCCAGAGGGGCTTTGTTAGCCATCTGTGGCCAGGAGCAGCGATGGGAGGTGGTATTGTGGTAATAGAGGGGGGGACTTGCAGATGGGAAAGGGAAATGAAGATGTTTAATCTCCTCAAATGATGCAACCCAGTGGTTGTGCCAGGATTGCATAATCTGATCCTAAATCATGGGTAAAACGTGCCATCTGCTCTGAGGTGTGTTTACGGCCAGGCTGTCTGGTGACAGTGAGCCAAGAACAGCGCTGCGTTTGGGATTATGGGCTATTTTTAACTTTATGAAGTCACTCTGCTGTTGATTGAAGTACTTAATTGTAGCTACAGTGACTGAATATGGTAGTTTAAAAAAATGTTGCCTTTCATGCCTATGAAGTTTTGTTGCTCTCATTAAATGATTTATGTTAGTCTTAAGTCAAACTCACACAAATCTAGTTTCTCATCCAATCATTCGATTCAGTGCAGCAATAAATATACAGGTTTATAACTTACAGCTAATGAAAATAAAAAAGCTGAATATTAAGTAGGACCAAATATCAATCATAAAATTATTGGCATACTAAAAAGTAGATGTACTATAAATTACATCTACTTAGTACTTGTTAGTGGCTCCTTTTTCACAAAACACAACACCATGCTGTGTGTGGTTCCAGCTGTAGTCCACATCCTGGGAATCTCCTCCAAGCTGTTAAATGAGCTTTGATTTACAATCCTCTCAAGCCTACTGATATCCATGTGACTTCTGCACCTTTTTTCCTTCCACTCAACTTTCTATTCATATGGTTTGGCATCTTTGTTAGCAATTACCTTTTGCCGTCTATCCTTCTTATGGTTGATGTGAGGGACTGTCTGCTGGAAAATTGTAAATTCTGTTCTCTTTCTTATGACATGTAAGACGTGATGAAACATTTCTGTAAAGCTGAAATCAAAAAAGATCAGATTTTGAAATAAAAACTTCAGTTTACTTCAGTTAGTTTAAAATAATTCAAACATGGGACAGTTTGTGAAAGTCAGGATTTATTTTCAAATTGCCTTGAGCAACTTAAATGTTGTAAATGATCAAATACTTTGAAAAAGTTTATTCCTTTGTTGTTTGTAGTCTCTCTCTGTGGGTCAGCTCAGGTCACTCTGGGTTTGTTTTTCTTGGTTATAAATGGAAAATCTAATAATCCCTTCTCCTCCCCAGAAAATCCGACTTTAGGTGAATTATAAGCCGACCCACGATCATTATTTCTGCAGCCAAAATGTTTTGGAGGCGTTTTCCACAAATGATTTCTTTTTCCAATCATTTGTTTGCATTATTAACACCAGATTGCTTGTTAGATTGGACAAGATGAGCACAATTAGGACAGGATTTTAAATAACTAATCTTTCCATTTTTCCACTGAGCACCAATATTCATTTGTTTCCGGTTCAACTTGAGAACTAATTGTGTAGGAAAAAGCAGCGGTTGAATATTCAGCGGATGATAAATGCTGCTCTTAGCACTTGATGTGAACCGAGCTCTTTGGTCTTTGATGTGCTGCCAGGTGGAGGATAAAAACCCTCCAACTGCTCACACAATGCGTCTGCAGGCGAGGCAGCTGGCCTAATAAAGGAACTGGAAGGGAGCAGAGCAGAATGACAGTCAAGATTTTCATCACATCTGCAACTGTAAATCAGAATTGTCTGGCCTAATGCTGAAGCTTTTTGTTAAGGAGTCTGACAAAGCATGCTTGGCTTGAAAAGCGCTGATTCTTTGTAAGCAGGAGAGATGGAGATGGGCTAAAATCACAATTGTTCTCAAAATGGCACATCTGTCCCAAGCAACAAAGTCGATTAAATCCCCTGTTTTTGTCTTTTCTGAACTCTAGCAAGTCATTATCACCATCATCAACTTTATTTATGAAGCGCTTTAACATCAGGCATTTCTGAAGCAAAATGTAAAGATAAAGTGACAGAGCTAATAATAATAATAATAATAATAATAATAATAATGAAACAAAAACTCAATTCAAAACACAATAAAAACCACTGAAAGTTAAGTGAAGTAAAGTCTCGTTTTTTTTTAAGACCAATGAGTAGAAATATGTTTTCAAACAGGTTTTAAAAATCTTTCAGACACGTCAGGATGTCTACATGAATTAAGCTGCTGCAGTGCAACTGACTATTGGACAGGTTTCCCTGATAAAAAGCCTTTTAATATATGTACAGCTCTGGAAAAAATTAAAAGATGACTTAAAATTATCTGTTTCTCGGATTTTACATTTTATAGCTATATGTTTGAGTAAAATGAACATTGTTATTTTATTCTATGAACTGCTGACAACATGTCTCCGAAATCCCCAGCAAAAATTTAGTATTTATTCACAGAAAATGAGAAATGGTCAAAATAACAAAAAAGATGCAGTTATAGTAGACCTCAAATAATGGAAAGAAAACAAGTTTACATTCATTTAGAAACAACAATACTAATGTTTTAACTCAGAAATCAATATTTGGTGGAATAATCATGAGATTTTTAATAGGGTTCAGTTCAGTGGGCTCTTCATTTTTTCCAAAGCTGTATGTACCTTGTAGCATCCAGCATCAGTAAGAGTCAAGCATTCATTTGTTCGTCTGTTTCTGTGTAGCTGCAGTTACCCCATCAGGGTCGAAGGAGGGCTGGAACCATCCCAGCTGTCGCAGACGGGAAGCCAGGGAACAATCTGGACACGTCGCCATCCATCACTGGACTCTTTTCACTTAATGCAACACATGAGATATAGCCTCACACGTTTCCAGAGTCGAGTGTTCTGCATCTCTCTGTGCAGGTCAAATGGCAGAGTTTGGAGGCCATGAATACAATGAACTTGTGGAGAAAATGGGTCAGATCTCCTGATAGATCTGTGCAAAACCTGACACTTCTAAGAAATCAGAAGCTAAATTTTTAGTATAAAGTGTCCAGATTTCTTTAAAAAGGGAGAAACTTGGATAAATTGCGCTATATAACATTTAATTTCCATTTGGGGTTACTAAAATATCTTTGAATTGAATTGAAAAGTATAAAATTTGCTTTTACCTTTTTTCAGGTCTTGATAAGTTTGGAATAAAGACGAGAACATATCTGGAAGCTGATACTTTGATTATTGTGTTGGGTTTCTAACAACATAGGAGCAAATAAAAAGAAATTAGAATCACACTGGAACCATGTTTTAGTTTCTGCTCCTTTTGGGAGGAACAGTTTCTTATTTTACTTCTTTTAAACAAGAAACCTTTCAAAAAGATGAGGACAGTAATAGATATATTTTTAAAAACAAAGTGCACTATGGTGATTGCTTTTTAGTTTAAAACCGTGTCTCTTGAAGTCCTGCAAGCTGAACAAAGATGAATAATTGAAGATTTTGGGTGAGAAAACATGCAAGGCATGATGGGAAACAACCCAGTGACCTGAATTCGTTGTGTGCGACTTCTTTGCCTAAGTTCTTACGTTGATTGAGATTTTTGAATCGTTTTAGGATTGTTTTTCCGATTCTGGCAGTATTTTAAAAGCTTTTGAATAAAATTAAAGTTTTCTGTATATTAAATAAATGTGTGTTCTTCCACCAGGTTGGTGGTACGCACCAGAGAGATAAGAACAAAGGAATCATCAGGGATACACCAAAAAGCATCAGATTGAAGCAGAAATGCTCAAGAGAAGCCTAATAAACAGACTCTGTTGCTATTTTTACATTTGTCATGACAACTAAATCAAGCCAGGAGTTTCACATATGCTAGTGAAAGTATGAGAAATACAACATAATTTGTAAGAAACAACAGAATGTATTTTATATTATTATAACAGGAGAATAACTGGGAAATCAATCACAACTTTCCCTGAAGCTCATCCAACTCCTCGTATCAGGAGGTTTTATGAACTCCAGTCAACATATTGCTGCTGCAACATTATTTCATAATAAGACACTTATGAAGATGTATCAAAAACAAACTTTTACTTTGGTCTAAGTATAAAGACATGCAGCACATTTTGTGTATCATCCCAACATATGTGTATGAGTTGCGTATGACATGCTGGCATTTTGTAACGTACTTTTATGTCGTCAGGAAATAGTAAGTTACTTTTGCTGTGACAATTCTGGGTCATTCTATTTTGTTATTAAATATTTATTAACTACCTAAATGTCGTAGCTCTATGTACAGCTAGTAAATGTTCCCAAGTGGTAAAATAAATATTTTCAGAATAATTCAAGCATTCAGCATGCTGAGGTGACCAAATAAAACCTTTTAGAATTTAAAATCTGTTTAAAAAACATCTACATTGTCATATATGCGTACACTAAAATTTGGATTATGTATAACAGAGTGCTTTTGTTAGATTTCTAGATTGAGTATTGGACATTTATAAACTTAGACATTGTTTTATTCTCATTGCTGTACATGTGACAGATGTAACTGATGGAAATATTTGCTCTGTTTCTCTTGTGGGTCAGGGAAATCCCATGAACCCTGCAGCATCTGCAGATATACGAACATATTTAGAATTTATCTTGTGTTAATGTAAGGAACGTTACAAATTTTTTTAACCCTCATGTCGGACACTTTTGACAGTCATTGAATCCCATACAAAGTCCTGCTTGTAGATGCAGGCCAAGCTCACACAGACGGTTACTATTCCCTGCATAAACTTGTTTTAGTCACAGCACTGACAGATTAAATACTGGACTAATGAACCCTTTAATGCACCGTTCTCAGAAGGTTGCTGCTCTGGTAGAAGAGTTCAGGGAGCCCACATGAAGAAATGAGGCTACAGAGACAGAGCTCTGATTATCAGATGGCTATTATCATATAACAGCCACTGATCCTGTGAGCTGTAACAAGACCAACACCATCCTGTTTCCACTGGGACCAACAAACTGCACCACAGTCCCATTAGCTCGCTCAATCCTCGTGTCATCTCTCAACATGTCGAGCTTTGCCTACGTCTGCTAGGGATTATCTGAACCGTTAAATGTGTGCAGTTTTATGACACCTATGTAGCTCCCACTTAAGAGCATAGTGGAGATAAACTAGACTTCCAGAAACAAACCTTTTAGAAAGTAATCCACAGAGAGCTTCAGCTGAGTTTACTGCTCTGTTATTTACTGCTTTGTGAGATAGTGAGACAGTTTTCTGTTGACACAGAGAGTCGCAAACATGACCCTGAAGTCTTCACTTTCTATAATCCCACTGCTTATGCTCAGTAATTAGTATGTTGCTTTTTTAAATTGCTACTTAAGAGGCTACTGCTCAGTATTGACTTGAAAATATTGGACCTAATTAAATTTTCTGAAATAATGCAACTGAATGTACTTAACGCCCAAATGTTTGTAATGCAGTCAGCACTGGGGACGTTCTTTGATTGGCTGCTTTTCTGAGCTATTTAATTATCTTTTTAAACTTCTGTTCTCACACATACACAACGAACTAAACTATATCTCAAAAATCTTAGCTACACCTGCCATACTTTATGCTGTGTATCAGTGTTTTGACATGGTCTCTTTTTGCCTGACCCATTGTCTATGTGCTGTGTGTTACTTTATATTCTTCAAAACGCTAATCTTCACATGTTCAGGTAATTGCATTACAGGACACTACTGCATAGTTGTAGCAGTTCTGCTGCAGCTGTCAGATGAAAGCTTGTGTTTACTGCAGTGGCGATTCTTTTTGTACACTATGTGAATGCACTAGAAAATTACAGCTGCATTGTATGTAGCTATGTGAAAATAAAGTTTAGCTTTAGATTTAGTTTGAGTCAACATTTTTAAGTAACACTTTATTTGAAGTTGTGTGCATAAGACTGACATAACACTATCATAAACATCACATAAAACCTGTTATGAACGTGAAGGAGTCTTCATGAATGGTTATGAATGTTGTCATAAAGTGTTATTCGGTAAATAATGACATTTTTAAATCAAAGTTGACATTTTTAGTGGACTATTAATGCAAATTTTAGTACAACTTTGTATTAAGTGTCATTATTTACCGAAGTACCCCTTGATGACAACATTCATAACCATTCATGAGGACTCCTTCATGTTTATAACAGGTGTTATGTCATGTTTATAACAGGTGTTATGTGATGTTATAACAGGTGTTATGTGATGTTTATGACAGTGTCATGCCAGTCTTATGCACACCCCTTCAAATAAACTGTCATTATTTACCGAGTATTTCAATCGTGGCTTATTACAGAAAACTTATGAATATAAATGTAGAATGTGAGAGTTTTCACTTTGATAATCTACATTTTAAAGAAAACTTTCGTATTTTGTTTGACTTCTAAAAATTTGTCATGTACAAAGGCGGTTTAGTCCTTTTGTACTTGCCAAACAATTTTACAAAAATAACTGCTCAGGTTGATTGATGCTAATTTGCTAGTTTTGCAGCTAACTCATATGATCTTATTAGCTTAGAGTAATCCTAACTGGTGGAATATTTCATTATTTTCCTATAAAGTAGCAAACCAGTTCAACTCAGAAATCAGTGACTGTGACGCTTTCCAGCTGTCTCCAGAACATCCTCTCATTGTCTCTTACTCTGTTCACCATGCTGATGATGGAGGATAAGATACTTTTTGAACTGGGCTGCAACTAATTCTTGCATTGGATAGCATGTTTCAAGCAAAACTGGCATGATCGAATGGGAGCCAAAGATAATCAGTTATTATTTCTTTACTCCTGTTGTTTCTGTTATGCTAAATAAGATTTTTGAATTTCATTTACTCATCAGAATTTTTAATTTATACAAATGGATTGTAGCTCTAAGCTTACATTAATGGTCCACCTCATTTCTTTTGACTTTCTCAATGTGAGCTGTATCTCACAGCTTTCATTAGTTTAATATCTGTGAGGCCGCTCTGGAAATATATGGCAGAGTCTCTGGCTCCGCTGGGCCTTCAGGCTCATCTTTAACCGGCTCCTTTCTCCTCCAGCAGCTTGGGGAAACCCCATGTAGACGACTGTCATGAAAATGAGTTATTGTGCAGCTAGCAGCTCCTGCACATTGGGGCATTAGGAGTGAATTATAAATGCATGTTTCAGTGGACTGTTTCTAAAAAGCTGCGGAGGGAATTGGGATGAAAATAAGTCAAGTTCCCTTTAGAAAGGGGAGGGAGGGTTCATTTTATGAATATGTATTATGAACTTCAGCACTGAAGCTGCAGCTTTACTTGAAGGTCAAGATCAATGAAACGGAAGATGCTTATCGTAGTAATTAGCCTCTGGATTGTTCCAATATCTACTAGACCCAATATCATTCTGTTGCTCTCTCACTGCTAACCACCTTTAAAATAACCTTAAATTGCATTAATAAAACAAGGACCGTGTAATTCAATAGCTTAAATATAAATGCATCTTATCTGATCTGCAGGACAACTGTATGTGAAGATATGATGAGTTGAAAGACCAAATAAATGTATTTTTAAATTGTAGTTATGACCTATTTCCTACTTTTCTCAGTATGCAAAGATGTCCTACCAAATAATACCTTCTCTGTCAAAAGTTAAACTGATGTAGGACCCAAAAGCAGGCAGGAGGGAAGCAGATTTTGGTAAATAGTGTAATTTGAATAAACCAACATGGTGCAGAACTCAAAAACGGAACCCAAACCTTCTAGATTATGACTTAAAAGGCTAAATTAGCATGTATAGACTTGGTTTAATGTATCTGATGCTACACTTCATCATGTTTCCATGCCATGAATTGGTAAGTATATGCAGTGATGCATCTTTATGTTGCTTATCTGAAGGATGCGGCTTGATGGAGCGGATGTGCTGACTGTGTTAATGCATTGTTCTATGAAGGACGGACATTAACGCCACTGAGCTCATAAAAAGGCTGGACTGCTGGGTGTCTGAAGGGGTTTCATACTTTTCTTTTTCACTCACTTTCTCAATAAAAAATCAATATTTTTTTATTGATTTGCTTATGCTTGTTTGGAAAACATGATAACATGTAATTGTTATATTGGCAATAAGCAACAAAACTGTCAAAATAAAATAAAACTGAATTTTTTATGGATTTATTTTAGCAGCTTCAGCAAAACTGAACAGAGAAACTGATTACTGCGGTGAGGCAGCACGGTGTGTGGAGTTCTTACTTCAGTGATTTTAATTCATTGCAAAAATGTGCACTCCTAAACACATTGTAATAACTGCAAAGTGAATACATAAACATGGTATGTTTCATCAAATTGCTGAATTTGCACTTGCATTTGCGTAGTGGCAGCAGCTGCTTGATTCAAGGAACAATCTAGTTATAAAGTTTTACTTTTTCATAAAACTGACTGATATTAAACACTCAAACACTCGGCTTCAGCACTCAGCTGAGTGGATTAGAGGCTGAAGAGGTTTCGAGTGTTTTTCAAACGTTTTTCTGACTGCAGATGTGTTCAGAATAATTCTGATGATTCATCTGATTGGCTTTCAATTAGTCAGAGTAGCTTTTTTGTGCAGTTTGTTTTTTTAGCATTTTATTGACCTTTACTACTTTACTGTGGGTGCAGTTTTTGGAATACCTAATAAATTTTTTCCAATTATGAACACACTCATAAAGCAGAAGACAAAGAGGTGGAGACTTGAGAGAAAATAAATAAATATTTTAAGACAAAAAATAAACCATTGTTGCAAAAATAATCTGGACATGTTTTGGTTAAGTAAAAAAAACTGATTAAAACATAAATGCAGAAATTTATCATAACATAATTAAAAAACAAAACACAGAGAAAAGAATATTTCCGCCTGCATGTTGAAACAGTTTACAGCTCTGAAAAACATAAAGAGCCCTCTGCACTGAACCCCATTGAAAACCTCATGGTTATTCCACCAAATACTGATTTCTGAGTTAAAACATTAGTATTGCTGCTTCAAAATAAATATGAACTTGTTTTCTTTGCATTATTTGAGGTCTGAAAGCACTGCATCTTTTTTGTTATTTTGACCATTTCTCATTTTCTGCGAATAAATACAAAATATTTGCTTGGAATTGCGGAGACATGTTGTCAGTAGTTCATAGAATGAAAGAACAATGTTCATTTTATTCAAACATATACCTATAAAGAGTAAAATCAGAGAAACTGATCATTTGAAGTGCTCTCTTAATATTTTCCAGAGCTGTATATCTAGAGAACCAAAGACTGAAAAGTGAAGGGAAGGTAGGATTACTGTGTTACTTATTACTTGTGAAAATACTTCGGAACCTTTAACCTGGAAATTATTTAAAGAAGAATAATAACAGAACATGTGGCTGAAAATGGATTAGGACATTTACACATTTTAAAAACAGTTTTAACAACTTTTATTGTCTCCTCATATATATATATATATATATATATATATATATATATATATATATATATATATGTTAATCAAAGTTGACATTTCTTTCACTTTATCTCTTCTTGATGCAAAGATTCCTCTATCATAGCCTACAGTTAAGCTAACCTGGTTGGTGGTCTCTGTTCGTATCATCACTGTGGTTATATAATCCCTCAAGTGTCTGACCAAACATGTCCTACTTATTAGAGCATCCAGTTAGAAAATCTGGAGCATGGCGTCTAACGCTTAAAGCTTGGTATCTAACAAGTCGTAGCCATTGAGAACATTTTATTACTATTTACTTTAATTTACATGTTCCTTTTAATATCTATGTTTATGTTTTGGTTTTTAACACGTTGTTTTGCTATAAAGTCACAGAGAAGTATCAGTTCTGTGTCAGATTTACTGTTTGTTTGTTTTTTTTCTTTAATGTATATATTATAGGTGTGGTTTATCTGCTGTATGTAGCTTTTTTTAGGCCTAGCATTTATTTTGTCCTCATTTTTATTTGCTCAAATAGAAGGACTGAGAAACACAAGAAAGACTTATTTTAGCTTCCTTTCTGCATCTCTCTTCCCTCCTCAGGCATGCACACCAGCATCAGCGAGATCCTGAAGGAGAAGAGCCTGAAGCCGTCTCGCCGCAGCCTGCCCTGCCTGGCTCAGAGTCAGACACATCCCATCAACCTCAACCACTTCCTGTCTGTGCCTCTGAGCCCAGATCCCAAACCAGACCTCGATGATCTGAGTCAGAGCATCAGCACGTCCTGCAGCCTTCTGCCACCACAGACAGGCAGGTCTAAAGTTTGGATAGAGATGCGGCTTGCATTGATTGCGCTTCGCATTAAAGTTTACCAGTGTTGTCGTTTCCATTGATGAATCACAATTACTTATGTCTGGACTTTAACTCGCCTGGTTTTATTGTTTGAATCCCTCCTGTCATGCAAGGCCTTGATGTAAATATTATATTTTATGGTCTGTAAAGAACATCTGTTGCACCTTGTTATACACACCGATAAATTCAAACACAGTCTGAGTGCTCTCATCTAACTTTGTTCTTGATACTGCACTGAACTGGAACAAGGCTGCACAGATTTTCCTGATTGTAGTAACATTCGAAGCGCACTCGCTGATTGTCGTAATCCTGCAGGGCATCTGTGAAACATTCTGTAAAGTCACAGCTGTCTGATGGAATAATGAAGCAAAATCCGTTCAAAAGGAAAATTATACAATCTTTTTTATAATAAATATAAAAATTATAAAAGTTGCATGGAGCCGCCTATATTCAAGGAGAATTATTCACTTGTCTGGTGTCTTGGGGAATATTCAGAAATAAGTGAGAGTGAAAGGTCTATTTTAAGGAGGGGCACAATTTTATTTTAGTAAGATTTAAAACGCTTCTGTGCAAACGTTTGATGTGAAACTGGAAATACCTTCAGGACAAATCAAGCGGTTGTCATTTCTCTTAAGATTTTGACAAGCTGTGACATTGAGGAGAGACAAGATGTCAGAGACAAGCATCAGATTTTTTTTTACCTCAATCTGAACAGAAAATAGACAGATGAGTTAAAAAAAAAAAAGACAGCACCTGGCAGGACAAGGACATGATTTGACTGCTGGACCTCGTATAATATTACATCCTATTATGTTTTATTGACATTACTGTAAGTTTAGCTGACAGTTTTATCTTAACGCTCATCAAGCTCACCAGCTGCACATAATAGGTTTGTTATTTAATCTCAATATGATCCATCTGCAAGTGGCTCCAATAACAGATGGATTGTATCTGCGGTTAAGGTGTTTCGTTAATCAAAAAATACATCCATCTGTAAAGTTGTTGTCACGATAAGATAACTCGATTTTTCTGTACTCTTCTTTTTTGATAGAAACCTGAACTTATACGAGTTTGGATCTTTTTCCTCAGGTTTTCTGCTCATTGCCTCCCATTTTTCCATCACATTTTATCCAAACAGAAGCATGTGGTGCAACCGCATTAACCATCCGCCGTGAAACATTTGGTCACATGGGAGAAAAAAGAAGCAGTCGAACTGTGTGAAGTTGTATGAAATGAAGGAAGAATCAAGGCAAGAGATTTTGCATCTGGGACTTTTTAAGCCTGAAATACACAATCCATTCGAGGAATATTTGTTTTGGAGGCTGTTGATGGAAAAGCATTTAAGACATTTTTATGGGCTCACTCTGAAGCTTCTCGTTTATCTCCAGACATTTTTATTATTTTGTAGAACTGCAAAGCATATTGTCTTTTTGCAAATAAAGCCTCACCTTCATTTAATCAAATAAATGATGTCAGTTTTTAACTGGCCTTTTTGATATCAGTTTTATACTATGAAACTTCATTTTTAAGATAAGAATAAAGTTATTGCTCATATTTTCTGAAGTGATGTTCTCGGAAGGTATCAGCTCTCTTTCCTGTAGTAGAAAGATGTTGCTACATTGAATTTGAGGGAAAAACAAAGACATTTTCCAGCTAACTAAGTACAAGTCTGCTCCTTGATGAGAGGAAAGAAATTACTTTAGTTAGGAGCTAGAGGCAAGAATAATTACTAAATGAATGAGATGATATTGTGGCATGTGTTTGTAGAAATACTGGAAAAAAATAATGTCATTTGTGTAGTTCCTGGGCTCCATTCACTTTAATCTGTCCCAAAAATACACAATTAGAGTTTAATATCTGGTTGCAGAAACACAAAGTGTTTTTTTTTTTTTTTTTTTTTTGCAAGGCCAGTTAAGAACTGATTCTAGAACCAGATCTAATTAAGCACTGAGACCACTTTTAAATATTAAAACCTGTTATGTGGATCTAAATATGTGAAGATTTAAAGGAACGACTTTGTTTGTCTCAAGTAAAGGATGTAAAATTTAAGGTGGTCTTCTTCTTCAGGTTACTTTTAACCTTACGCCACTTTCTTCTTTTATTTCTTTTTCATATTTTAGAATGAACCGGCCTCTCAGTTCTTCTCTCAGATATTTTTTATATGTCCCTGTAACAGGCTGCACAGTGGCGCAGTTGGTAGCACTGTTGCCTTGCAGCGAGAAGGTCCTGGGTTTTTTTTTGGGGTTTGCTGCATGGAGTTTGCATGTTCTCCCTGTGCATGCGTGGGTTCTCTCCGGGTACTCCGGCTTCCTCCCACAGTCCAAAAACATGACTGTTAGGTTAATTGGTCTCTAAATTCTCCCTAGGTGTGAGCGTGTGTGTGAATGTTTGTTTGTCCTGTATGTCTCTGTGATGCCCTGCAACAGACTGGCGACCTGTCCAGGGTGTACCCCGCCTCTCGCCCGGAACGTAGCTGGAGATAGGCACCAGCAACCCTCCCGACCCCATTAGGGACAAAGGGTGAACAGAAAATGGATGGATGGATGGATGTCCCTGTAACATCTGTGGGAATCAGTCTTTGATCAATCTGTAATAAAGGGATAAATGAGTGTTATTTTTCTATGGCAGATCTGTAAATTTGTGACGCAGGTTTAGCAGTGGTTTCTTGTTCAAATGTGGTTGGTTAATGATAAATTGTTGATGAACTTGACATGAAGAGAGACATGAAGAGTGTTGGGTGTGATAGAATGTGAGGATCTTGGAGGGCTTCACTCATTTTTCTTTAAAAAGTAAAAAGAAAATGTTTAACTTTAGAGAGTTTTTTTAAAAACCCTTTGATACCTAAAAGAGTGCAGTGTTAATCAGCTTTGCTTTGAGGAGCGGATCTGTGTCATAGCGTTTGTTGCTAACTGGATGAAACAGTTTAATACTCCATGTCTTGGTTTTTACTCTGCAGGCGTAATAGATATTCCCTCACAAACTGAGATTACTGTGTCGGTGGAAGGTGGGAAACAGCAGTTTCAATTTTTTACAGGTCCAAGATCAACGCAGCCGTTACAAAGTGCAGGGAGGTTGAAAATAAAAAAAACGTCTTGAAGCTCACATAGCATCATTTCTTCCCTTGCCATTTCCACAGATGGTTTAACCACAGCAGCATTGTGAGTCACAGCCAGATGAACTGACAGCTGCAAATATATATTTGATTGAATCAATTAGGAGGCTGTCAAACATGAAATGAAGGAGAGATCATTTGTTCTCCACTGTAATAAACTACATCTCCCATGTTAAAGCCATTAGGCTGGCGGCTCATGTCTTGTTTTGAGCCTGACAGATTGTTTAGCACATTCAATTTTACTTTTGAAAAACCAAATTCCTCTAAATAGCACTAATCAGAAATGCTTCCCCATGTTTTGTAGTCATATATTGACTTTCTCGTTTGAGGAATCTTGGACAATTATTTAGTGCGGCTGCAGCTCCTGTTGGTCTTTCTTGGCAATGTTCACTTTAAATGTTTTATTTTCTGTGGTCATGAGAAGAGAAGAGATGAAAGGAAACTTTTATGCGTTTTCTCACAGGTTGACAACCTTCGGGGATCCTAATGAAATATGCATGATGTTCTGAGATCTAAACACTGCAGTAATACAGTACAACTGTTGCATTTCTAAAATTGTCTTCACAGATCTTTTTTCTTGCAGCTGAATTTAGGTACAGCAAGTCACTCAAATTAACTACTCCCATTTTTTTCTGCAGTGCTTGCATATTGTGAGATTTTAAACACACATTTTGCATTTAAATAACCTTTAATGCAGCTGTGGGTGTCTGTCTGCACTTTTCAGAGTACAATTAATTAGCTTTAATAAATGTACTTTTTAATAAAGATACCTGATGCCGTTATTCTATCATGTTTAATTTAAGGTAGCTTTTGCTTGATGTGTATGTATTGAACTTGGAAATGTATTCATTCTTGTTGATCATTTTTGACATTATTTTGTTATGGCCTCAAACTTCAACACATTTTATGGATATTTAATGTGACAGACCAACACAAGCCTGCTTAAAAATATAGGTGGAAGAGAAATATGAATTACTTTCCAAATAAATATATGAAATGTTTGGCATGCATCAGCATTCAGACATCTTTACTCTTTCATAAGAGAAAAGAAAGGACTTGTAAGAGGCTGCAAAAGACTGTCATGTTTTAGGTGAGGAATGACTGAGAATAGGAGGCTTAAATACTAAAAATATGTGATGTTTTCCTTCCATTTCACAGCTACACACTACTTTTTGTTGGTCTGTAGCATAAAATCCATGTGACACAATTGTGGTTGTAATGTGACTGAATGCAAAGAAGTCTAAACTGTACCAATACTTTTAAGCAGCAGCTGTGGTTCAGTAAAAATGTAAGCTCCTTTCTTTGAGTTTTTTTATTCTATATATTTGGTCACTTCGGTGACCAAAATATAAAGTGTTACATACAGAGTAAGACTGTTTTATAGAACAGTTCCCCTTTAAGATCCAGAAAGGCAGAAAAGGAGATTAACGATTTAATTCGGATCAAGAAAACAATGTTTTCTTTCACACAGATCTAATTTCAGTGTTTGTGGAGAGATTAACCAAAGCAGTAAACAAATGCTTATAGCAGAAAGGATTGTTTGAGTGCTTTCGCTTTGGTTCAATAAGAGTCTCTGACTGATTTTGTTGTATCTTTGTGCAGCAGAGGATGTCAAAGACAGCTACATTGAGGAGACCGAAGTGAGCACATGTGAAACAAGAGCAAATCCGACAATTCTTCTGCAAAAACCTGTCAGCCGGGCTAAATTAGGGACCCGCGCAGACTCTCTTCAGGTACCACATTTACTGCACATCTAAATGCATTGACATAAAATCTACAGCTCCTTCATCCATTCCTCCAGAAGTTTTTATGGCAAAGTGAGATTTATGTGATGCATTGCTTCTGAAGGGAAAAAAACAGTCAGACACATCTGGACTGCTTTTTCGAGATGGAAAAAAGAGAATCGATTACATCTTGGTTTACAAGAAGTCCAGCCCGCAGGTGGAGAAAAGATGCACGTTTGAGAAGAATTTACGAGCCGAGGGCCTCATGCTAGAGAAAGAGGTAAACATTTCTCATTTCTGGTTTGGTCTTCATGGACTTTCATTTTTTAACTTCTAAGTTGCCAAACTTTGATGTTATTTTACTAATTTTTCAAAGCCCTCTTTGACGAACAACGACATCATGTTTGTGAAGGTCCACGCTACCTGGGATACCCTCTGCAAATATGCAGAGCAGATGAACATCCGCATGCCTTTCAGGTACATGGAAATAATCTCTGCAAACTTTCAGGTTTTAAAGCAGCTGGTAACTTTCTATTGTAATTGTTTATTTCAGGAAAAAATGCTACTTCACTGACTGGAGGAGCAAAACCCTTGGCAGGTGAGAAAATTCAACATATTTGGGATGTTTTGGTTTGGATTTAAATCTTTTTTACAGAAAGTTTTGAAAAATTTGGAAAGTCTGATTAAGTGTTCAGAAATGAAAACTGATTATGGACTAAAGTTTGAGTTTCCAAACTTTATCTTATTTCACTATTGAAAGATTAAAGTCTGAGTTTGGGGGAAATTTTAGATAACTATTCTGGTTTGGCACATAAAACTCTTTAACAAAAAGTTACATTTAAACTGGATGCGAGGTTTTTGAATTGGGTTTTGTTTGGGGTTTATTTCACATTAAAGATTCTACTGAACCAAGCTTGTCTAGATATCCAAAAATAACTAAGTAGTCCTTTAAAATATTGACTGATCAGACGCCTGTTACAGCCTTGTGTTGTTTCACGGCTTTTGAAATGACAGAAATACAAATACGAATCCTCAACTAGGTGAATATTTCATACTAATATGGGTAATGTGATAGCAATCTTGAAATGGAAACATCCTAAATGTATCTCTTGCAATAAGATTCAGGGGTTCACAAAAGCTCCTGGTGTCCTAATGAACTCACTCAGTCGAGCTTTTACAAACCATTTCTGTGCCTATAGTGTCATTTTGCAATATTTATATCTTTTGAAATATTTGGTGAATAGAATATCAGCTTCCATTTAGCTCACAGATGATGAGAAACATTGGAGATTATTTTAAAAAGATATTTGAAAGAAATCCAACAAATCAGCAGGTGTGCTATTTTAATTTTGTCAGTGTTTTCAAACGACATGCACCCTTGAGTTGATAAAGCAAACCTGGTAGATTTTAATAAAAGCACATAAATCTCTGCTGTAACGGTTGAATAGAGTGGCTCACCTACTTTTGGCTGCGCTTTTCAATAACATACTTTCCAGCGAATATAAATGGAGCCGCAGAAGCTCATTTGCATACTATTTTTAGATAGATGCACTTAGCTTTGATGTGATATTCGAACTTGGAGTAGAAATTAAAATTTCCATTGTTTCTTCTCACTGAGATGCAAATTTTAAAAAAAAACAGTCTAACTAGCAGACTGAATGTATTGCATTCCTAACAATGAAAACAAACAAAATACACAGAAGATTCTGCTCTGTAATATTATTGTGCGGAAATTGTTTCCCCTAATTATGTTGTTAATTAACACATCAACAAAGAGAGGCAGTGCAAGCAAACAACTTTCATAAAAGACTATTTCTACAATTTAAATTATTGCAAATTATGTTTAAATGTTGCTCATATGGTCTATATTATCAAAATAATGCAATATGTCTTCTTATAACACCTTCAAAGTACAAAGTATTCGTTGTTTCGGTTTCTTTCTGAAGAAAAACATAGTTTCATTATATTATATGAATCTAATAGCCTGGATTTGAGGAAAACTTGGCTGCACTGTGCGGACCGGGATGAGATTTATCATCAAATACAGAATCCGGCCAACTGTGATTAAATTAGGCTCTGATTTGGGTACCTGCTGGCGCTGAGCAGAGTGAAATGTCAGCTATGATTGGATGTTACTGGAATCAGAACTGGCGTTGTTTCATCTGCACCATCTTTGGCAGTTCATCACTCGAGTAGTCTCCTGCCAGTTCATCAAGTTAAACACATAAATTAATCAGTTTTCGTTTTATTCTTCTACCTGCCTGTGGTTTGTTGAGAAAAGTCACAAACAAATCGCTGAGTCTGTTATTTTTGTAATTACAGTTTATTTGAATCTTATTTTGTAAAATAAATTTTATACTATGAATGAAATTTCTTTTTCATAAAGAATAAAATTGTTAAAATGCAGAAAAGACAGAAAACACCAAAAAGAAAAATAATTTTATTATCTTTGTGCATCTGTAGGTTCTTCATAATTCATATAGCTGAATATTATTGAAAAGTTAATTTATTTCAGTAACTTAACTCACTAGGTGAAACACATTGTGTCTATTGTTGATGTTTTTAAGCCTTTATATCTGTTAATTAGCATGATTTTCTGTTCACAGCTAACGAAAAAAAGCAACATTTAAGATTTGAATATTGCATCAGATCAATAAAAAGTCTGAAATATTGTAATTTTTAATCCCATAGAGCAGCTTTAGTATTCATCAAATGATAAAGATACAGTAAATTTCATCCAGAAATGGTTTCTGAATCAATTTTCTGTCTCTGTGATCAAACATTTGTTCACACTGAAAAACTAAAAACAGGTACAGTTATTTATGATTCCCTCGGCGCGAATCCTTCTGACACTGGCGTTTAAATCAAGTTAAGGGTTTTCTTCAGCCACCGTGTTATAAATTTACCTCTGGGAGTTTTACAGCACAAAACATTTTCTTTGCTTTTTGTTTTTGCTCTTTACCCAGAACTTTCTACAGCTGGTACACAAATTATTTATTTGTTCTCGCATTTATGGTCCTCGGGAGATGAGGGATAGTGACTCATCAATATAGCCCAGTAGCAGCTAAAACATGATGAAAGGTAGTGCAGATAATAAAAACCTTTGTTTTTATTATACAATTTTGTAGGAGGAGGAGAAAAATGGGAGATTGCTTTTGGATTTTGCTTACCAATAAAATGTGAAAAGTGTGGATTCAAACTGTGGAGGAGTTTGAATCCACACTTTGAGCCTGAGTTCAGTTCTAGAACAATTCACCACCCTGAAAATCTCACAGATCACCAATCAATCCATGATTTTAAAATGGAGAGAGTATAAAGTTACCAAGAACATGGCCTTACACTGGAAGGCTCGATGAGGAGAGCAGTAACCATAAAGGAGGTTTATGGGAACGCTGGAGGAGTAGCTGTTGATCTGCAGAGTTATGGGCTCTAAAGTTATGACCGTTCTGAAAGAGCGGAAAGAAAAAAGATATTAGAAAGTACAGTTTGAATTGTGCCACAAAGTCAGTAGGAAATACAGCAAATGTTTGGAAGCAGGTGATCTGGTCAGGTGAGATGAAAATTAAACACAATTTATGATAGAAAATAACAATCATTGAGGATTTTTCCTATTATTAATAACCAGAATGAGAAAATGAAACAAATGCATTCAACAGTTTGGAGAGTTTTGTGCAACAGTAGAGTTGGTAAGTAGAATAAAACTGTCACTTAGAGACATTTTTATAATATAGTTTGTTATTTTTAGTTAGGTTTACTTAAGTATAGCAGTTAAGAGTTTATATTTTCCTAAATTTAACTCACTCTTTCTCTTAGGAAATACAATATATGGAAGTTTTGCCAGTTTGTTCTGCTTATCCACCTGCATATCACCACAGTTTGCACTCTTCTTAATTCAACTAGCTTGGTAAAAGTCAGCTTCTCTTATAAAGGCCAAACCTGCTCTACTAAAAGTGACATAATAGTGTTTTTACTATTTTTATAATAGTAAAAACACCCCACTGGTTTTAGCTGTTACTATATAAACACACAAAAGCCAAGATGTTGAATAGTGACAAACTATGTACATAAATAAGAGCCCGCTTTCAGAGTCTGAATCAATGTTTGTGATGCTGAAAAGAAAAACTGAGGTTAATCTTCCAAACTGTATTTAGCCCAGCTTTTGTGTTCCCGTAGAAAGGTGTAAATAGTAAATAAATAATAAATTAGTAGCATGGATGACACCACACATGTGTTTTAAAACGTGTTTTCTGGTGGGGTGGGGCTACCAAGGTTGTGCGGCGAACAAGGTTAGCCGCCATCATCTCATAGTGAAGTAAACAATCTGCTTGATAATCTGCCCCATTAATCCTGTTTGTGTCGATGCGCCTGTGCAGCAGGTTTCATCTGAGGTGTCAGCAGATAAAAAGCTGGCTTCCCAAAAATCCCATGAAGCTGGACAAAGAGGCGCTGCCCGACCTGGAGGAGACGGACTGCTACACGGCGCCCTTCAGCAGAGCGCGCATGCATCAGTAAGAGGGCTCCTGATTAAAAACTCACAAGCATGATCACCATGGATACAGTAATGTTGGATTTTTCGCTATAGTTTAGTTCTATTTTGTTGTGACTTTTTAATTCAGTTTGTTTTAATTAGTTACTAGAGTGTGTTTGGTAGTTTTTCTTAGTCAATTATTGTTTGGTTTTTGTTAGTTGTAGTTTTAGTTTTTTCATACTTTGGTTCATTTTTAGGTGCAGAATTCAAAACGGTCAAAGGATTGTATTGTAATTACATATACTACTCAACAGAAGATACAATTTAAAAAAAACTATCTGACTGGCATTTTATTCCAACTTTTGCTGTCGCCATTTTGCGTTCAGTCGTAGCAGGAGGATTATGAAGTGCTGCAGTTTGCCCACAACTTTTGTCAACTGCTTGTGTGGGAAAAACATAATAATTTCACATCAGATCAAAAGGCTAATAAATAGATTCATAAACACAAAAACAAAGGATATCATATCTATATTTTCAGTATGTTTTAGTTCCTCTTTATCAACACACCATATAGTTCCCGCTAGCTATAGTTTCCCCCCATTAATTATTGTTTTTATTTATCCCAACGAAAATGTTCTCGCAATGTCAGTTTTTCTTATTTAGTTTTAGTTAACTATAATAACCTTGGTGATCACGGTGTCAAATAATAGCAGTGTATTAGAGATATAAAACATTCCCAGTGACCCATTAGATCCTCTACTGCCTCTGTCTGAATTTTGAGATAAAAATCTGTGCTTGTATTTTTTATAAGTGTCACAGAAATCAGAGCAAAACTAGTTCATCCTAAATAAAACGTCAAAAACAGCAGCAGTTGTACATTAAATTATTTCTTCCTTATTTGTTTAGTATTTTATGTTGAAAGCTTCTTTCTGAAGAAAGCCATCATGGCATCATCTAATCTCATTTCTCAGGAAAAGCAATTCCAACTTTCCATTCTTCCTATGTCTGCTTGTGTGTATTGCTGAGTGGAATATTGATGCGGCAACGAGCACAAACTTGACAACATGAATTGTGTCTAAACGAACTAATCGCCCTCCCGTCGTTATTGACTCATCTCACATTACGGGCTTTGACGGGACGATGCCCCGCTGCATGATGGGAAACTAAAGTAGCGTGATGTTGTTTCTTTTCAGTTTCACTATCAACAACAGAGAGACGTTCTTCTCAAATTCCACCAGGAGCAGAATAGTCCATCACGTCCTGCAGCGCACCAAGTATGAAGAAGGAAAAGCAAAGATGGGTAAAAAGATACTCCACTCTCATTTGCTTCCACACATACTAAACAATAATCCCAACTTTATGTGCAACCATCTACATGCATATAAAACAAACTTTAGATTTTAAAAAGTATACGATCTTTCTTTGAATTTGACTTTAGGATTATTTGTAGAGTAATCCTACTTTTTTACTTTCACATTACAACCACAATCACTGATGTATTTTTGAGGAATGTATGAAACCAACACAAAATATTACATAGTTGTGAAGTGTTTTTATTTTATTTTATAAGAACAGAAATCTGGATTTATATTCAGTCCCCTGAATCAACTAGTCGAACTACCTTTAGCTGCATACGATTGCCATCTGAAACTGAAACTTTTGCCCCTTATTTTTTGCATAAACAGCTCTAGCTCTGCTAAATCAGGTGGAGAACTGTGTTCATGGAGTTTGAATGCATTTCTGCAAGCTGTTGGCATCATCCAGCCTTATCACAAATCTGTACCCAGTTTTGTTTCCGAATTGTTTCTTCACTCCCACTTGTCTGGCTTCTGCCAGCATGATTTGCTGATTAAATTTTGGCCTCGAAGCACTGGAACGGATTTAGAGTTAATATTTTAAATCGAGTGACGACTTTATTCCCCCCAAAAACATGATATCAGCTTGGCTTCAAGAGTGGAAAATCCTTTTTATCTTTCCTCCTATGATTCTCGTTGTCAGCTGTTCATGTGTGAAAGAACAGCAACAAAAATAAAAATAACTGCACTCTAGTCTTGAGTTGGGAACTTTTTGTTTTACTGAGTACAGAAACTGCAGACAGAGTTGTGAATTTATTAAAACTTTAAAACAAAACTTTGCAACCGCTGCAGTAAACTTAGGCATATAAAGAGAACTCATCACTTTAAACTAGCTCTAATTTAGAAAGACTGTGGTAAATTGTTGTTATTATGAAAACATTTGCTTTCAGTGAGTCTAAAGCTGGTCTGTTTGCATCAATGACTGCTGCTGAATTTTTAATGTGCTGTTGTTCAGGGTGTGCTTGAGATCATTTGCTTTACTTTACTGCAGGCATCAACCGCTTACTGGGCAACAACACATACGAGGCGGCGTTTCCTCCACATGAGGTGGGCCGATTCTAATTTGAAATGAAAATGTTATGTATTCAAGAATCAGGAGAATAATTGAAGACTGTTCACATAAAGAAATGTACAATATTTAAAGAAATTAACATCTAAAAGCTGAGCAGGAGATAAAAGATAATAATTATTACCTGTGAAATGGCCTTTTTTGTCTCCTCAGGGTGGCTACAAGAGCAGACATCCAATTAAAACGCACGGAGCCCAGAACCAAAGGCATCTTCTGTACGAGCGCTGGGCCCGCTGGGGGATCTGGTACAAATACCAGCCTCTGGACCTCATCAGGTAATTAGCTTTGAAGCACAGAACCAGGAGATATTTTTGGATTTATCCCCTTTTTTTGTTGTCTTTTCTATTTGGTCCTGGGCTTCTCTGAGCTTCAAGTGAACAACCTGAGTTGTTTAAACGCAACACAAAGTAATCCAAGCAATTTATTTTGCTGAAGACGTAATATCACAGCTGGCCTCTGATGTGTGTTGTTATGTAACGTCACATTTCTGAACTTTAAGCTGTTAGATTGTAACAGCTGAGGCTTCTGGTTTGTTTGACTTTTATTTTACCTCCTTAAACTAACAGTTTAAGATTTGTTAGAAGAATGGAGAAGAGGCAGAGTAGACCCTGGACAGGTCACCAGTCCATCACAGCTTTAATTTTCTAATTAAAAACAATGTGTGTCTTTAAAGGGATCCAAGATTAGTTGAACATGTTGGCCTAAATATGTCGTCATTTTCCCATTAACTAAAAATTACTGTTTGTGATACACCAAAACTCATAATTACTTCAAAAAATTTACATCTTTTGTTATGTTTTTCACCATTGGAGGTCGCCGTTTTTTCATCTGATGGGATGATGATGCGTTTTGGTCCATTCTGTACTGGAATCTACAGAGTAGACACAGGAAGGCTAACTTTACCCGAGTAGTTATTAATCATATTGCGTTGATTAATAACGCAATATTATCTGGTGTAATTTTAGATAATGCCACATTGTGTCACTGTTGGCCATAATTTTAAAAAAAACAACAAAAAAAACAGTGAGGTGAATCTGGACGCTTCCCACACGAAAAAAAAGAAGAGCGCAGTGGAGGAGAGCCGGAGCCGAATACAACTTCCAAAGGACTGAATCTGTGCTCTCAACATTTTTCTCCAGAAGACTTTGAGTCATTTGTACGAGCAAAACTGACAAAGGCTCTAGCAGATGACCATTACCTTAACAAGCTTAAAACAAATGCAGTGCCCACAGTTTTTATCCACAAAGCGCCTAAACCCCGCTGCTGCCTGAGCGACAAACACAGGGAGAAACATCAGATGGCACTCTGTCTGTCTTAAAAGAATCTCTTTTAAAAGCTAACGGAGCTCTGCGGCAGAAGTCCCAGCGGCACTACTGCTGCCCCGGGCGAAGACCGGACTGGACACAGAGCTATAGAAGTACTTACCGGATCACAGGTTTGACCAGAGATGTGCATCATTGTTTCATTTAGGAAGCTGAAGGCAGCAGCAAAACACCAGCTTCTACGGCCATCTCTGCCCTCTCCCCCTGTCTGTTTCTTCTTATCTGCATTACTCTGTGTGATTTCTATATTCCGATCGATTTCAACACCGTCTGGTTTAATTTGAAAAGGCTTAAAGACATTACTCATCACTGTTAGCGCAGTTGGACCATTAGAAATCCTTTACCCAGAATGCATTGCAGCATGAACAACATGGAGATGTTAGAATGACAATATTTTATTAAAATATATAAAAACTGAACAGCCTATAGCATTATTACTGTATTATTTTTACATCTAAAATACATATTTTTCAAATTAAGCTATTGTAGAATTTGTGCTTTATTCCTTTCTTCCAATGTCCCAAAACATGAGCAATCAAAAATTTGATAACCAGTCACTATTAACTGTCGTGTTTTCTCTTTGCTCTAACAGTGAATGGCCCCCAAGATTTATTCAGCACCTTTTCATTAATTTCGCTCCATGTTTTCTCTTAATCCTGCTGTCCTAATTGCTGACAACATGTTATGTTTCAACTTGTCTGTCAGCAGAAATTGTTTTGAAAATGCGTCAGACTTGGTAAATATTAACTTTGACGTTTTTGTGCTGATGATGCAGGAACGTTTTCAGTCCAGTACCCCAAAACTCTAGCAATTCTCAAGTTTTTTACTGGCTGAATTTTTTTCATTAGTTATTTTTTTCTGGGTCAACTTGAAACTATCTCAAACCATCAGCACTCAGCTTGACCTCCTTCCAACCGCAGCATTTTTTCCACAGTACTGGCAACATTTTCCTGCATTTTTGCAACCAGTTGTTTATCATTATGTAGCGTCAGTCAAATGCTTAGAGCAATGTTTCCTCATTTTTCCGCTTCTGACCTCAAAATACCAGTGGAATAAACTTCTGAAGTTTATTTCAGATGAGTTGGAAGCATCGCCAGTGAGCTAGCTACTAAATTGGCTATTTCAACTACTTTTAAATTTGTAATAGTAAAATGTCTTGCTTGCGTTGATGGAATGGGATTTTCACAAAATTATTTATTTTCTCTTTTGGGATGTCAGATTGAAATACTCTACACATTTTTAAGAATTTGTTTTTAAAAAAATAAAAATAATCTTTTCACTTTACAATTATTCACGGTCGTAATGTGGAAAGGCTAATCCATGTGATTACTGCTGTCAGACATAATATATATAGACTTACTGTATTTCTGTCAGTAAATTAGAATATTTTTGAAAAAATCATTTATTTCAGGAATAACATTTTACGCAAGTTAATGACACACAGATCCATTTATTTCTGTTAATTATAATATTATGCCTACACCTAATTAAAACATGATATTCAAAAGAAGAATATAACATTAGACCAATAAAAAAAACTAGTTTTCAAAACATACATGTGGAATTAATGAAATGTATGTTTGTGTGCTACTAAAAGGTTGTTAATTTTATATTTAAATATGACAAATGAGACTCGTTGAGTCATATATTCTAATTTATTGAATATGACTTTATATTAGATACTTTTTATTGCTTATATTTATTAGCACTTATTCAGATTTACATAGAAAATCTATATTGTTTGGATGTTAGTGTAGGAATACTGAGAAACCGACAAAAGATTCGACATCTCTTCTGACCCCACAGTGATGTGTGAGCGTTGTCCCCTAACTACTAATTGCTCCTGAGATTATTTGCTTTTTTTCTGTGAGACACGTGTCATCCTAACTGAGACTGTGACCGCTGCGGTTTGGGGATCAGTCACGGTTATCGATTTGTTTCGCATCGCAGTGACCTTTCAGCCCGACAGCTCCTTTTATTCATTAAACTGCCACCTCAGAGCCAGCCGGATGCTCCCTGTAGGCTGCGCTGGAAGTACACTGCCAAGTTCAATTAAAGCTCAGCGTAGAGTATTAGGAAATTTTAATCAATGTTTGCCTTTGTGTTGCTCCCAGGCGGTATTTTGGGGAGAAGATTGGCCTGTACTTTGCGTGGTTGGGCTGGTATACAGGCATGTTAATCCCTGCAGCCCTCGTTGGTGTTTTTGTCTTCCTGTATGGACTCTTTACTATGGACTCAAGTCAAGTGAGGTCAGTTCACACACTAAGCTGATCATACTCAGTACGATCCAGACATATCTGGTGGTAATTGTTGGCTAACTTTCCAAACTCATTGTCCCATCAGTAAGGAGATTTGTGAAGCCAACACAACCATCATGTGTCCTATGTGTGAGGAAAGCTGCAAGCCATGGACGCTAAGTGACAGCTGCGTCTTTGCAAAGGCAAGTACATTTACTTCAGCTTCTATTGGCCCTTTGCACGTGACGTCACTCTGTCCAGAACTCCGCCCACTCTGTCATGACGGACTTCAACGCGGCCAATTCTGCTTTACAGCTAGTCTAAATCAGATATCTATAGTCTAATATCGCTTTTTTTTAAAGTAGATTTCACGTTAGAAATAGTCATTGGATGCTGCACAAACCTATAAGGATAGAAACCAAACTTGTCATTTTATTGTGTAACTTTTAATGGATCTTACCAAGCTCCGCCCACAACCGACCCACGTGACCGCAAGTCTCACAAGCAAAGCCTCGCAGCGCGTTGTTTCTATGTAAACATGACTCCATTAGTGCATCATTTCGACCGGACTGTCACAATATATCAGCTACTAAATGGACAGAGGAACTAACAAGTTCATGTCATCATCTGGGAGGAGGTTACTGGTTTCTCAGTCACAAGCTGGTTGCAAACCTGAGGCCAGCAGGTGTCAGTCAGTGATGGTAGATCTGAAATTTGGTTTGATGACGTCAATATGAGAAGCTACGGACTGATAGGAGGAACCAAAGAGCTCTGTAAAGGTAAAGGCAAATCTTCTGAAGTTGGGATATAATTCATTTAATTTCACATAATTACCACGGTAGAAGCCATTTGTTTGTTAAAATTTTATGAAATATATTTGTTCTATTTGATGTTTGTTGTGAATGACGTAAACTCACAAACGAACGAGGTAATTAGTCCAACGTTTAGAAACTACAGCGGCTGTAATGCGCCACAGCAAAGGTAAACAAAGGTAAAATACCCGAACAGGTGATCAACTCAAAACCACTTCTACCTTTTAACTCTCTCTCACTCTTTGTAGTTTAAGCACACCTGTTACCGTGGCAACCGCCTGCTCCCCGCAAGACGAGCAAAGACGTTAAAAACATAACATTCAGTCCGTTACGATATCAAGTTTCCAGGCTTGATATTTATTTAACACAGCGATGGTTGATTGACTAGCTGTACTTGGTGCTAGCGTGGCTAACACGAGTAACAGTTTAGTCCAAAGCCTTTTCTGCTAAAATAAAATCTTTAGTGTATGTCAGATACAGCACACATTGCATATTGATCTGTTTAGCTAACGTAAGACTGTGTAGCAGACAGGCTTCAAGGTGTAGAAGTTGTATCAGTTCTGCCATTATGCTGTACTTAGCTAACGGGAAGCTAAGTGTGTTTGTGAGACGGCCACGCACGTGACCACGTAGAATGGGCATCAGCCAATGAAAAGCGGCCCCTCTGGTAAGGTCCAAGAGGAAAGATGCCGCGATAGCAGCTGTCAATCATAATGACTGGCAGCCCTCTATGTAATCGCGGATTTTCAGCGGACACTTTTCACAAGGTACGATTAACGGTCATATACTTTATAAGTAAATATGTTTCGAAAGATGATATCAAACATTGAGAAACCAGGCGTGTAACCACTGGTAACCATGGAGACGGTGCCAGCAGGGCCGCACCGACATGTAGCCTAGCATGTGTGGGGGAAAAAATGGTTAGCATCTCGTCTTTTGTACGTTTTTAAAGCCAACCAGGCGCGTTACGTTCGCAAATAAATTAGCTTGACTCAAAGAAGCCACGAATAAACTGGCAAAAACAACTTGGGAAAACAATTTCAGCTTCTTTGCTCAATACTCCCGCCCCTCACTTCGGACGTCCATCTCGGCGCTTCGAATATTTAGTGACATAGTTGCAAAGGGTCAATTGGACATACATGTTTAAGTTTCTCCTGTTACAAGTCTAAATAAGGTGCTAATAATTCGGAATTTGCATCAGTTTTATAGAATCTTGCAAACCAGAGCATATATAATTGTTAAAATACATTTCAGTTTTATAATTTAATATTTTTTTGTAACAAATACACAATTAGAAAATTTATATCCAATGATTTGGTTGCACATTTTCATCAATATAACTTTCAGTGAGGGAGAAAAAACAAATCATTTTTACTTTCTGTAAATACATACAGTTTTGCAGTCAAAGTTGGTGGTTTTTGGGCCATTAGGTAAAATTTCTGCTTCTTGTTTGCTTCATTAAGTTTTTTTGTTCTTATTAGAAACAAATTATATATGAAATATTAACATATTATTGCAGCATCATAGTCTCACACTAACCTAACCTTTAATTTGAGGACAATTGTACAGTAAACTAAAAAAAGTGTGTGTAGAAAAACTTTTTAAACCACAGGTAACATAGTTAACAATTCCTTTAAAATAAATGAACCTGAAGCTGTTTCTTTAATGACACAATGAGCAGGACATCAAAAATGTTTGCAAATTTGAAACCTGGACCAGAGCAGCATGGTTTGGTCTGATAAAACTAAGACTGAGCAGTATATAGATATAGAATAAAAGTCTTATTGTTTATACATGCAGTGGTGAACTACATCATGGACTGGTTTCCAGTTGATCACAGGGCAAACAAGAAAAAATAACCATGCACACACACACACACACACACACCCACACACACATGCCGACCTGAGAACAATTAAAGAGATCAATTATTCCCAGAGAGACATTCAAACTCCATGGGAAAAAAAACATGACCGTCTTGCTGCTATGCAACGGTGCAAACAACGGCTTCTATCTGAAGCCTGGAAAAAAAACAATGTGGAAAATGTTTGTATCTCCAAACTTTGTTTCCTATTTCATTGTTTAAAAGCTGCATAAGTGCAAACAACTTATTTGTTTATCCATCCATCCCTAAAGTCTCCATTTTTCCAGTTTCCATTTTAAGGCCTCGCCTCTGTAAAACATCCTGCCATATATTAATAACTGTTAATAAAATCATCTGATACAGACTAAGAGCTGGAAATTTTAACATGAAAAAACAAGAAACTCTGACTTGAAAATGTGCAGAGACCCTGGTCCCATGTAGGTTAGGTATAGTGTGGGATCTGTTATGGGAGTTTTATATCTAAATCTTTATTTTTTTAATTTTTACCTGTCTTGTTGACAGTGACCTAATGATGGGTCACCAGTGGGTTTTCCGGCGGACAGACAAACACAGAAACATTTCCCCAGAAGATCCAGGTCTACACAGACTGTGCAAACATAAATGCTCCAACATCCCCCTCTCTGTGCCCCAAACTGGTGAAATATTAAAGCAGTAGGCTAAGTGCTATCCTCTTGGGAAGGGAGGGGTTGTACAATGCATTGATAGCAGCTCTAAGAATAACTGTGCTACAAGTTATTTTGTTAAAAACAATCATTTTTATAAATGTGGGTTTTTTTTCCCACCTTGTAAAATAACTTACCGGTAATTAATCTGCTTATCTGACTCCTGATGAGCAGATAATTATTTTTAACAAAAGGTTAGCTAGACACCAGAATGGCAAAGGGTTTGGTGAATTGCAGATAAAGCTAAAGCTGCTCAAGTTTACATTGTTCAAAAGTCACAGTTCTCTCTTTCATGTTTTGTATTTTCAGGTAACTCGTCTGTTTGACAACGGCGGCACTGTGTTCTTTGCTATCTTCATGGCTATTTGGGGTAAGTTTGTTTTTCTACAACGGCTTCTGGAATTCACCTCTATTTACGCAGCACTCATGTTTCAGATTTCCTCTCAAACACATTAAGTTCTTCAGCTGGGAATTTCAGCACAGTAAACACTCTTCGGTGGAAATACAGAAGAGCTTCTCTGTAATGTGTCTGTATGAGGATAACTCACAGTCATCCCTCTCTGACTGGCTGCCTGCTCTGCCCTGATGTAATTAGTTGGATAATTAGTCGTATCCTCAGAGGGAGGTTATCGTTTGCCTCTGCAGGGTTGCAGAACTGCATGGCGATACCGGTCGGCTGCAGCTGCTTTCCCACAGCTGTATCATCTTTGCAGCACAGTGTGTAAGCATCAGTGTGCAGAATCTCATCTCTCCACCAACATTGTAAATAGTCACCTGCGCCAGAGGGAACAACCTGACATACTTAGTTCTGTTTTTGGGCTAAATGGAGGAGAGGAAGGTTCCTCTCTGATTCCTACTCAAACCCTCTTTGCCATGTGGAGCAAAGTAGCAGAGCTGGATAAATGCACTTCAGAACTATGTGGATTTCTGAGATCAACATGAAAAATTTGGTTAGCCTTGGGGACTGAGTGCAGGCTTCTAAAAATGGCTGCTTCTCTATCTTTATAAACAAAACTAGGTCAAGCTATATTAAACTTCAACGTCTTTATTCTAACAGCAAAGTTTTCCTGACAAAGGACTGAAATTCAGCAGCTATTTAAGGCCATGGCAGTGGCGCCTCCAAGAGGTGGCCTTGCGGTGCCATGGCCCCCCTGAAAAAATCCCGGCAACCCCACTGGGACCCCTAGAGAAGTCCTCTGCCCCATTTAATAAATCACATTCAGTTCATACAATAACATGCAGACATCTTGCCACTCTAAATGTTTTATTGGCCCCACCTGGCCACTCCTATGAACATTTTCTGGGGTCACCGCTGGATCACGGTTCAGTTTTCTTCAATGATATGCTCTAAATGAATGACTTTATAGATGACACTTACTTTCTTTTAGTAATAGTGATTATCACTAAACAGTGTATTCTTCTCTTTGTTGTTCATTTAATTCAAATAGAGACAGAAAATACACAGATATATTTTTTTTATACTTACACATGTAAGATCTTAAAATATTCATTTGTCTTTACAAAGTATAGCAAAAAATAAAACTAAGATTGCATAGAAGTAGTGCAATTTTTCACCTTAATTCATTGTGCGATTAATTGATTAATTGCTTATTGCCACAGGCTTAGCCAGCATCATGCTGTGGATTTTACTCTTATTCAGCAGGGAGATGGAAGCTAATAATTTACAAACAAATATATACATTGTTGGCTGACTGTAGCGTGTGCCACCCAGCTTTTAAGAAAACATTTTTCCTTTATGTGACAAACCAGTAGACATTAATCAGCCTGACAGTCAAAGAGTGTTGTTTCTGTTGTGTGCAGCTCCAGCGACAACAGGGACCAACACAAAGAAACAGAAAGCCTCCAATCTGAAGGTTTTACTTTCAAAGTTTTACACCAGAAAATAAGTGAATGCTTTTGTTGACCACTGTGCAAGAAGCGTTTTTATACTGCTGCTATGTTTCTTAACTACTTCCTCACAGGGCCAATGCAGCATTATGGCTGTAATCTGTTTTCATAATGGACATTGCACATCTCTGCAGTCTGTGTTTCACTCAGGATGTCTGACCATGATATGCTGTTAGCCTCTCCAATGTATTCCCTTATGCACATACTGCTGTTACCCGATTCATATCAGAGTAGATCAATAGCTTGATAAATTCCTGATTGCCTCTGCAGCAACCGTATTCCTGGAGTTTTGGAAAAGAAGGAGAGCAGAACTGACGTACGACTGGGATCTCATCGACTGGGAGGAGGAGGAGGTACCTCAGATAGAGATCTAGTGTTGTTGTATCACCTCAAAATTTTCTTTTACGCCAACGTTATCATGTAAATCGAGTTAATTATGTGATGTTTTGTTAATCAGGAGGAACTGAGGCCTCAGTTTGAAGCCAAGTACTCCAGAGTGGAGAGAGTTAACCCCATTTCTGGAAAGCCTGAGCCCTTCCAGCCCTTCTCAGACAAACTCAGCCGCCTGATGGTGTCTGTGTCTGGAATATTCTTCATGGTAAGCCTTTTGATCTGAGTGGAATTGGCCTGTTAGGGATCTGGGTTCACATTTTGATCAGCGTGACATCAGCAGCAGTGTTCTGTCGCCCCCTGCTGGCCAAAGAATATGAATCAAGTAAATGGACGTGTGGATTTTACTTGAATCATGTTTTATTATATAAAACATTAGAAATAATATAGTTATTTTTCATTTCTATTTTACGTTTTCCCTCCTGCCATAGTATTTTTTTCAGTTTGTTGCCCAGTTTTTCATTGTCTCTTCAGTCTTTAAACTCTGTAATCTCACCATCTCGCCGCCTCAGATTTCCCTCGTTCTGACGGCCGTGTTTGCTGTCGTGGTTTTCCGTCTCATTGCGATGGAGAAGTTTGCCTCCTTCAACTGGGACTTTGTCCAGAAAAACTGGCAGTTCGCCACGTCTGGCACTGGCGTCTGCATCAACTTTATGATGATCATGTCACTCAATGTGGTGGGTGTCTGGACAAGCGCGACTGTTTTTGCATTCTGTCCAGCAAAATGTTTCACAATAGGAAAAAAATATTTTTTTAGTCGTTCCTCATGAATTGTTTCCATTTTATCAGGTTTATGAAAAGGTGGCCTACCTGTTGACTAACTTAGGTTAGTTTTTTTACTCTCATATCTTCATTATGCATTTATTTTCATATTTGGCTGCAGAGTTTTTTTCCCCTTTTCATCCTTTTTAACCCCACACTCTTGCTCCTGTTGTCTAGAGCACCCACGCACCGAGTCTGAGTGGGAGAACAGCTTTGCTCTGAAGATGTTTCTCTTCCAGTTTGTGAATTTGAACAGCTCCACGTTTTACATCGCTTTCTTTCTCGGAAGGTAACAGCTGTGAACTTTGTCCGTGTCCTGACATTTTCCGACTCGTTGTATGAGAGTTCAGACTCTTGTGTTTTAGCTCTGCTTAAGCTCCTTCCAGTCTGAGAAAGTGAACAAAATGTTGTTTTTCTGGGATAATTATCAGCCTTAATTTATTTCCACCATGAGTTCATTAGTATTTCACTGATTTAATTCAACAGCCTAATTATGCGCTCCTCAATATCTCCAGGTTTGCTGGCAGGCCTGGAAGCTACAATAAGCTCTTTAATCGATGGAGGCTGGAAGAGGTGAGAGCATTTGTGATTGTTTCAGAGAAGACGGAGTTGATTATCACTCTCTACGTTTGGATATATTTAGAACTCCCAAACGATTCATCTTTCTAATGATCCGCCCACTTCTTTCTGTGGAGAACCATTCATCCTGCCCCACAATTACTCGGATTTTCAACTCTGATGCTAAAAAAAAAACCCACAATGGGAGCCGGCGTGTCAAAAGATTCGCTCATAAATCTGAATTACAAGGCGTGAAATATGGATGCAGCAGCTGTTTATCATTTCAATGTTGTTTCTTTCTAAAGTGTCACCCCAGCGGCTGTTTGATTGATCTGTGTCTGCAAATGGGAGTCATCATGTTCTTCAAACAAATCTGGAACAACTTCATGGAGCTTGGATATCCGTAAGTAATACATCATCACCACTTCACATTTTGTTTGCAATGAAAACACATTGATGCTTAATGATTTCAACGGCCTGCTCCCTTTATTTGTTAACTCCTTTTGTCTTTTTACCCTTTAGCATATGAAAAAAAGTAAACATAATTTCTGTCCTTTAAAGCCTCCGTTGCACTGTCAGAAATAATTGCTTTGAGATGATACACTGCTTCCTGCGTCCCTAGCTTGCTGCAGAACTGGTGGTCTCGCAGGAAGATGAAGAAAGGAGGTGGTGGTGGAGGCCAGAATGTGGAGAACAAAACCCAGCTGCCTCAGTGGGACAAGGACTGGAACCTGCAGCCAATGAACGCACACGGACTGGTGGATGAATACCTGGAAATGGGTAAAATGTTGCACTCTTGTACTTTCTGTGAAAGAAATGATCCATTAATTGTTGAGCTTGTTGGTGTTTCTAATTGCATTTGTAAAAGGATCAAATTAAATTGTTATTTTTTTGGTTGGTTTATCAGAATACTTTAATAAGGGTGATCAAATGTTTATTGTTTTTTGTTTTTCCAATCACAACTTGAGTTTGAGATTTTAACCATCCTCATCCTTGGTTGACATAATCTGCAGAAAAATTCACATTTTGTTCAATAATCAAAAGAAAAGTTGCCATTTTTCTTCTACAGCTCTGGAAAAAAATAAGAGACCACTTAAAATGATCAGTTTCTTAGATTTTACTTTTCATAGTTATATGTTTAAGTAAAATGAACATTGTTCTTTTATTCTATGAACTACTGACCGCATGTTTCTTAAATTTATTTATTTGCAGAAAATGAGAAATGATCAATCTAACGAAAAAGATGCAGCGCTTTCAGACCTCAAATAATGAAAAGAAAACAAGTTCAGATTCATTTAGAAATAACAATATTAATGTTTTAACTCAGGAAGAGTTCAGGAATCAATATTTGATGGAGTAGCCTTGAGGTTTTCAATGGGTTCAGTGCAGTGGGCTCTTCATTTTTTCCAGAGCTGTATATTTGGGTTTTCATCTTTTTAAAAAATGAAATAAATAGTATGAAAAGTCACAAACTCTGAGGTAAATAGTCTTTTGTAACTTAAGAAGGCAGAGAATTACAAATGTTTGAATGAACAAACACAATCAAACAACCTTTGATTGTGTTTTTTATATCAGCGGTCCCCAACCTTGTTAGTCATGCGGACCGGTCAGCCCTTCGCAATTTTTCCGCGGACCGGGGGAGGGAGGGCGCCGCAGTACTCCGATGTTGTTTTATTACTCATTCTGCTGCAAGTTGGCTCAATTTTGATGCGCAAGACGTAACCGGTAAAATACGGTTTAGGATTTTCAAAATAAAAGATCCGGAAGTAGTTCATTATTTCTTGCGCGGCCCGGTACCAATTGGTGGTGGTTGGGGACCACTGTTTTATATCATATGGAAAGCAAAAATTACTTCTACAGAAGAAGGTTAAGGGAAATGTTTTTTGCTCAAATATTCTGGATGTTTTAAAAACTGAAAAGCCAAAAATCTAAAACCTGTTCTTCATATTAAAGTGCAAACTTTTCTTTTCTTTTGTAGTTCTCCAGTTTGGCTTCACCACCATTTTCGTAGCAGCTTTCCCTCTGGCTCCTCTCCTGGCTCTGCTTAACAACATCATCGAAATTCGTTTGGATGCCTACAAGTTCGTCACTCAGTGGAGGAGGCCCATGCCAGCGCGGGCAACAGATATAGGTTGTTGTCTCGCTCTGTTACTCTCAGACTCTGAGCTATTTTGGGATCAGAGACACAACCCCATTTTTCTCATCTCCTATTATCTATATTTTATCTAAATTCCTCTCCTCTTTTCCTCAGTTTCTTCCACATGTGATGCAACTGAACAACATGGGAAAGAATTTTACTTTCCTTTATAAATAATGTGCTGGAAAAAGTTTTCACCCCCTCTTAAAACCTGCACAGCTGCTTTTTATACGGTGCATGAAAAGTATTCATACCCAGTATTTCCCTTTATGTTTTATTGCATATGTAAATTACAACTACATATTTTTTTATTTTTTCTGTTTGTAATAAAACCACACAAACACATAATTGTAATGTACTGTACATAATACATGGTTTTTAAGTTTTTTAGAAAAACATGAAAGTTACTTGTGTAAATGTATTGAACCTCTCTCTATTTCCTTTAACACATTTGAAACCCTTTAATAAAATCAGTTTTCACTATTTACAGTGATGAAGTCATAAGAAGTTAGTCCAGCTCAGTTTATTTATATAGTGCCAATTTACAACAAATGTCATCTCAAGGTACTTTACAAAAAACAACAAAAGGTCAGTTTAGTTAAATGTGTTTTCCAGGCCCACAGTGACATTTTGTAGCATAATCAAATAACTATGTTACCTTCAATTGTTATAAAAAGGCTCCATATATCAAATATGACTTAAAATAAATTTCATATCCTAATTTAAACCTTGAAATTGGGCCTTTGTCTCTTTAAACACTCCTGCTCTTTCTGAAACTCCGCCTTCAGGAAGTCATCACAACATTGCTCCTCTATTAACCTTTTAGCAACGTTTTTACCAGCGTTGAACTTAGATGTAGCTCATATAATGAACTCAGCAGATGCACAGTCCCACCAGGTGTTTGCTAATTGCTGCTGGCTAGTCTGAAGGAGCTGAGAGGGAGTCGTGAAGGAGGGTTGCTCTGTGAGGCGCAAGCTCAAAAGCCTGGAAACTGCAGCTCAAAGGAAGAGCTTCGTCTGAACGCGGAGCTAGGTCCAACCAGGTGTTTTCCACAGCTGAATGGTTGCCATGGAGATTAAGGGATTACTCAAACATGCGGGAAAGAATCAAAGCAACACTCCAGATTTATTTTTGGGGATAATATTATATACATAATACTGCCCCTTTAATAAGTTTTCTGTCTAAGGAAACCTACCAGGTCGAGTCTCTGACTTGCAGAAATTGAGAAATTTCTGTATCAGACAAAAGGACAGAGTCTTACCAGAAACAGTCCATCCTATGGAGATGGACACATCTACATCCTGTCCCACTGTGCAGCCATATGCTACGCCTTCCGCTCCATCAGCTCACTCCCCCTTAAGATAAACAAACTCCACCTTTTCTGTGCTCCACTGAGCCCTTTGTGTGTCACATTCCCCTGTTAATAAAAACCAAACCCTGAGAGCTTTACGAATAGAACCTGTTTTATATTTACCCCGACATTTACTGATAGTTCAAACCCTAATTCAACACAAACGTGCTTGTTTTCTCTGTTCAGTATTTTCGGTAAATAATAGTTGATGCTGGTTTTTGTGCAGAAAAAAGATGAAGTGCGTGCTTAGAGCACATTAGCTCAAAAGCAGACAAAGCAGCACAGTCAAAGATCAGCCAGGTCGTGTTTATGTTTTTCTACCCCCTAGCTAAAACTAATTACTGTTGCACTAATAAAAATGTCACAGACAGTTGAAAGCGTATGATTTACTCCCCCTCATTAAGACTTGAGGGTTTTTCTTAACCTTTGCTGCCCCTCATTATGATTAATAAAGCACTGAACGATGTTTATCTACCGCAGGTATCTGGCATGGGATTCTGGAAGGTATCGGAGTTCTGGCAGTCATCACCAATGCCTTCGTCATCGCTATAACCTCGGACTACATTCCCCGCTTTGTTTACGCCTTCAAATACGGCCCCTGTGTGGATAAGGGGCCCCATCATACAGATGAGTAAGCGGTTTTTCTTTTTTTTTTAAAAAGCTGCTTGCAGATCAAATATATCTGGAGGTGCAGAACCTGTTGTGGTGTGATAGTTTCTTTTCTCTTCAATCGGCTCAGGTGCCTGCGAGGTTATATGAACAGCAGCTTGTCTGTGTTTGACATGTGGGAGCTGAAGAACAGCAGTGAGTTCAGATACTGCAGGTACAGAGACTACAGAGCGCCGCCCTGGAGCACAGCGCCCTACGAGTTCACCCTGCAGTTCTGGCATGTGTTGGCTGCCAGGCTGGCATTCATCATCGTCTTTGAGGTCTGTCACTGCGCTCTTGTATGCATGAGTCTGTATAAACGAGGCAGGCGGCTAAAGCTAAATCCCTTCCCACTGTCTGACTTTAATATTTTTAGCAGCTTTAGATGTATTTTTATACACTGTTATTAAAAGAAAATCTTCAAGACCTGCTTTAAGTTATTTTAACAAAGTTATACTCCAAAGTAAAGTGATCAATGTCTAACACTTCTAGACCACACAAAATATATCCAGTGTGTGCTGCAAGTTATTTATATTTACGTGGCTCTTGAATTTTATCACATTTTGTTACATTGCACATAGTTTTCTTTACTTACAAAGAAAAACATGTGGCTATACATTTGTATTCCACTCAGTTCAATCAGTAGTTTGCAGACTTGCTACAGTTAACTCTGCATGTGCTTTGGGTTATTTTTTGAACAGCTTTGCACAGCTAGAGACTGAAAGGTTTGGTCATAATATTCTACAACATTGCGGAAACTCAGTCAGATTGGATGGACAATAAATTAATAATATATATTGCCATAGACACATGATCAAAATCAATAGATAATATATATATATATATTCAATAATTTCTGGGAGAAGTAGGTAGAGGAAACACTTTAGCTTCTCAACTTCTCACAGCCAACTAAGAAATGTTGGTGGCATCAACTAACTCACTCACTCTGTGGTTACCTAGCAACTCGTTCATTCTTTGGTTGCCTAGCAACAACCTGTTGAATAACGTGCAGAAGTTTTTCCACCGAGCCTCTGAACTGCTTAAAAATGAAAAACGGTGAATGAAATCTGTGGATAAAACAGGAAATGCTACCAGTTGGTAGTATTTCAGATATTTACAACAAAAAAATATATCAATAATTATTCATATCAAATTATATGAAATGCTTATATCGTGATATATTTTTTAGCCATCCAGGCCAACAGAGAGTTTCTGTTCAATTGGATTTAGGTCTGGACTTTGACTGGGACATTCCCACACAAGCCACCATGTTTCACCATGGTGTTTAGAGTGAAACGCAGTTTCTGTATGTATATTCTTACCACTACACTACTTTGTGTTAGTCAGTGACATAAAACTACTATAAAATATTGAAGTTTGAGGTTCTAATTTGTCATAGTGTGAAAAAGTTCAGATGTGTGATTTCCTTTGCAAATCACATTTTAGAGTCTAAAATGTGAGTCAAAACTTTCTGCTGTTTATCAACTAGCTACGTTACCTTTTTCAGCACCTGGTGTTCGGCATCAAGTCCTTCATTGCGTACCTCATTCCGGACATGCCGAAGGATCTGTGCGACCGCATGAGGAGGGAGAAGTACCTGATGCAGGAGATGATGTACGAGGCGGAACTGGAGCATCTGCAGAAAGAGCGAAAGAAAAACGGGAGGCGTTATCACCATGAGTGGCCTTAGCCTCAGCTCCCCCTGACGTGTCCACAGCTCATCACTCAGCCCTTAGCTCACCAACACAGCCCACCCCCCTCTGCTTATTTATGTATGTTAGCTTTGAGAGTCTAGCTTTGCGCTGCTGGTAGAGTCTACACCAAAGACATCCTGTTGAGATCTTCTCCCTGAACTCCTCGTTGTGTTTTCTGCCCCCTCCATCCAGCAGGTTGCCCTTGGATCTGTGCCCTGTCATGGCTTCAGTGGGAAAACCTGTGCAATTGTAATGTTTACTATGCAGATCAAGGGCTGCAGTCGACCCTTGCTCACTCTCAGCCCCGAGCCCTGCAGCCTCTCTCTGTGTGGCAGCTAGCACTTTGCTTTGACTCTGCATGGCAGCGCGTTTCCTTCTCTATATCGTCGCCTTCAGCAGAGATACGTGTGCGTGGCACTAAACGTTTCCTTGTTGCCAAGTGATTCTGGTGATTGTGGCTACCAAATAAAACAGACACTGCTCTTACAAAGTAACTGTATATCGCTGTTAAAGCATGTTCACTGACATTTTGCAGATATTTCATGAACTGAAAAAAGAAAAAAACAGAATTCAGATCACTTGTTGTGAAGGGTGTTGACATCCGTTCTGTGCATTTGATGAAGAAACCAATAAAGTGCATGGTAACACTGTTTTGTACCTTTTGATAGACAAACTCCTTGTCCTGATGCCTGGTGGTTCATGTGAGTGCGAGTTGTGAGGTTGTCTCTGTGTTTCTGTTGATCTTGACTGTCTTGAGTTGAGGAAATGCAAACTTGGTGAAGTTTGATTGTGCCTGCAGTGTAACAGCATCATCGCTCTCCACAGCTTGGTCAGCGCATGCCTTTTTTTTTTTCTTTTTTTTTAATAAGAGATGTTTGGTATGGATGTCGGCTACACCTCAGTACCTTCTCGGGTCTCGGCGTCGGGGCGACGGTGTATATATGTCGTAACTGGACTCCCGTCGTGAATAATGCATGTGTTTGCTTTCCAGGATCCGTTCGTCTTCCCGCAGTCTGTTTTTCATTTGCCACTGGAAGTCATGAAATGTGGTTGAAACTCGGATATCTTGGAAATACCTGTGGCTTGGATGTTCGGTTTGCAGACAACGTCTGTATGCTGTTCCTCTCTCGCAGAGCACGAAAAGCACACTTCTGTTCCAGTGTTTCAGAAAGCTTCACAGACAAACCGGGGAAGTTAAATTTCTTTAGACGTGGCCTTTAGATGTGTTCAGTTAAGATGCCGTGGATTTTAACTGCATGTTTCTTTCTAATGAACTTGAGAAGTAAAACATTTCTGCGTTTTTTCTGCTAGATTTGGTCTGGATCTGGATCATTCCTCAGTCAAACACCCCAAAATTATAAGTTTATAAGGCCTTGAAAGCTGTTTACACCTCATAAATCTTTAAGCATATTGTACTGGGATTTACATGATAGACCAACACAACGTAATAATTGTGACGTGGAAGAAAATTTTTGTTCCTTTTTTTTCAATATCTGAAAAGTATGGAATGCATTTGTATTTTGTATCTTAGAATATAATTCTAATTTAAAAAGAAAGTCTTGAAAAGTCGTGTCTGTTTTCTGCCACAGTAAACACAGTAAAAGGGACACAGTAAGCATTTGGGGGAGCGTGCTCTGATCTCATGAGATCACAGTTGAACTTTCCATGTTCAAAGTCGGAAGAGGTGTACCACAAAAGACTTGTAGGTGCATTTGGATTCTACAAAGTGTTGACTTGGGGACAGCTGATATAAATGCATGCCGCTCTTTTTAGATTTTTTCTTTGTAAAAACAAATGTTGGAAAAAGTTTAGTGCTTTTCTTTCACTTTGCTATTGTGTGATTTTTATTTTTGTGTGTGCGTGTGTGTGTGTTGGTCTAACAAATAATTTCCATATAAATTACACTTAGGTTGTGGTTGTAATAAGAGGAAAAATGACAAAGTTTAAATAGATTGACTACTTTAGCAAAGCGGTGTATTAATGTGAGTGGGGGAGTGGCTCATACTTTTCTTATTCAGTTATAAATCATAAGAAGTTATTTATCATGTGAAGAGATTACCCAGTATGCATTGCATGACATTTTATAAGACTCAATTGAATTTTGATGTACATCAATTTATGCATTTTGTGCTTTTATACCTTTTCTTTTGCACTATCAACCCAAGTTTCCATTTTCTCACACTCTGACAGACAATGTAACGTCCACATTTCTCAGGTGTCCGCTGAATGTTTGCAGATGATCTGATTTCTATCCTATTTTATAAGATGCAAGCTTTCTTTTCTTGTTTTTTTTTTTTTTTTTTTTTAGAAATATGTTGTTGCGCTTCAGTGCTCTTTGCATGACTTATATGCACACTCGGTAGAAAGCTGGTTTTATTTTTTATTTTAACTCCTTTTTTCACTGCTGCCCTTAGCTTTGTGAAGTAGATCAGAAATGTCCTCTTTCTGTGGAAACCCTGCTGTACGAAGCAGGCCGTTAGTCAAAAACTAATGACGCTTTCAGGTCATGCTTAATCCAATATTTCACTGTCTTACTGACATCAACTAGTTTTTGAAGACTCTCTTCCCTGCGATGTGAACAATAAAGATCTATGCATGTCGTTATCCTCGAGTGCTACTTTCCTTTTCAGCAGAAGCAGATGTAGATGCACTGGTACGTTCGTACTGTAGAGTATGCATGTCTTTAACGGCTGCTTTTAGCAGAGCCAGCGTCTGTAGAGTTGTTACACATATCACCTCTATTTTTTCAGTGTTGTTCATTTTTGGAGTCACGTCAAGATTTTATATTGAAGGAGTATTTTCTAAGTCACAGCTTTGGACTCTGCACTGTTTAACACCATCTGTCCGGGAATTTCAAGGAGATTTAGATGTAAATCCTCAGAGTTCCTCTGCTTGGACCCTCGTTTGGGAATCACAAAGATGAACGGCTCGAGAATTTAACCTAAAGGCAAACGAGGGGGGTGTTAGGAATGACCTTGGATGACCCTGTTAGTAATCATTTCTAAATGGCTCTTCATCAGTTCACCTTCTCACAAGTATAAATGCTGCACAGTGGTGGAAAGGTGCTTCTCCAGCCTTCTACCTTTGGCAATAGCACAACATTAGTGTTGTATGATAAGTAATAATGGCGTGACGTTGCACATGTCTGAAAACATAGCAGTCCGGAGGGGGATTAGGCTTCTTGTGGTACGCTCTGCCTCCTGATAGGATCATGCTTGAGCAACGATGTAGTTGATGTGGAAGCACAGTAATGTCGGCTCATACATTTAACTCTAGTAGGATGATATGACTGTATCGATAGCATTGTTTACTTCATTCCTGTTTACATGTACAAACATTGAAATGTATAAAAAACAGTGTAAAATACTTTGGATATCACTCTTTTCTGTAATAAATCATGTATTGTAACTTTTAAATTAAATCTTGTCTCCTTGATTTTTTTATTTCTGTTTTAGTGAAGGATGTAGGACTGGACGACTAATCAATAACAATATATTTTCCAATAGACACGCGATCAATATCAATAAATAACACGAGATTGAATTTTCAATAATTTCACTGAACTCTGATCCAGAACTGCAGAGCATTCTGGGAGATGTAGGCAGAGAAATAACTTTATCCACCAGTTAAGGACGTTTGGTGGCATCAGCTAACTCTCCCATTCGTTGGTTACCTAGCAACTCTCTCATTCTTGAGTTACCTAGCAACAACCTGTTGAGTAACTGGCAGAGCATGGTGTTTCATTACTGCTTAAAAAAACAAACAACAGCGTGGAGTTAAAACTCACTATTTGTCACAAGTTTGGCATTATTTCAGATATTTAAACCAATTATCAACATCAGCTGATATTAAAGATTATGTCTTGGTACATTTTTCAGTCATATCCAGCATGACCATAAGAAATGGCTGTGGGCATTTATTATCCTAAACAGTGTTCAAGCTGAACTAAATCTGCTTATGGAGCAAACTGAAGCCCACCAAAACGCAGACGCCGTTTTCTTCTTCTCCCCTCACTATTATTACAGACCGCAAAACCTCCAGGCCAGAGACCGTTCACATAACATACGGTTAAAGAAGATTGTGTTTCTATAGCAAAATCTCTCTTCCACTATTATTCGACCACATCATTGAGGCTCACGCCGTTGCTGCTTGGCCCTGGATGATGACTGCTTTTCCATCTTGCACAGGCCTTGATTTTTTTTACAGTGAAATCTAAATGCAGCAAAAGAAACATCAGAGCTCTGATGACAGATGGTTCATGCTTTAATTATGTCCTCTGTCATGTTGCCCACGCCATGATATTTCCTTCCACCTTCGCTGACTAACAGACTTTACATAATGGTCCGAGCTGATTTCACATTCTCAAGGCTGGATCCTACAGAAGAAAGTAAAGATAATATTTCTTTAAAGTGCAGCAATGTTGCTTCATGTAAATCCATGCTGATGCTGAAAGCCTCAGGCAGAAATCCAGACATGTTGTGGGTTAACAAAAAGACTAAACAGTAACAGAGAGAGAGAAAGAAAAAAACAACCGTATAATGTGGTTAACTGTGCAACAAATGATGTCATCTGTAGATTAATGTCTTTTTGCTGCAGGGTTTGAATTAAAATATATACTTATAGCAGTAAACATAACCCAAACAGAGATGTAAAGATTAGACATTTTATGGCTATTTATAATTTCTGGTTTTCTTTGAGGTCTGTTAAGTTTAAATTTCAATTGATTGGATTTTCTTCTTCCAAGGAGCATAACATATAAAGAGAAAAAAGCGTGCTGCAAAGTTTTGGTTTTAAAACCAACAGAATATAAATAATTTACATGGCCACTAATTTATGTATCAAAACAAAGACAATTCTTCTATCTGGTTCTTTTTTTATATATTTTTAATATCATGTAAAGAAAGTGTAAGCACATTCAAAATTCAGTTTTCAACTTATGATTTCTTTCTTTTATTGAAGAAAAAGCCTCCCAAACAAACCTGGTCATGTGGGAAAAAATAATCAGGCCCTAATCAGTTAAACGTTTAGGCCGTTCTTTTCTTATTGTTGAATCATAAACACTGGTTTTATCAAAGGTAAATAAGAAATGCAGCATTTTAAATGCTTTTCTAGATTCTTTAGTTCCTCCTGGATTAATCATTAATGCATTTTTGGAGCAATTTTTGAGCCTGATGGAAAGGTTCTCCTGCAAAGGTTCAACGCTATTCTTTGTTTCCTAAAACCTTAGAATTGGCTTTGTGTCCCTTTTCAGACTGATAGATGTCAATGACTGAATTTGTTTGATCAGCGTGCGATTTGTTTCTTTTCTTTTAGCCTACTTCATGTTGTCAGACAGGTTCTAGATTAGTGATTCATTAGTAATTTTGATATCCAGTCTGACAGTAATCAATCAGGCTTTGGAGTGATTAGTAAAATAGAAACAGGGGGAAAAGTGTCTCTTTACAATTCATTCATGATTTCACAAAGATAGGAGGGGTTGAATTATATATTATTGTTCTCTAAATGAATGAAATCATTATTTGAAAAACCAAATTGTGGACTTATGTGAAGTTAAATTATAGCACAATTGCATCAACAAGGTAAAAGTAGAGGATTGTCTATTTGATTTAATCACTAAATGCATTAAAGTACATAATGTTGACTAATGTGGATATATATTTTTAATGAGTTGGAAAAAATATAAAAATTTTGACCTTTTGGTCAGAGCAGGGGAAATTTCTGTCTCTACCAGTAGATCTCTACTCCAAACCATTTGGCCTTACGCAAACAGCATGGGCCTCACTATGTTGATTTATAACCAATAATAATCCAGGGGAGAAAATCCTTGTGGTAAAAAAGCAATAAAATTGTATTTTTCTAACTTTTACACCTGACATGGAAAATATGACATGGTTTTCATAAAATATGTTTTGTCTGCGTATCGCCCTACGGTGGATTTTTTTTTTTTACAGGGCCCCAAAGTGGAGCCTTTGGGTCAGTCTACCACTAAAACAACACTCGTTGTTTCTCACATTTCGAACGGAACCGTTTTGGATTCCAACCACAGACTCAATGTTCCAGTGATTTCAACCAGCTTCAGGCCTCAGACACGAGTTCCTCCTCTCCACACACACCTCTGAGTGAGAGGCATCATGAAGCAGAACGGACTGCGAAGATAATCCGTGGGGGTGCTGCTGCAGCTGTCGTGAATCCAACTGATCTGTAAACAGGACCTGGCTGCAGAGGACAATGGAGTCAAAGCAGGAAAGTCCACAAATCACAACAGGATGCAGCTAGGTCAGCAAACAGAGAAGGGAAAAGATTTCTAGATGATAGATGATAGGATATTATTTCTACTTATTTCACTTCTTACTTTGTAATTTGCTTTGTGTCAGTTTACTTTAGTCCACCAGTGTCTGAAATTGTCCAGTTTTCCTGGTTTTAGGTGAGAATTGTCAGGTCAATTCTGAAAAAAAAGAGTGTTAAATTGTAAAATGCTTCACACCCAAGAACTTCTACTTTTATTTGAGTTTTCAAATACATCAGCTTGTTTTTTTTGTGTGTGTTTGTTTTCAGTTTTTTGGTGAAATATATTTTTCTTTTTCTGTTCATTCCAAAAGAACCTGCAGCACTTTCAGTTTTGCTTTTGTTCTTAACATGTTAAATTGTATTTTTTTTATGTTACAAGGATACTTCTGAATAGCCATGACATTTTTTATTTTAATTATTGTCATAGATTATTTATTTCACTCTCACTTTACATTTACATTTTTATGTCGTGATGGTTAGAAGCTAAGTTGTGGTGCATTTTTTTTCCATTCTTTTTTTAAAAGTTTTTACTGAGCTGTTCAGCTAGTTCCAGTTATTTGAAAACATAATTGAAACATAACTTAAGTTTAAGTTATCTTCATATATGATCATGTTATTCTAATAAATAAAGTGATTGTGCAGTTTAAGACTGTATCAAAAATAACTCAAGATTTTGGTGTCACTGATTAATTTTTAGTAAAATGTATTTTAAATTTTGTGTTCTTGTTTTACTCACTTTGCTCAATACATCTGTATTTTGTAATATTGTAAAACACCCCAGTATTTTTCATAATTCACAATTTAAAGAAGTAAACCTGCCTGTTTTGTAAAGTTACTTTAAAGCTCATTTGTTGTGAGTTGATGCAGCATAGCTAAACCAAACTGAACTGAGTTCCTGTTGAGGCATCAACACTCATCAACGTCTGAAGGGAGCAAATTTATTTGAGAAAATCTGAAAAATTTTATATTTCTTACAGATACCAACAATAAATTCTAAACCTCAAGCTTAAAACTTACATATTTTTGGATGTTCTTTTTTCCTGCAAGCCAAATTAAACTCAGAAACAAACAATAACTTCTTAGAGGTTTTGACCATTCCTCTTTCTCTTCTATACTTCCAATACTTCAGCAGTTTGTCAACTACTCCACCAGATAAAATAACATCTCCAGTTTTTTCAGACTTCGGGGATTCATACAGCTCATTTGCACAACCTGCTCTTGGCAAGGCAGATCATCATTTTGTCTTTTTCCGCTACAGATGAAAAGCCGTCTGACCAGCAGAAGAGAGAGAAGGTGATCGAGGGAAGATGAAGAAACTGCAGAAATATCTGGAGGTTGCACTCAGATGCTCTTTGTGTTTTTAATGGAGATGACATCAGTGCAGTGACTAAGTGTATTAAAATTTTAAACATTATATTTAATGAAATAAGTGTAGCCTGCATGTTGTGGAAGTTTGAATATACAATTTGAGCTGTACTCATAAACTATTAATTGCAGTATTTTAAATAAAGATATTAACTAGCCTAAAATAAATCTCAATAGTAAGCACTTTCCCCAGCAGGAATGCTTGAAACTCTAATATTTATCTTTCTGTGCACATGAATAATTAACTGAATACAGCAGCTCAGTAAAGACAGCAGCCTGCAGGCCCAGGTTTAAACGTTCAGCTGGGCGACACAGGGATTCAAATGTGAAGCAAATGGGAAAATAGATGAATAAAAGCACTGATGCTAAAGGCAATCAGTGCAGATGAAAATGAATGAAAATCAGCCGGAAATACCGACACTCCTTTCACCAAAGGTTCTCTATTCTCTCTGTTTGTTTTATTTGTAATCTGTTTAATATATAAACAACTCACTTCCTCAAAAATGTCAGAATGAATCTTCACATCAAACTAATAGATTGTGTTGCATTAACAAACTTGTTTAAATTGCAGAAACAGTCCAGGAAGGAATGCTAACCTCCTTTCCCCATATGCAAAAGTCCTAACCACTGAACAACCATGCAGCCCATTTTTCAAACACAAATATTCTTCATTCTGACTTGGTTTTGGATGTGAGCCTCCCTCCGAAGAGCATCAGATGTCTCCCCACCTCTTTCTCATGACTCTCACACGTTATCCGGTTTTAGATGTTAACCAGAATAGCAGTGAATCCTTGTTTACTTTGACTTAAACCCCGGACCAAAATGGGAAAAGGAGACCAGACGCAGAAATTCCTAAGTTAATACACTGGACAGCATCAACTGGGTCTCCACCCATCCCCTCCAGCCAACAGCTTTTCTTTCACTCTGTAGATTACTTTTGATCCACTTGCATGATTTTCTTTATTTTACCAGAATAAAAATCCATTGAGATTGAAAACCTCTTTTTCAAATGAGTTCTGAACAAGATTCAGCAACAAATGCAGCACAAACGTTACACAGTTAATATGTCGAGGTACATAAAACAGATACATGACCTCAAATCGGCTTCAGGAACATTTAGCTTAAATGTGAAGGCACAAAATGAGATAAATTGAATCTCAAAATTTTGCTACTTTACCTGATTGTTCTTGTCTAGTTTCTTTTTCCTGTTACTACAAACCATTTGCCTGACTTGTCCCCTCTTCTAAGACAAATTTCTTATCTTATCTTATCTTATCTTATCTTATCTTATCTTATCTTATCTTATCTTATCTTATCTTATCTTATCTGCACTCCACCCCCAACACAACCATCCTTCAAAGTGAATGAAAAAACGAATAATTTTTTGTGTTTTAATTTATTTCTTGCTGCTGGTTCAAATGCAGTTATTGCATGCGTTTTAGCATTATAATTTCACTGACGACTGATTGAAATGACTTATGTCTTCCCCCCTAGAAAAGGAGCAAACGTTTTGTACGCCCCTGCTCCTCTTAGTGGTATTTATCTGGGGGGGTTTGTTATGAGTGGCCTCGTTTTTAATCTATTTTGACATTCTTTCACTTTGAGTTTCACCATCTGGCTTCCTGTTCAGGCAGCTCTGACCTGTAGACATAATAACTCTAAAATGAAGAATTAAGTGGAAATTACTACACTGACTTGAAATGACTTCACTGTAAAGCTGTGAGTTTGCTGCTCCTCTCTTCAGCCTCCCACGCAGCCTGCAGCGCCTCAAACTCCTGCACTCAGATCAGCCAGAGAGAAACACACACAGATGACATGAAACAGCAGAGGATAAACAAGAGCATCCCTTCCAACTCCACTAAAATTATATTTGTTGTTACATGTGTTGCTGCCTCTGCTTCCAGGCAGTTTCACCCTTGGCGAGCTGATCGCCTGGGTTTATCTGTGTTTAGCCTGTGAAACAGTGTATTTGTTCAGGTGTGTAACTCATGGAAGGAGAGAGAAACCTTCGCAGACTGAAGCTCTTATCCAGTGCTGCAGTCAGATGAGAAACAATATTTTAAATAAAATAAAACAATTCACCACTCTGATGATTCATGCTGATTCGACTGAAGAACAGCTGCAACATTTTTGCATAATTTCCTCCTGTTTTTTGGACTAAACAGTATTTTTATGGACATCATAATGACCCAATTCTTGAGCAAATGTAGAACATGCCTCATAAATCTTTGTGGTAAAGAAGATGAACGTGTCAAACAAAGTCAGGAAGGTTTACACAAAGTGAGCGATCCAGCAAAGATACTGAAAGTAACGCCTCTGAGGAAATATTAGGAGAGATATAAAAAATGTTATGTGAACTTTTCACCCAGCAGCAGTTTTCTCTCTGCTCTCTGTACTTCTTAAAAGCATTTTTGCTACCCAAGGAAAATGACTGGCAACTCCACATTGGAAGAATGGGGCTAAGTTATCATTTTATAAATCTGAACTAAAGCAAAAACATCAGGCGTTCCTCAAGGTTCCAGTCTCATCATGTAAATTATCATTTACATGATCATTTATTCACTGTGTCCAACATATTGATGAGAGGATGGGACAGATTGTCCACCATCTTAAGACAGGAGTCACTGTTTTTGATCCCAAAAATGCAACGTGAAAAACCAGGATTCAACTAAACTATACGAGCAAAAACGTAAAGGACTCAGATATAAGTTTTAACATCCAATTAAAGTTCAGAACCGAATCAGCCTGCTACCACCTTAAAAGACTGCTGGATCACATCACAGTCTTTACCACAGTGTATCCACTTACAACTTCCTGGTTGTAAGCGGATACGTTTTAAACGCATTTTATTGTTTACAAGGCAATAAATGTGTCGAAGGACAGTACAGCGCTGCCAGTTAGGTTTGAACTACAGTACGGAGTGTAGACTCTCTCAGGTTATGTGTTTTCTGTTTGTTGAGTCTTTGGAGAACCAGAGATAAAAACGAGAGGAGGCAATTAGCTCCTGTGCTTCTGAGCCCCAGAAAAAAACTGCTTGAAAAACTAAGATGTGCAGAAATTGTGGGTTTCTTTAAATCAGGACCAAAACGCTGCTCTCTGAAAAAATAAGACGTGCAAGATCAACAAACTACTATAACTTTTATCGCCCTAATACAGTTGTGCATATTACACACACAAAAGACAGCAATCGATCCACAACACCAACAACAGGAATCCTAAGTTGATTTTTATCAGGGATTCAAGATACTAACTGGAGAACCACAGCACAAAAATATTGAACCACTACTGAGCTTTAAGTAAAACGTTAACGGAACAAACTGTAAAATTATCTAATGTAGAAGGTCTAAAACAGAGGTAATAGAGAAAACGAAATTCAGCAGCTAGAAGAGAAATTACTTATTATAATTTTGTTCCTACTCAACTATTTAAACGTTTTAAATCCTTACTGCTTTAGTAAAGGCTTTTTTTCCCTAGTTATATTTATTTTATTTTTCAGTCTTGAATATTGAGGGGAAAAAAGGAGAAATTGTGAGGATATGGATTTTTGTGTCTGTTGTTCCTGTTAATTTAGTCCCTGTGTTGTCGCCTCCTATCCCTGATTCATCCCAGCTGCCTCTTGTTTCCTCTGATTATCTACGCGTGTTTTCAATCCCACCTGTGTTCGCTGCTCCCTGTCAGATCCCTGTCGTGTGTCATCAGTTGTGTCTCGCAGTTTAGTTTAGTTCCAGTGTGCCTGGCTTCCTAGCCTCATTGTTCACCTGTGCTGCCTGGATTTCTGTTCTCTTTTGTGATTCTCATCAAAAACATAATTTCTCACTACATCCTGGGTCCAGCCGCATCCTGTCCTCACCACCAGTTCTGCATTTCGTGATAAAACTTCCAATGCATTAAAGGTCTATGATTTATACTGAATTCAACTTGACAATCATTTCTTAAAGTTTTGGGCAAAAACACTCTAAATTCTCAACCTGTAATCTGCCTCTTGTCTACCCTACATCAGAGAAATTTCAGCTTTCAGGAACAAGAAACAGAAGGCAACTCTTGGAGGATCATATTGGATTCTCACACTAGTAATCTAGTTTCAATAGTCCTGCTCTGATACAGGCGTCAGTCTTTAGAAACCACTCATAACAGCCCCAAAAGAAATTTACACACAAACTTTTTCCAACCATTCTTCGTGATGCTAGTTTTAAAGTTTCGCCATGCAGCCTCCTGAACCTTTCAGTTTTCCTTGAGCCACTGCTGGCTCTTTGCTCCTGATGAAGCCTCTAAGTCTGCGTTCATCCTGCTGCTCCGATCCGCTTTCTGCTCTCAGCTGATAACGGAGAGCAGAATATGGTGCACTCACAGCTGGCAGCTCTGTTGCACATTTTTCAATTTTACTCTGTTTAATTTGAGTCATCTGATCGAACCTGGCCAGTTGTGTATTGTCTTAAAGAAAACTGTATTTTTAAACCCTCCACATGGTGTTGCATAATAGTGCCAGATATTGTATGTTCTGAGGATGGATGGATTAAACAGAGGATGTGAACCCGTGTTTACAGATCCCCATGTGTTTCCAGTTCTTCTGTATGGTGCCGACAAGCTGAGAGCCATAACTGAGACCACCCTGTGACGGCCTGGTTATCCAACACAGGATGTTCAGTGGAGGAGACTCCAGCGCAGTGGGAGGAGGCGGGGGGTAAAGGGATCTCTCTCTGCGTACAATAATAAAATCACCTGAAGAAGTCCTGAGTCTCTCTCTGAATAAACAATAAAACATCTTCATTTTCTAAATCATCCCTTCTGTTTTTCAGGAACTGGTGGGTTTTGGACAAGCAAACACTGAGTTGTTACGATATTACAATAATTATGTTACAGATGGAGAAAACCCCAATGAAATAAGTGCAACGTAGCTTTAAAAAGCTGGAATCTTGTGTAATAATTAAAAGTAAACACTGATTACCTTAACTAAAAAGCCAAGTATGAAATCCTTTTCATTTTATAAGGATCTTATTTTTCTAATATCTACCCACTAATAGTCTAAAAAATGCTGTTTCGATGTAAAAGCACAAAATGGTTTGAAAAACTTAGAGGTTGTTTGGCAACAGATTTGTAATCTGTAATTTGTAAAATAAAATAAAATAAAATAAAATCCCAGAAATACTTTCAAAGTGGTGAAAAAAATGTTTATCAAAGTCTGTGTGGTGATTTATGACAGTGAATCATGTTTTTAATGTTAATAAAGAATAATTGAAAGAAAGCTTTAAACAACACAAATACATTTTTGTAGCAACAACTCTCTGACCCAGTAGTGAGTTGATCTTAAGTACTTCAGGCTGCTCCGCATTGCAAACAAACACTGTTCTGCAGTGGAAATAATTGGTATATTTCCATCTCAGAAAACATTGCTTGTCATCTGCAAATGCACATTGAGTTCCCACCATGGAAAAAGAGAAAAGCATGAAGATTTTCCCAGAATGAATTCTGTCTCTGCATGATTATAGCTCAGTTAAGATCCACAGTGACAAAATGGAAAACCATCCTGAAGCCTAATTGTTGAAAATTGGATCTTGTCATTGGAAACTGTGAATGCTGTTTCCTCCAGGTATCTTGGCTTCCCAAATACTTAAATGGTGTGTTTATTCAAGTTGACACAATGGTGAAAACTTCTTTGTTTGACTCTTTTAAATGTCACTGAACATTTGCATTTATTATGTACACTACACCCATAATATTCCTCTGTAGCCAGTTGCTTCTTTAATCAAAGATATATGTGTTCTTCACACACAAAAAACTACTTTTTCAGTTTTTCTTTGTTATTTAGCTTTTTTCACATTTTCAAATAAGGGTTTCCTCTATTTATGGAGAAAATCTAACCAAAAACATCTAGTAATGTCAGATTTTGTGTTGGAGAAGGAAATAAATACAGGCAGGAATATTAAAGTAAGTTGAAGAGGGTTAAAATCCAATTAAAAGACTTAGAAATGACATGAAACAGACACATGAAGAACTGGAGAGTTTAAGACCAGAACAGCAAAATGATGATGATGACAGAAGAACAGGACAAACAGCCTGAAGGACGGCAGAAAATAAAACAGGATGGAAAGGAGGAAATGAAAGTAACTGGCTTTCGAAGTGGGAAAGTGGATAAAGGACAAGGTTTGACAAACTGGTGAAACTGGGAGAGAACCTGAACAAAGCTGAGCGACTCATAAACACTTAAATAAAGATGGAGTAAACTACGCAAGGGTGAAACTAATCAAAATCTAAACAGTAACACCAAAACAGGAATCAAAAACAGCACTCAGAAAACACAACAAGAGCTAACAATCTCAACACAAAGGGATGAACACTGTATGGAACACTGTGCGTGACAAAAATCAACAACCAAAACTAGTCCAGTTCACAATTAAAAACACAAAAGGCTTTATGAAAATATAACTACCTCCTTGTTAAATGCCAAATTACCATATATTTTTATTCAATTTCATTAATCACACTGGTGCAGAGTTGTCAAATAAATTTATAATTCAGTACATTTATGTCTGTGTTTTCAAAAAGGAAACATTTTAAGTCATTTAAGTTCTGTTTATGGCTGTTTTTTTTATCTAATCGGATCGATATTGGCCGATACTAAACCTCAGACATCTGCATCGGTATTGAAAGTGAAAAAAGTGGATCAATGCCTCTCTATCAGAGACACTAGAGTGTGGCAAAATAAAAAAAAGTACAAAGTAATCTCTGGGGGGGTAAAAACGTTTTAACAACATCATACTTTAACAAAATACTATGTTTCTCTTAAAACATCCATCCATTGGTTATAACCTCTTGTATGTGAAGGATTGCAGGGGAGCTGGTATCTGTCTCCAGTAGCAGTGGTGGACAGTACATTTACTTGAAGGCTGTACTTAAGTACATTTCTGAGTATCTTTACTTGAGTATTTATTTTTGAGGATCTTACAACTTTCACTCCACTCCATTTCAAAAACAAATATAATACTGTCAACAAAGCCTGTCTTACTCGTTCCTTTAGCTCAGCGTAGCTTTGTAGGCTTCTGTTGCTGTTTTTTCTTTCCTGAAATGCAATTAGCCACACGCTACGCTACTTTAGTATTTTTAAAAGTTTAATTAGAGTAAACTTTTCACTTGTAACTGAGCAGGATTTGACCATATCAATACTTTTACTCAAGTACTAGAGTCGAGTGCTTTGTCCACCTCAGTCCAGGGTTGGGTTATACAAACTGAACAGACTGTCAGTCTATCTATGTACTTCCATACACTAATTGAAAAAAAACAAACAAAGAAGAAGTCTCTGTTCTGATATATGAGACATTAAAAGGACAGCAAAATAATTAGCGGTGAAAATATGCGTGTGCGTGAATTAGGGGCCACCGGGGCCCCACTCACTGAAAGAGGCAGTCTGTCTTTTATGTGAAGTGGGAATGACTGTGTAACTTGAGTCGGGATGAAAACTGTGCTCCAGATCCGGCTGCCCGTCCAGATGCAGCTCGCCGAACAGAGACGGAAGGTGCAGGATGGATCCCGTCCCGCTGCTGCTCATCCTGCTCGCGTCGTGGCCCCTGTCCTCGGCGGTCTACGACGGGCCCCTCCAGCCGGAGATCTCCAACGGCACCTTCCATCACTTCTTCGTCCCGGACGGGGATTATGAGGAGACTGTCGACCCGGAGCACTGCCAGATGCTGTTCAAGTTCTCCAACGTGGTTCCGTGCGCGGCCGCGGAGGAGAGCGACGCCGCGGTGCGCGACGACTTCATCATCACCAAGCTGCAGGCGGAGGACGCGGCGCGGCTGCTGGAGGGCATCGGCCGCGCCGTGGCGCACGACCTGGACGGAGAGGACAGCTACGGGAAGTTCCTTCTGAAGGAGATCTCCCAGATCGGCGAGGCCTTCTCCAGCGTGGACAAATCGCTGGTGGAGCTGGAGGTGAAGTTTAAGCAAAGTCAAGAGACTGAGCTGAGGGAGGAAGAGCAGCTGAACGGCTACGTGGTGAAGCAAGTGAGCGACATCAGAGGCGCTCTGAGGGAAACCACCGACATCTCTCAGGGACTCAGAGACAGACATGAGCTGCTGTCTCTCATCATCCGCAGCCATGGCACCAGACTGAGCCGCCTGAAGACTGAGTTCCTCAATGTGGGCTCATGAATGTGCTTGGGAGACAGTGAGTAATATAAAAGAACCAGTTCATCAAGCAACTTTAAAGTGTACTGTGGTTTATGAATATGCCTCTGAAGTATTTCACCCTGACCTTTTGGGTGTTCTCGTTCCGCGGAGCTATGCGGGGAGCTGTAACAAAAATATCAACACATTCCTCTAAGACAGGAGTGGGAAAAGCAATGGGTGGATAAAGTATGGCTGTGCCACCACCTAGGGCTTTATTCAGTCAGAATTATTAATGTCAATCTGTATTATTTGAACGTTGTTGATAGTTCATTGAATAAATATCTATTTCGTAACAATGAATTTCCCCTTTTGTTGCAGTCAGGTTGAAGAGCAGGCCAGAGTCAGAGTACATTTTACAGAACTTGAGTACGGGAAGTTTTACAAAGGCATCAGTAGATGGGCGCATCTCAAAATATATAATTTCAGTGATTCAAACAGTGAATCTCATATAAATATATATTTTTGTTGATAAAAAAAATTAAAACAGAAAGGTGTGAAAATCACATCCATATAATGCTTAGTAGTTTAAAGTTTGCTTTAAAGCAGCCACATTTTATGTGCAGTGTTGGTTCTGGTGTCTCGTCTTTCTCTTAGCAATTCTCCTTAGTTTCTTAGTTGGATTACTGTCAGGCCAGTTAGTTTATCAATCGTTCACAATGACGTTATTGTCATTGAAGCAGGTACTGTGGACCAGTCAAAGTTAAATTGTCAGCAGAGAAAAACCTAAAATTCTCTACAACAACCTGCGCTGACTTTCGGATCTGATGTCCAAACCATCATCGTCTGGACGAGTGATGTCACCAATACCAGAAGAAGACATGATTCCCTAAATCCTCATTCATTATGCAAACTTCAATCTAGACCTCAAGCAACTTGGATTCCATCCCTGTCTACTCATGCTCTAGACTCTGACCTTTAAAAGTCACGTTCATCTGGAAAGAATTAACTGGACCACTAAGCAGCAATCCGGTGCTTTTTCTCCCAGCTTCAGGCACTTCTTATGTTAGTGACTTTATTCAATGAATGCAGCAGTTGTAGTTCAGGTCCTTCATAGAACTTCCAACTATTAAGACTAAAGTTCTCACTTTGGCTTGCACACACTTTTTTATTCCACTAAACTTTCCATCATTCTTCTCTTGCATGTGAATGACTGTCTGCTTAACTGTCAACTCAGCATTCTCCTCCAAGACTAAGAAAGCCATAACAACATTTATTCAACAAACAATTTTTGTTATATCTTATGTAATAGCTACATTTTCTGAGAAAATGAATTTTTGGTTTTCATGAGTTGTAAGACACAATCCTCAAAATTAGCAAAAATTAATGCTTTAATTTTATAATATCCCACTTTGCTTAAATGCACTTGCACTAAAGACAATCTTTATAATCTAAGAGGTAATGTGAACAGGATCTCATTATGAAGCTAATTTAACCATCTCCACTGCTTATTTTAGAGTTGGTGTCACATTCCAGGCACACCCTTTTCGCTACAGATCAATAAGTAATGGCATTTTTATTTATTTTTTTTCCTCTGTGGTTTTAATGAAAACAAACACTGGTCTTCCCAACTCTCCAGAGTGCATAATTATTACACTGATGGACTAAAGCTGTGTGTGGGTGTCCCAGATACATTTCTCGGGCCTCATGCAACCTCACGCCGGCCCTGCATCCATCTGTGTTTCGGTCTGCATGTCATGATTATTTTTTCATGCCTTTCCATTGCCCTCAGGCATTCTGCTGTAAATCTCCCTTTTTCTTTGAACTGTGAATTTTGCATAAACTGTCCCCTCGCTTTCCGTTCAAACATTATGTCACTACAGTTATTCCTGGCACCACATGAGTGGCAGACTCGACTGTCCCTTCAAATTGGACCTGGTTAATGGGCGTCTAAAGTCTGTCGCTGCCTCCTGCGAACCATCTGGAAGTAATCTGCCGGAGTATGAAACATGTTTGCTCCAAAGCAGCCACTGTCGCTATTGTCTGCTCGTTTATCTGTCACATGCAGTTCATGGATCATGTGAAATATTACTGTGGTAAACTTCTGAACACTTCCAGATAAGGCCAGTTTACTGCAAATAGAACAATGAACAAAACCCAGTTTGCTCCTGTTGTTATTTTCAGCTTAAAAATAAGTTCTCATTTTAGACATACTGTCTGCCCTAGAAATGGAAAAAAATAGTTTACAGCCTGTTTGCGTCTGTGATCCCCAAATCTCCAGATTTTCAAAGCCTTCTGTAATCTGTAAATTGTTTAATTACTGTATAAAATTCACTCGCTCCACCCAGCATCTGCAAAAAACAACAACAACAACAACAAAAAACCACAAACGAGCTGCCAGAAGCGTGCGCCCACTCTTCACCAGCGATGCTTTCTGCAGATTTGAGGGCGGCCAGATGGGCTGACACTGGGTGTGATTTCCTCTGTCTGGTTTTCCTCACAGTCCAGCTTCCCCTGGGGGACCCCCTTTCTAAAACAGCTCTCTGTAGCTCAGCACATGGCTAACCGGCATCGTCAAAAAAAAAAAAACCTGAACTGCAGGAGCTTTGTGTGTACAGAAACCCTATATGTCTGCACTGCTCTTAATTTCCAGAGGCACCGCACAGGGCTCAGAAGATTTGACTGAAAAATAAGGGTAAATTTTCCACAGTGTAAGATTAAGGTATAGCGGGTTGCAGCTGTTCTTAAATATCCAGGCTTTTTTTTGTTCACTTTTTCTGTTTTGACTCAAATTGACGTTTTTGTTTTGTGCATTTAGTGGGTTTTTGTGTGGAGGCTCAAAACAGCAGGGTGTGTTTAAAGAGAGCAGACTGCTTCCCAGTAAAACATATTTTCAGGATAAACAAAGAAAGGTCAGGAATGTAGCACCGAGTTGACCTGAGAAAACTTTGACCCCTTCCTCTCTGCACTGGGAAAAAAAACCTTCAAGAGAACTTGTGTTTCTGTCATAAATAATTGCTAAATATATTGTGAATTAGTAGCCCTGCTGTTTTCACTCAGCAGAGTCAGCTGTGACCACGTTTCATTTACCAGCATGTGTAATAATGAAAGTGCAGAAATTAATCCACTTTTTTAAACATCATCTTGGATCTTTAGGATATGTTAGTTGACAGCAGAACTAAAGTCCAATTTAACTTTAAGACAATTCATTTTAAGATTAAAATAAGAATGAAACAAATCCAGAAATACATTCTATCCTGGCTGTTCCTGAAAACATTACATTTCCATAAAAGGTATCCATCCATCCATATGATGGATGGATGAATTTATGGATGAATGGAGAGACGGATGGACGGAGTCAAAAGTTAGACAAATAAAAATTATAAATTGCCTTTTTACCTGATTGTTTTTTTTTATTTATTTTTTAAAAATGTATTTAATTACTTATTTTGTTTGTTTTGTTCTGTAGGCAGTGAACCATGAAGACATGAAAAACCTGAGTGAAGCATTTGTTTTAAAAATACTGATTTTAATTTCTTTGTGATCTAAGATAGAAGAGAGTCTGATGAATACAACTGGCTTTAATCGTATTATACGTTTCAGTGGAGTTTGTTTACCTCTAACTGACAGCTAAAAATTGCTTCTCCGCTTGTTTCTGTCGTTTTTGGGAAAAGTTTATAATTCAGTTTAGTTTTCTGATTCATGTCGTGTTCTGGCTGCTTGGATTTGCACATGTAAGCAGTTAAGAGAAATTTAAGCTGCCGTTTCTCTGCCTGCTGAGAGATCAGTGAACCCACGTCAGTTTAAACGTCATCTATAAAAACATTTATATGTCAGTTTATTAGTTTTGAATGGCTGTTTTATTTTTTCCAAAAATATCTTGGTGAAGGTAAGACCTCGAGAACAAACAAAACATTTCCCTCAAACACTGTTTGGTCTTAATGCTCATATTTTTCCTTGAATAAACACAAATGCATCTGCATACATACAGTTCAAAAAGTACATATACATATTTATAGTTTTGAATGGGTACATAATGATACACAGTTGCCCTTTGAAATGTGATGATGCACATCAATAATTTTCTCTTCAATACAGTTTGTTTCAAAGTTCTGCTATTGAGTTTCTGCCAGTTTTTCTTTTTCTCTTTTTCTTCTTCTCAATCTAGCAGAATTTATAGGAAGAAATGATGATGTCCCCCTCTTGTAGAGCAAGCAATGACACATAAGAGTTCGTTCGGGAAAAAAAGCACCAGAGGAACTAAGCTTCAGGCAAATGTCACCTCTGTGTCATTTTTGTCTGTCTGGGAGCCTGTGTTTTTTCTCTGTCTGAAGGCGCTCAGTGACCCCGGATGAAACTGTCTGCGGAGCGAGGCTCAGAAACTGTTTCAGGATGAGACAGGCGTCTGTTTGGGTGGTCACGGCCCGTCACACGCAGCCGTTCTCCTGTCTGGGCTTGTGAGCCACAGGGGTGTGTGGGGGGTAGAGGGAAGGAGCCAGCGTGCACAGGAAGCCTGCCAGCAATGTGAGGCCCAGTCCACCCCAAGCGCAAAACATGGACCAGCCGTAACCGTGACTGATATCCTCTGGTATACCAAACATGTAGCGGGGATAGCGGGACAGTTCGAAGTTGATCCCAGCCACGCATGTGCAGAGGGAGATTATGCAGCATGTCCCTGATGGAGGGCAAAACAAAACAAGTTAGACATGATTACAAAACAGTTTCGTAGATATAGAAGAGTAGATATGACATGAGAGCCACATAGCTCGACGTTTAGGGTTGAGCTATGTGGCTGGGTTGTGATACTGTGAAGCTTTTTTACGTCTAAGGTGCAACTTTGATAAGCCTTCAAGGGTTTAAAATGATCAAACCAGCTACTTTTACAAGTTCTTTTCAATCACCATCTCTTAATATGTTTTTAAAACTCTATAACTTACTGGCTAATTTACCTAATAACCTGGACACAGTCTTCAGTACACTGCCTTGTTGATATCCTGTTATGTAGCTGTATGTGTTTCAGACTGACTATCTATCTATCTATCTATCTATCTATCTATCTATCTATCTATCTTTCTATCTATCTATCTATCTATCTATCTATCTATCAAGGTAGATATAGCGAGGTAGCTAGGGAGCTAGATATAGCTACCTAGCTATTTTAAAATTTGAAGGAACTACTTTCAGTTTCCTTCGTTACTCCTTCCTAACAAATTACAAATTAAATTAAAGTCACTTTAATTTTATTTTATTGATTCACAGTGATTGTTCCATCTTACATTGATTTGCAGTTATCATCCATTTGTATCTCAATTATTCCTATCACAAGGGATATAGATGCACATTTATTACTGTAAATAAAACATATTTATCCAAATTAATTGAACTTTATTTGGGGGGTGGGTTCTTCGTATACGTGCGTCTTCTAAATTAACTTGCCACTCACAACATGGTGGATTCGCCCACATATCGTTTCTGATGGGAAACGAGGCCAGTGCAGCGGATGAGACATTTAAAAGCACCCTCATTAGCAGAGACCACACTGCCCCTGTGTGGTGAGCCAGGGCAGGACTATCTTACCTCCCATGAGGAAGAGGAGTCCAGCCACATACTGCATCAGATCATGCTCCTGACAGCAGCCCAACACGCCTATGATCCAGCCGAACAGGATGATGGATATGGCCATGCCGATGAAACTGGCAGTCATCCTCTGGAGGTCTGAAAAAGACACAGGGTTTTTAAGGCGGTGCAACCTCTTTTTTTTACACGTAATCAGAGTAATACAACAAAAAATAAATAAATCAATCAAATGTGGTGTCTACTCACGGAGTGCGTGCCACTCATCCTGCCTGATAGTCTTCGTCAGATTTATTGGCAGGTTTCTAGGCAGCGCTGCAGAAGAGTAGTAGTATTTTATGGGTGTGCAGCGCGGAACCAATCCTGAGAATGTAAACAACACAAAGAGGACGACTCGCATTAGCGCTCAGATCAGACGGGAAGGATATCACACGGCTCTCTGCTGCCACCCCCTTCTTTCCGTCGCCACAAAACAGCTACCAACCCCACCACCCTCCCCCATCCTTCCCATCTCTTCCACCACCACCCACCCATCTATCCACCCACTCTGTTGTACAGTAAGCTTTTCCGTACGCATCTCCCAGCTCCTGTTACTACAGCTCACCCTTTCGCGCTTGGGGGAAAAAAAAGAAAACACAAAGCTCGATTGCATTGTAACTGTACTCCATGTTGCCGCGTAGAGGCCTTGACGGTCTGTGCGCAGCATCAGCACCTTGGACAGCGCAGCGTCGCTCATACACACAACCCAAACGATCAATTCAACACCATTAAACATCAAATAAACATTCAGACCTTTAAAGATCAAATCCTCCGTCTCCAGGTCGAATCCTTCCCGGTGGCACTTTCTCCACAGCCCGGTGATGGTGGAGTTGAAGTGCCGACTGCAGAGGGACTCCATGGCGGAGGCGGGAGGCAAGAAGTGCCTCTTGGCCCGCAGCAGAATATCGCCCTTCCTCTCTGCGTGTTTCTCCCTCGGCAGCATGCGGAGCGGGAGGTTGTTGTTGGAGATGTAGATGTAGCCCGGGTCGTTTCTTTTGTTTGAGTAATTCTTGCAGCGCTCCCGGTGCCGCCTGGCGTCCGTCTCGTACCAGCTGTCGGTGCTTATCGCCACGGCTATCAGCCCCAGCGCGCAGAACGCCAAAAACAGCCCCGCCACGGTTAAAGTCCTCATAGCAGCCATGTTTCCATGCGCTTCTGGCCTCGGCGCCGTGACGGTTTCACCGGGTGGTGGTGGAGGGGCAACTCTGGCTCCTGGATGCTGCTGCTTTCACTGGCTGCGGTGTGGAGCAAATTCAGCGATATGTCCAAATCCGAAAGGTGGATGCAGGACACAAGCCCTCATTTCTCCCAAATTCCGACCACCTAAATGAACCAAATATTTTTGGAGGAAGATTAAAACCAAAAACCAAAAAAAAAAAAAAAAACCGGGGCCTCGATCCGCTGTTTTGGTTGAGTCTCCTTTATGCATCTGAACTCGGTGTATCCCGGATACTGGTCGCGTCCAGCAGCTCTTTCCAGCAGATGGAGACAGAGCGAGTATTTGGAAACAGTCGCCCCAGAGCTGCACTTACTGCACCGAGGACCATCATGTGTAGGAAGAGATCTCCAGAGCCTGCCAGAGCCACTCAAGAGGATGCATCCTGCCTCCTCCCTTTAATGGACCGTCTCTTGAATAAAAACAGCCGCTGCTGTCTCAAGTAGTAAAACACTGAAAGGCAGACCATATTAAGCCCCCGCAAGCTGGCCTTGCTTCCTTTGTGTAATGTACAGGAAGCGGTTTCATCACATCCAATAGATTGCTTCTGGTAAATTTCCATTCCAGCACAGCTGTACAAATAACTGTCTGGGTCTTTCTGTAGATCAGGTGAGAAACACTGTTAGGCATTTAAAGCCAAAGGGCGGTATTGGTGATATTTAATGTATGACCATAAATGCCAAAGTATCCCAAGACCTGCCTTTAAACTTTTTCCACTCTAGACAGAAAGTGTCTTGCACATTCACTTTAAGGCATTCACGAATTATAACCGACTGCTTTCTGAAGTCATCTAAGTCTCAGTGTGAACACAGCTAGTGCTTTGTGCTTTGAGACCCTCAGTCTTGTTGAAGAACAATATAGCGAATAGCGAACAAACAGTAAGCAGACCGGAAACGTTGTGAGGAAGTGTAAAACATGGGGAGGTTATAAAACAACATAAAACCATTTAAGCTTCTCATGGGGTACTGTGCTGGAGGTATTCATTTATGATCCAATCAAAACCCAGATTTTACTCAAACTGAAAGTTTTTTGGTTGTGTCTCCTTCATGCAGTTTTGGTAAGAAAACTGATAAGTTGCTGAAGTTGATTAATGTTGCTGATTGTTACGAATATATTCCCCACTCAAAGTGGGTCCTGATTTGTATTTTTACTATTTTAGACATGGTCATAAGTGAAGCAACATTTTTTAAAATCGATGTTTTCCCTTTCTTACTTGTATACATTATTTAGTTGTATTTTTCTAATATTTGTAAAATATTTGAAAAATATGTCAATATTGTTGAAATATTTCTGAAAAATATTTCACATTTTAAAAAAATATTTTGAAAAGGGAATATATATATATATATATATATATATATATATATATATATATATATATATATATATATATATATATATATATATATATATATATATATATATATATAGAATTAATATATATATAGAATTAGCAAAAATAACAAGACAAGAAAAGGTGCTTCTTTTTTTTTTCCATTTTTTCTCATACTAACCAGAAAAGATGTCAGCACGTCTGGATCCTGTTTTTAGACATCTGATCAAATTTTAACTAGCATGAAACATGTTTCTTATGAATAAATGCTACTTATAAATGTCATTAAAAATATGTTATGTTAACAAATTATCTTGTGTAGCTCAAATAGTAGAATTCCAAGATTATTATAAATGAAAACTTGGACCGATTGTCTCATGCAGCCTCTCTAATGAGGAAAACACCTCCTAGTTGTGACATCTGATTCGACTCAGCCTCTCTGGGATTCTTGTTTTGCATTAAAAAAAAACGTTGCTGATCTGCCACCAGTTCACCTGATTGCCTGAAGGAAAACCTGCACTTCTCTTCTAACATCACAAAGCCTTATCTTTTTATCTTTATTTCTTTATTTATCTTATTTATCTTTATCTTTATATCTTAATTTTTATCAAAGTTATTATCTTTTTTTTATTCCCCTAAAAACGATTGTACATGTAAAAGATACAGCACCTATGCTACTCAGTTTATGATTTAAATGACACCGCTCATATTTTTTACTGCACATAAGTAGTTCCTCTTTTTATTTGCATGTTAGCAGCCCCCCCTCTGCCCTCCAGCTTGCTTGGAAAAGGGACTCAAAGGAACACGGAGCCTCAGACCATTTCAGTCATGTTTTCACTGGTTTCATTCTCATGGTCAGAACTTCCTCTATTGAAACCAGAATGCCAAACTAAAAGGGGAACCAGCGAGGATCCAAACTTCGCTTTTGGTTTCAGCTCCTGAGAGCACTATGCTTAAAATAATAATTTTTAAAAAATCCTACATGAATTAATCATACTGAGGTAAGACTGCCATTAAATCTGTGTGTGATCAGCTCATTTCATGAAGCAGATTTTCCTGCTCACTTATAAAACCAGTTTGAAAACGTTATGCTTTATTAAAATGTAATCACATCACAGCACAAGTAGATCTACTATTCACAAAGAGTTGCAAATCCGTTTTATTTAAGGTACAATAACAAATGTACATTTTCATGCACCTAATCAAACAGTGAACAGGTTTGTACCTGCTTTGCTGTATGTCTGAACTTTTAAAAAACTGCAGGAAATGCATTTAAAACCAATCAGTGGCCATCAGGAACTAGGTGATCATATGAGTTTGACAACTGGGTGTTATGAATGTGGCCTGCATAGGGTCCAGCTTAGCTGATTTCTCACTTTCAGTTCCCATTTTTGCCTGCTGAAGCCGACATTGCGTGTTTCTCAGTGTAGCAATAGGAAAAACACAACTTTTATCACAAGCTGTAAAAGTCAAGACTCTCATGCTGCCTTGTTTACATGATGGATGGCTTTGTCATAACGTCTGTAAGTGCTTCTATTTTATAGCTTTATTTCAGTTAAATGGAGAGATGAGCGTTTGGTCAGAGTTCAGATGAAAGAGGGAGGCTGGAGGGATTTCACTGATTGTTTTACAGGTTTAGGACACAAAGTTAAACATACTGATTAGTAAACCTGATTTTTATCTTTGTGTGCGCTTTACAGGGATGTATGTTTATAATTTAGCCAGTGATGTTTAATCCAAATATGTTGAGAAGTTTTGTTTTTTTTAATTGTCTAAGCAGTAGTATATATCTGATTGGGAAATAAATATATTTTAAAATCTCAAACAGGCATCCGAGGATGCTATTCCACATGAGCCGGAGACTTATCGACCGCCTGTTGACCTGTACCCCTACCTGAACGTGGGGGAGATTTACGAAGGTGAGAATATGGGATTTACTGCTTTAATAAGATGATAATTCATCAGCTTTAACACCCCTCACTTGTCAGACCACAGATGGCCGTTCCACTCTGACCGGGTCCAGCCGGCAGACTTTGAGGGTTCCCCCGTGAATCACCTGACGGAGCTGCAGGCCGTGTCTCCTCAGCAGCTCATTCAGCCGTTCCCCCTCAGCAACGAGTCTCTGCACCTTCACCTGGAGACGCCACTGGCTCCGCTCACCCTGTCATCACAAGTGAGTTTGTCTGTGCAAACGTACGGTTGACACAAAAATAACAGATCAGCCAGAAATGTTTTATGTTTCTTATGTTTTTAAAATGTTGAGCTCTCACAACAGTTATTGTTTTTTTAACTGACCAAAGCACCTTATGCCAGCTGTTACTCTGGTTTTAGAATTAGCTACAACTATAAACTAAAAATAATCCAAAGTTATTTTCATAAAAACAATAATGACTCTTGACTGTGATTTCAACAACCGCCCTCCATGTTGTGGAAAGCCTGGGACATTTTCACTGAAATGTCATCCACACCACGTGTTGTTGCTGAGCACTGGAATCTATTTTGGCAGAGCAACTTCCTCTTTTAGGACAATAGCTGTGTTTAAGCAAAAAAAAAAATCAGACATTGCGTGATTGCAAAACCTACTTTCAAAAAGCGGCTTTCTGAAATGCTTTAAATTTCCCCTAAAGATCCCATATTACACCCCATCCCTCTGCTACCAGTACCCAACCCTGGCCTCACCTCGGCGTTACTACTCAGAGGAGGACCAGAGAGCCGTCAGTCCCCCGCTGCAAGTGTCAGAGGGGGAGGATGAGTATGAAGTTTACAACTGCTCATTCAGGAAAGACCCAGGTACAAATGTGCAAATGTTTGACATAATAATGATCTTATTTTTTCCCCTTTACTGAAATCTTAATAAACAACAATGTGATTTCCCATTCCAGGCAACAAGAAGAAAATCCGCCTGTACCAGTTCCTCCTGGACCTGCTCAGAAAGGGCGACATGAGCGACAGCATCTGGTGGGTGGACCAGGACAAGGGCATCTTCCAGTTTTCCACCAAACACAAAGAGGCTCTGGCGACCCACTGGGGGATCCAGAAGGGAAATCGCAAAAAAATGACCTACCAAAAAATGGCCAGAGCCTTGAGGAACTATGGCAAAACAGGAGAGATTAAAAAAGTGAAGAAGAAGCTCACCTACCAGTTCAGCGAGGAGGTGCTCAAAAACCTCTATTTACGTCACTATCATCACTGAGGAGGAAACAAAGGCTGTTTGTTACAATGATCAGATCACTAAATTTCCCAAAATGATGTTTTACTTGTGGATTTGCAGGTTTTATTTGTCCTTCTGACAATTTTTTTATTTATTTGAAATGACATTTTGGCATTTAACATCCACATACACCATTTCATTTTCCTCTAAAAGTGTTTTTTTTTGTACAAGAATTTTTTTTTTTTTTTTAAAAAAACACAATGTAGCTGTTTAAATATGTAAATAAATATTAAGCTGTGTCCTCGACGTTGATATACAGAGACAACTTAATCCAAAATATGTTAATATTTGCCTGGCTGGAAGTGGCTCAGGAACTTTTGATTGTCAGAACTTGGTATCAAAACACTGTTTTGTTTGTTGTATTAAAGGACAAAGTACCAAAAGACATATTTAAATGCACAGATACTAGAGTGCCCTGCACAAAATATTCATACAACTTGAAGTCTTTAACTCTTCGTCATGTTACAGCCACAAACTCCAATGTATTATTTTGGAATTTATGGGCTAGGACAGCATAAAGTTGCACAAAATTGTAAACAGGAAGAAAATAAATATCCAACAAGTGTGGCTTGTATTTGTATTTATCCCTTCTTTGGGGGTATGTTTGGAGCATTTTGAAGGCTAAACTTTTGTATGAATTTCTCCTAACACAATGGCTTAAGTTTGATCTGATTGGAAGGAAAGCAACTGCATCAGATTTTAAGTTGTGGTTTGGTCTGTACTTTAACACATTGCATTGAACCACTCCATTTTATATCTGGTTGTACCTTTAGGGTTATTGCCCTGCTGGAGAGTGAATCTTTGGCTACCTTTTCAAGTTTACTACTGCTTCAAGCAGCGTGAAACTTAAAAAGAGCCCCGTCTTCTTCTATAGGGCTCTTTGCTGCTTCTCTGATTTAATGCTACCCTTGCCTGGCCTGACAGAGTATATACACAGACATATACTCTCTATTGATGGTGAATTGAACATTGCTTTAGGACATGTTCAGACCTGGGGTTGCTTTATAGCCTAACAATGCTTTAAACTTCTCCACAACTTGCTGGTTGTTCATTAACAAACCTCTCAGGCCTTCACAGAACAGCTGGATTTATGTTGAGTTTCGATTCAGTGGTAAATGGAATGCATTTACATGCTTTTTCAGTCAAACTGACCACTAAAATAACTTTAGCCTACAAATGTGAACACATTTATGGGCTACTTGGGGTTAGGTGCATTGCCCACATTTACATCCAGAAGTTAGAATCAAACCTGCAATCTTCCAATTGCAAGACAACTAGTCTACCCACTGAAATTACCCTTAGATTACATTGAGGCAAAGTCTATTTACTATTTGGGGGACTTCTGATGTCAAAGTAAAAGGTATTGAATACAAATGCAAATTTAACTTTAAAAATCAAGTATCACTTTCCTTCTGTTTCACAGATATGATGTTGCTTTGCTTTAGTCTACCATATAAAATCATAAAACACATAGAGGTTTGTGGTTGTAATGTGTCAAAAGATGGAAAAGTTCACTGGCTATGAATACTTTAGCAAGACACACAAACACGCACACACACACCAGCAGTTGTGAGAAGCTAAAGCACTCTGTGGCCAATTTAAAGCATCACTGAAACAGAAAATTCAGCAATATACTGTGCAGCCATAAAACACAGGAGTTCTGGTGCAGAACTGCAGCTGCAAGCAGATTGTAGAGGCATGTAGAGAGAGTCTGTACCTCAGAGAATATATTTAATACAACACAGACTTCATCTCTACACCTGCTGGACTCAGAGAACACCTGGGGAAATAAAACCACCAGTCACTCACAGGGAGAATCCTTTACTAGAGAGATGTGAATAATACCACAGCCAGCCTGCATGGAAAGAAAGTCAGTTAGAACTTAAATTAAATATTTTATCAAGCAAAGACATAAACATTTATCTATGTGAAGATATAATACAACTATAAATACACACCAGTGCCACAGCTTTTATGAGTATTGGGTAAAGAAAGAAGGTCCTGGGTTTGAATCCTGGTTGTTAGCCCTGTTTGTTTTTGTGTTGCTCTATGAAGATTTAGCAACCAGATGGACAGATTGACCATAATTTCAGATAAAAGGAGTGTAGCAAAAAGAACATGTTAGACTAAGTTATTCATAATCCAAATTCATTTCTATACACAAAAACAAAAACTTGAAAGCTAAAAATGTAAATAAATAAACATTAAAAGTTGTAGCTAAATAAATTTGTGCAGAATAAATAAGCCCAGGTTTGATTTGTCCAACTATTGTGGTAACAGGGCATTGGGTGATCTAGACCTGGGTTTGGAAAGCCTGAAAATCTTCTAATTAAACTTTGATAACTGAAAGGCTTTTTACAAATCACAAGCTGAATTTTAGACAATGGTTTAGACGCTTAAGGCAGACAAATTGATCATTTTAAATATCAGTGTTTCGATATCATAATTGAAAGTCATTCTTTGCTAATATTAGAATATGTTTGATAATGATAAACCTTTAAGAATGAAAAAAGCAAAAACAAATATTTTTTTAAAACATTCTTTGTCATCTGAATCCCAAACAGGCTGTTTCATTTGTTGGCTTAGCTTTTTTTCTACGAGAAACAAAAGAGTTATAGATCATTAATTGTATTTAATTTATCATTTCTAAACTGTTGGCCTGACCTGATTTGACCAGTTTCTACATATGAAAAAACATGGATGTGGTTCCTTCTTTGTGGTTTAATAAATAGATTAAAAGTTTCATTAGCTCATGAAGCGTTTTAGGAACATTTGTTCAGTGTGATCCGGTCTAACTTTGACCAGAGTTAAGTTTTGCACTAGAGCTCATAAACTGTAGTCACGGGTTGGGTTGGGTTTAATGAAGACATATTGGTTGTAAACGTGTGGATGAAATCTCCAAATATCATTTTATCACTTCATTCCCACTCACCTCTTTCAAGATTTTACTTTTCACTGCAACATTTTCATTCGTTTCAAGATTTTTACTGCTTGTTTATTCCTGTCTTCTTTAACTTTATTCCCATATTCTAGTGGGAACTAAGCCAGTTTTAAAGATTCATCTGATCTAGTTTCTTCGTCTGCTATTTGAGTTCAGGGTTGTTTGTTTCCCTTTGGCATCGTGGCCGCCTACGTCATCAGCCTTCGGCAACATTCGGATTTGTTCGTCTAGCTCTGTATCTGTCTCATTTGTTGCACTTACTGTTTGAAATGTGACAAAATCGGCTAAAAATACCCATTGCATTTAACAGATTTGAAGAGCGGTGATATATGGGCTTTGAAAGCGAACTTTACCGAAGCACTGAATCGGATGTTTCCGTCAGAGGAGTGTTTACAGGCAGGACGTAGACAGAAAAGACGGGAATATGGGAAAATCCCCCCTTAATTCCAAAGAATAGTAAAACAATAGTGCTATCGGATGCTTTGTCTTTTGAAAAAAAAAAATTCCTTTCACGTTAAACTTACAAGATTTTATTACAACCAGAATAGAAGGAGTTTTGCGCTACGTACTCCAGTCCTGATGGGGGCAGTAACGAGCAGGACAACGTGCCATTACGCTTCTTTAACCAGCCAATCAGCGCACAGTTATTGTGGGCGAAAATTTGAAAAAGACTCCACAAACGGTCAGCTGTAGCCACACCGGGTTTAACGTTACTAAGCAATTTCTGCGAGAGCCACAGACTGCATACGGCTAAAGAAATATTTTGTAACTAATTTGGGTTATCTGCGACGGTGACATGAGAAAGAGGTTAGTAGTGATTATATATATCCTTTATTTGTGTTAAGGAAACTGTCTTCTACATTTTTTAAACATCCATTGTTAGCCTGGCAGTGATGCCTTTTGACTTAAAACAACTTATTTAAAAACAACCAGGGTGTTGTTGTTATCTGTATATGTGAGTGGTGACTATTATTTTACTAGTTTAATGCCATTTAAGAGTTTATGTGTAGCTCAGCGTAAGGCTGCTAGCTAAGGTTAGCTTAAAGGGAGTGTCTAGTTTTTAGTGTACCACCAGACCGTAACGTTGTCTTTTGTGTATTAAAACCATTAAAGATTCATAGCCAGTCGTTCTTCTTTCTTCCTAGTCAAGTCCATGCAGCAGAGTCCGTTTCCTACCTGAACGGGGCTCTAGCCAAGCTGCAGGATATTTGGGAAGAAATAGGGATCCCCGAAGAGCAGCGGATGCGGAGAACCAACGATGTACATAAGCACATTAAAGTGAGTGTTGAATAACCAACCAGACAATGTTAAGCTTTTATTTTTATGCATTCTTGTGAAATAAGCTCTTTTGATTCTCATTCTGTGCAGGGCTTGCTGGATCTGATGATTGTTGAAGAGCAGGATCTAAAGAAGCGGTTGCTAAAAACCATTGAGTCATGTCAAAAGGAGCTCAGTCTTTTGTGCAGCGAACTGCAGCTGCCGCCCTATAAGGTACGATCAAAAACACAAAAATGTTAGATGCCTTACATAGTAAAACATCCTAATATTTAGTACATTGTGACAGGAATGCATTGTTTAAATAAAAAGTACTAGTACAGACATAAACCTTTCTGTTTGTTGTGGTGCTTTTTTTATTTAAAAATGATAAGTCTGATGTCTTTATATGTAAACATTTAATGTTCAAAGTATAATGATCTTGAGTAAAAATGCCACATTTCACAGTTAAAAAATGCTTGTATTTAAAGCAAAAGCAACAATACTTCTGATAACTGCTAAAAAAAATTTAATTGATTTATGCCAAAAAGTTATTTTAATACTTGACTATGGCATAAATGCCTGCTGAATTTAGTATTTTTCTGGCGCTTATTTTAATTTTGGAAGCCAGTTTTTCATTTCACAAACCCACTATGTTCAGAAAGACTATGAGAGTTGGTTCTTAACATATTGACTGAGCACTACAACTACAGGCTGGACTGAATCACTGTCCTTGATGGTTTTTTTGCTGCTTTTCAAATGTCTCGAGAATCGCTAGACAATCACAAAAGTATAACTTTTGATTAGTTATCTTGCATTTGGTAATTCCATCTTACACTAAGGTGTTTTTTGACTTGCAGGAGGAAGGCTGCACAATCCTGCAGATGGAGAAGAACTGCCGCACTCATCTAGAAGTGATGAAAGGACACAAAACACAGCGAATGGAGGATCTTAAAGGTCTCATTGCCAAAGATCGTGAGCTGTGCGATATTATGTGCACCACGCCCTTTAGCGTTGACCAGCACGCCGTCCCATCGGTGAAGCAGCTCGAGGCATATCGTACCTACCTCGATGAGCTCACTAAAGAGAAGGTACTTTGGAAAAGCTTTTCTCAGTGATTCACTTTATCTTTGTTCTTTAAATTTTCATGCAGTGTTCTCTCTCCAGGAGTATCGTCATGATGAGTTTGTGAGAACCAAGAAAGAGATCATCGCTTGCATGAATGACCTGGAACAGAATCCTGAGACCAGTTTCGAGATGGATGTGATGTGTGAGGATGAGGAGGCATTTTGTCTGTCTAAGTGACAACATTACTGCCCTGAAACTACTTCTTAGTCAGGTTAGTTTGCTTACTGTGTTTCGTGATATATCAGAATTAAGTGGACAGTATAAAAAAAAAAAATTTAAAACCTCTTTTTCTCCAGTTACAAGAGCGCAAGACAGAAAATGAGCTCCTTTGTTCAAGCTTCCGAACAAAGATCCAGGAATTGTGGGAAAGGCTTCAGGTTCCTCAGGAGGAAAGGGAATCTTTTTCTGAGCACATGCTCGGCTCGAAGAAGAAGAACGTTGAGGCAGTAAGAAAGCTCCTATCGCTTGTTCAAACAGCAATTTTTTAGTAAAAGCAACACTTAATCCAAGTTGTGGTAATTTAAACTCTATTTGCAGCTCCAGGCAGAGGTCCAGCGGCTTGAGTTGTTGAAAATGCAGAGCATGAAGAGTTTCATTGAGGCCATCAGAGTTGAGATTGCTGTTTTGTGGAAGAAATGCTTCTACAGTGATGAACAGCAGCATGCCTTCATTTCATTTTATGACGGTAAATAGCTGTGGTTGAGATTAGGTATGCACTGATCAAATATCAGTCCGTATTGGTCCACATATTGCATAAAAATCTAGCTCAGGTATCAATGATAACGTGCCTGATATATAAGGCCAGATCTATTCAGTCTATTTCTATTCTTTTTGCTCTGGGTGACATTATGTTTTCTTAGTTATTTTACATTATAGTTATTAGAATTTCTAATTGCACTTCTGAACCATTTGACAGAAGATTGTTGCAGGAATATGTGCAGCAGCAGTAGCTCCTAGGTTTGACCAAGGTACTCAACCTATTATTTTTGTCAGTAGTTTTACTTTGGCTGTTATACTCCCAATTGTACTGACTGAACAAATTAAAGTTGTCTTTACATGTCTGATCGAGCTTGTGAAGGAATTGGTGTATTTAAGTGTGCTTTACTTGTGTAGAGTTATCAAATAAATTTAAATTCAGTACATTTATGTCCATTTAAAAAAGTGAGTCTGATCTGAATCGGCTGATACCAAGGATCAGATATCGGTATCAGAAGTGTGTGTGTGGGGGGGGAGTGGATCACTGCATCCCTAGTTTAGATAGGTGCTGCAAATGAATCAAAACGAGTTACAGGCTCATTTTTTCTTCCTACAGATGATTTTACTGAGGAACTTCTGAACCTGCATGAGGACGAGGTCAGAAATCTGAAGAAGTACCATGAGGACCACAAGGAACTGTTCGAGGGAGTCACAAAATGGCAGGACAACTGGAACTTGTACTTGGAACTAGATGTAAGAAATATCTAACTTTAAGGGAGAAGGCTTTATAAACGTCATGTAGTGATATCTTAATGTTTTCCTATTCCAGAGAAAGGCTAATGATCCTTCAAGATTTACCAACAGAGGGGGGAACCTCCTAAAGGAAGAAAAGCAGAGAACTGAGCTGCAGAAAAGTTTACCCAAGGTGGCATAAAAATGTTTTTGTAAAACTGTAATGCCACCTGTTGTCAGCAGGTGGAGTAATTCGTCTTATAAATGTTTTTCAGTTGGAGAAGGCTTTGAAGGCCCAGATCGATAGTTGGGAGGAGGAGCACGGCAAAGAGTTCCTTGTGAACGGACAGAAATTTCTGGAATATGTGCAGCAGCAGTGGAAAGAACACCATGAGAAAAAAGAGAAGGACAAACTTGAAAGGGTATGGCTTTTATTGCTCTAAGTTTGAAGCTACTTTAACCTCTCACTTTCCATTTTACAAACTGGTTCTAAATGTTTTCTAATAGCAAATGAAGAAAACTAAGCAAATACAAGAGGATATGCTGTATGGAACAATGATGAGAACGCCAACTAAACGACGAATTGCAGGCACTCCCACGCCTGGAAAGATGAGAAAGGTGAAATACTTCTGCAGTTTTTTTTTTTTCTTTTTCAGAATTATTGCTTCAAAAATGATGAGGGATTGAAACTAAAATATTTCTTGGTTTTTAGATGAATAGCACTTCGACCTTTTCCACTCCAAGCAGCATTCTTGGTGGAACCATGTGCCAGACTCCCTCACTGAAACCACCTCTGTCTGCCAGCAAGGTTTGTTCTTATCACCAAACACCTTTTTGTTTTAATTTTAAAGGAGCATTTTATAGAGACAATAACCATACAAACTCTACATCAACAGCTGAATACATCCCAACCTCTATCTTGCTATGTTAAAGTTACATTGAGACCAAAAAGTAAAAAAAGGGTAACAATAATCACTTCCTGGTCTTGTTGCAGAGTCTGCGAACCCCAGGACACGGAAAAACAATGCGGGGATTAGACCGGAATAAGGAAAACCTCTCCCATCTCAGAAATCCTCCATGTGGCACGTCGAAGTCTCAGGATGCTCAAGATCTCACCTTCACCATTAACTCTATTGCGGGCTCCTACTCGGAATTTGCGGTAAATGAGGTTTTACTTGCATCTAGTCCTTGATAATGAGGTTGAGGTTTCAAGATCAATACCATTTCATATCAAGGACGAGTTTTGAGAAATGTCCTTCTGAGATTAAAGTTTGACTGCAGATTATGAAATATTTAGTTAATATTTATTGGAGTGAAGATATCAGTAACAGCTTTCTCTTACCTGAATGAACAGGTTGTTGGATCTACGCTGGGTTTTAGCACTTTGAAATTACTCAGATTATTAAGTGGGAGAGAACAGTTTATGTTGGTGGATAGTAATAGTCCACAATTTTAGAAGAGACTGTTTGGTGCTTTTCAGCTGAACACGTCTGGGTTTCAGAGTTTAGTCTCCTTGGTTATGCTGCCCCATTAACTGATGGTGAGTAAGCCATCAGCTGATGAGGTCACTGTAGATATTATAGTTAAATTAATATCTGTATAAATCTCAGAACAGACTATAAAAAAAACATACTTTTTGTACATTTATTAGGCCTAAGGACTTAACTCTACAATGCAAAACTGGACAATCTTAAAAAAAATTTAAATGGTCAATATGGTTTTGCAGCTTCAGACATTTTCTTGCATAGGAAAACAGACAAAAATAACTGGTTTGGAACAGCTTCTGCATTAGGGTTGTTTTTGTTTTTGAACCAACTAATTTGAATCTATCCCTTGAAGTGCACAGGTACAAAATAAATCTCTTAATTTCCTGAAAATTACTAATCCCATTTTAATTTATTTTGGTTGATCAGTCTTAAGAAATGGGGACTGACTCAAAAATAACTACAAGCCACTCTCTGTTGGGGAAAAATGTTTTAATTCAAGTCAAGAATGCATTTCTCTTACAATAAATCAAACTAAGCATAGAAAATTATTTTACTCTGTCAAACGAGATGGCTGCATTTCATACCCATAAAGTGAAAAAATAGCACGCTATTGCAAACAAAAGGAGACCAGTAATTTCAGTATGTTAGGAAGAGAATTGTGAATCGTCCTTAAAATAATTTCATGAATTGGAACCTCACAGGTATTGCATTTCACAGCATTACTAGATTAAGTTACTTGTCGTTGCAGAGGGACCTCTCGAAGGCTGCTACATCGTCTGTGGAGACGGGCCTGCTGAACTCCACGGTCAGCCATCAGTAACCGTTCAAAGCCATTTTCACTTATGTAAATACTTCTCCTGTCATAAGATGCTGTGACATTTTAATGCTTTTTTTTTCACTTTTTAAAAATCTGTCAATAAAATTTTTAAAACATTTTAACTAAGACTAATTATTGACAAGTATCAAAGGTTTTCAAGCTTGCTGCTGCAGCTTGAGTTAAATGTTTGAAGCCAGATGCTGTGTCTTCAGACTGGACTACCTAAGCCATGCGTGTCATCAGCTCCTCCAGAGCCCGCTCACGGTGGTTTTCATGAACAAGCAGCACTTCTTTGATTACGCTCTGCTGGAAGCCCATCTCATCAAACTGAGTCAGCAAGTGGAGGAACTCTGCAGCCTGAAACAGAAATATAACGATCAGCTATGCTACAAAATGGCATTTAAGGTTTATTATTCCAGTAAACACTAACAGACTAGTCTATATAATGTACTGTACTCAGTGATTGGTCAGAGCTATGTTAGCCTGAGTTACTGCATCAGTGCAGCGTGGCACTGGAGGAAAACTTGTTTTTGTTTTGGGCCATATTGAGATCATAAATGTCCTTAAAAGGCTGCTTGTGGCAGAATGTGTTAAAGTGCTTAAAATATAAATTAATAGCTGTTTCCATTTGACAAGTATTTGAAGATAAATATCAAACAAATAAAAAATATAATTTGGCAGTATTGCAACAAAAGAAACTGCTTTTATTTCTTGAAATTGCTGTTGGGTGCCCACCATAAAAATCTTATTGTGGGCCGGAGTTTTAACACCTGCTTTACTGTGTTGAGGAAGCCCCCGTTGTTTTATCAGCCTTTAGCTTATCGTCAGAGGAGGGTAGTGCTACTTCATATTTTTACTCAAAAGTAAAAAGTAGCCTTCCAAGAAATTACTCAAGAGTAAAAAAGGTATTTGGTAAAAAGTCTATTCAAGTATGAGTAACTGATCAAATGATCAATCATTTAATATTTAAAAATTACATCAGATGGACCAAAATATAAAGTTAAGTGGGAATTTACAATAAATTCATATAAGTAGCCATGTAAAAGATTTTTTTCCAATCTATCAATATAAAACTTATGAAACTTGTGTGTGTCTTTATCTGATGAATGTTTGGTTAAAACATGTTTGTTCTTCATTCAGTGGGTAGAGAACCCACTGGTCTGCTGTCTCTCATCTTCATCTTAATGCACCATAAAGCAGAGTGATACTATGGTACTTAAATCAGGTGGAAAACGTAATCGTCTCCATAAAGCTTAACTTAAGTATCCATATTTAAAAAATCTAAGAATTTAGACTTTTTCTTTGGAGTATGAGAAAAAGAGTCAGAATACCTCTTTTTTTTTCAGAGGCCCTTATCTTTTTCTGTACAGAAGAAAGCATGAAGTGCCCTAATGTTCAGTGCTGATCACCTGGACAAACACCAGTGTCAGAATCAGTCCAAATGTTGTAAATCTCTAAAGTCTTGAGAACTTCCCAATCCTCACCACCAGAGGACTGCCTCTGCTGCTTGCACACTCTTTAACTACCACACTTTCTCCTGACATGCAAACTGGAATTTGATTAATCTTTTTTTCTTAGCCTAAATGTAAACATAGGATTGTTTCACCTTGCTCTCACAATTCTGAAACATCTCCAAAGCTTCCTCCACTTGTGCCTCATCGTAGCCCAGCTGGCAAAGACGATCACATGCAACCAGGTATTTTAGGACCTGAGAAGAAAATCAGGAAGATATGCTTGGATTTCATTAACAAATTAATTCACAAATATGTGCACCATTTAGAAAGGTATTTTTAAGAGGCAGTATTGTGTATTTTACAGGCACATTTTGTCATTTTATAGCACAATCAAGTAATTTTTTTGTCAAACCTCTCCTACAAACGTGAATAAGTTTTATTAACTTATTGCTGAGACAGTTTACATCAGAAAGCTAGGTTATTAGTAATGCTAATTGGTTTAGGGATTATTAGAAGTCAATGAGAATCTCTACAGATACCAACCTTCTCTGGACTCTGATAGCCAGTTTTCTGCAGAGCCAGGATGGCAGTGCGTAACGGGTATCCTTTCTCTGTGATGGTTTCGAGTAACTCCCTCTCCTCCTGGCTGAGAGCTGTCAGAAGCTCTGCTGCTGAGTCAAAGAAAACACCACGAGAGCCAGGAGTTGTCAGGACCTGGCAGAGGAGGGAGAAACCAGGAGTAATCTCAGTAAAGTAGGAAATGTGTTAAAGCTTCAGTATGTAACTTTTATTATTTTTATATATATATATATTTGTTGAAACTCTATGTCGTGACAATATGGTATAAGACAAAAGATCTGTGAAAATGTCAAGCGCTGCCTTTTCCCAGTGCAAACTAGAAACAACCAATCAGAGCCAGGAGGCGGGCCTTAGCGCTGTCAGTCACCCCGCTGTGTGGTGCTGCTCATACCCCCTCTCAGTTTCCTCTCTGCTAAGCAGCAGCTAGCAGACCGTGTTGTGAATGCTAACGCTAGTTAGCATGGCGGATAAACGGTTTTCCTGTAACGGTAAGTTGTTTCTCCGCCATTAACACACATCCAGCAGGGAGTATTGACCCTTTGCAACTACGTCACTAAATCATTCGAGGCGCCATGATGGACGCCGGAAGTGAGGGAGTATTGAACAGAGCAGCTGAAATTGTTTTCCCCCCCAAGTTGTTTTTGGCAGTTTACTCATAGCTTGTACTTGTTCGAGTCGAGCTAATTTATCTGAACGTAACACACCTGGTTGGGGCTCATAGACGGCGGTATTTGCGAAAGTTAGAAACAGCTAGCTTAGAAACCGGCCCTTAGCTCCTGCCTCCTCACGTGTTGATCAAATTACAGACTTTGCCTGAATTCACACCACATGATTTATATCACTGCCATAAACGTCGTTTATTCTTACACCGGAGCAGCAATAAGGACGTACAAAAGACTAGATGCTAACCAGTTTTTTTTTCCATACATGCTAGGCTACATGACGGCGGGGCACTGTTTCCATGGTTACCAATGGTTAGACTGTACCTTCTCCATAATGCAATGATTGATATCTTTCTAATCATACTTACTTATTAAATTTAAGAACGTTAATGGTCTTATCGTGTGAAAAGTGTTCGCTGCAAACCCGTGATCCATCGCCGCCGTAACTTTCTAACTTTCCTTTATTAAATGTTATACAACAAAATTACAAGTTTGGTTTTCACCCTTGTCTTTCTCTGCAGCCGACCGCGCAGCACCTGTGACCATTTTTGTTACTGCGAAATCAACTTAATAAAAGCGATATTAGGCTAGCTGCTGCACATGTCCGTCTTTTGACAGGCTTTCAGGAGCGCACAGGTTCTTTTGACGCCCGTCATGGCGGAGTTTGGAAGAGAGTGACGTCACGTGCAAAGGGTCAATAAGAGGTTAATTGAGAGAGATAGCTTTTACAAATATGTAAAAAAAAATAAAACTTTATTTTAAAAAAAAATAAAAGTTACATACCGCACCTTTAATATGATTCATACTCCTTCCCTGAAGGAAAACTACCTTTCTCCTGCGGTTTCTGACAGATCCAGCCGAGGAAGGGACGTTGTTGCAGGGGCCTGGATGGAGAATGCTCGGCGGGCGGAGTGTTTTGGGAGAACCGTCTGCCCAGAGAGCGTTGCCTCTTCTTGCCGTTCTTCTGCCCCTGAGACAGCGAGCTTGCCTGCTGTGATCTGAGCTGCTCCAGCGCGCGTAAAGGTGGTCTGCAGTCCGGGAGAGAAGACGCGGCTCTGTGGCCTTTGAGGACCGGAGATAACCCCGGCTTACCTCGGTGTGAGGAATGAGCGAGGTGCATGTCTTTGACCCTGGAGACTGGGTCCCTGGCCGCGGCACTGCGGGGCCGCTCTCTGGGGACCCCGGCGATGTCCTTATATGAGCCATCTTCTTCATCGGAGTCAGCTGGGAGGAACTTGACGGCGCGGTGGTGCAACCAGCAGTCCTCCGCGGAGCTCAGGCTGTGGCTGCGGGGCCGGAGGGCCCACAGATCCTGGCCCCTAGGAGTGAGCTTGTGGGTTTCTTGAGGGGTACTGAACATCAGCCAGTAGGGGGGGCAAGAGGGAACCTGACTCACCGGCTGCTGCCCAGTTAAAATCCATCTCTCCAGATTGAATCGATACTGCAGGAAGAAAACACACCTTTAATTTAACAACACCTTCCAAAAGTATAACATTTTTACATTTTATCAAGTTATACCTAGTCAGAGATGGGTAGTAGGTAGTTACATTTACACGCTTCAGGAACTTTTTGGAAAAAATTTACTTTTTACTATTCACTATAAAGTATCGCGACTCTTTCTTGAGTGATATTTCTGGATACTCAGTCCACTGTGAAAGAAGCGGAAGTTTATTTTTAATTAAAAATTCACACCTGTAGTTTTTGTTAAAGTTTAATAAGTTTATATTGAAAGAAACTGATTTGGAAAAGCTTTTTCTTTTGCCAGCACTTCTTATTCTGAAATTAGGATTTATTTAAACTTTGGTCTTTAAAATACCAAAATTTTGACATAACTAATAGGTCATTTTTAAATATTAAATGATTAATGTGTACTGAAATTCTTTTTTACTCATACCTGTGATTTTAACTACTTGTTGCTTTTACTTAATTAGAAATGTTTTGAAGTAGTGCTACCCTTTACTGTAGTAACATTTTGCGTACCTTACACACCTCAGTTTCTTGTGATAGACCAACACAACACAGTGTATAAAGGTGAAGTATGAGGAAAATTATGCATAATTTTTAAAATTTGTGTGGATTTCCGTTCAGACCCTTCAGTCAGTATTTTGTAAAACTTCTTTTACTGCAAACACATGTAGAAGTTTTTGGTGAGGAATGTTGCCTTTTCCACAGTAATATTAATCAAAAATATAAATGAAACTTAGCCAGCATTAAACTTATTGGGAGGGAAAAAAAGAAGAAAGCAACCTCAGTTTCCTGCATGATCTGATGGCATTGTGGTACAGAAATATCAGGTAAAGTCGACATCTGTATCTCAACACCTAACGGTCCCAAAGGGGTCTGAAAAGGAACGTCCTCCAGAATATTCATCATCACCAAAACACACCAACAAATCACCTGCGTGAGGAGAGTCACAAAGAGTTTGAATATTTCTGGTTACAGGTCTTTTTTTTTTGTGGCTTAAAATAATTTCTTACCTTTGCCAGATGCTGTCTTGCAGGTCTGGAGCGGTATGAATCACACACAGGTGTCTGCAGTGATAAACCTCTTCATCACTAAGCCTCTGACATCATCACTTTGTTTACCATCTCAGATGCTTGGTGTAATCCGTCATGCAAGGACCTACCATAAATAACCACTTTTAATAATGCACATACGTAAAATCATGATCATTAAAACTAAATCTTTTTGTAATCTATTTTCAACTTTAATTGTAATGTAAAAAAAATCTATTTATTTAATTGTTTTAAGCAATTTTGCATATATTTAAAATTGTATTGTGACTTTCCATGTCATTTTCAAGTGGATTTAAACGGGGCAGGATTACAGAAACGCTGATGTCAGGAAACAAAGGCGCAGCATGAAACTTTCCAGAGATTAGCCGGTTACATAAAGCTGACAGCCGCAGCGCAAGATCATATTCATGTGGAGATGTTCACCTCGACTCGTATTCGTTTCCATCTCGGAGGTAAAAAATAAATAAAACTTTGTACTCAGAGATAGATTTTATTTATATATTTTACACAATCACAATAAATTTAGGATTCACAAGCTTTTAAGGAGGGAAGTTTTCCTTGGATTTCTGTAACAGACCTCTGAAATTAACCAGCTGAGAGCTTCACAGAAAGAAAGAAAGAAAAAACTTGAATCAAAAAGGGAACAGATCTAGTTTAATTTTAAAGGTTAAGAGCACAGCAGCATGGTGACATCAGAGACCTTCAAGGTGGCATCTTGACAGAACAAGTGCACCGAGGTACCATCTAGCATCAGGAGGTGATTCTGATGTAGGTGCACACATAAAGAAAGGAAAGTATCTGCAGCTCTGCAGAAGGAACCTTGTTAGGATCTCTGAATGATTAGAAAATTAAAACCAAGACCTACGTTGGTGTGACTTACTTTAATGTTCCTCGACACAGACCAGAAAGCAGAATGGGATGTTTTATCACTTTAGAAAGGGACAAATTTTAGTCTGCTCTGTGAATCCAGGTGAGCAGACGGCTGCAGGATGGGAGGGTCTTTAATGTGCTGGTGTGTTTCTACCTCAATATGGTCTCCTAACTCTAGGTAATGTCTTACAAACCGCTTTCAAACAATACGCGTGCAGCATAGCTTAACATTTACAACTCTTTCCACTTTGAGTACCATTATCACAATGGTGGTAAAGGAAGAAACATCAACATATTGATGTGTTTGTGAAATATCATGCCTCTCGTGATTTAAGGCATTTCTCTATCATGTCTACCCTCATTCAAGTTACAATGTGATCCCATAAATTCCCTTTGCTTCCCTTCCTGCTACAGCCAATCAGCACAAAAAGAGAATACAAACTACCTACAAATATTTTTTATGAATAAAATTGTATTATCTTTATATAGATAAAATGTTAACAATCTCCAGAGATTGAAATGTATCATAAAAGGTCCACACTAAGTGCACCGCTAGAGATTTATTAGTCTGATGCAAAGAGATCAAAGGTTGTTACGCTCCCTTAACTTGTTCATCATGAAAACATCCTCAGTATCCACGCTTTTTATTTGTCGGGTGCAGTAATAAAAACAGCTGGTACCAAACGAGGTATCCAGGAGGTTCATGGTAACCTAATGATTTCAGGTGAAATGAGAGACATGGTTCAGTTGTTAGCAGCGTCAGCCTGCCGGGGCCAGTTCTCCTCCTCGATGCCGGAGTCGTACTCCTCCTCTGCCGAATCCTTGGCGGGGGTTCTGAAATCCAAACAGAATATTCTGTCACCATAACTCATTTCTCTGAGCAATAAACTCTCCCAAAAGTCATTTCGGCATTAAGTTAAATGATAATATTGTTGTTTTAAGATCATTTTCAAGTAGTATAAACTCATTTCAAATTGGAACTGGAAGACATTTTAAATATCCAAAATAAAGAAAGAAAACAACAGATGAAATGGACACTAAGTCTTTGTAAACAAAATTCAAAAGGGGGATAAAGCTGAGACTAATGAACCAGACTGAAGACTTCTGACATCCACTTGTTACCAGAAAGAGAAATTTCCAATTAGAAATCATCAAGCTTGTTTCCATTTATCATGGGATTAATTTATTTATTACTTTTTGCGACAAAATAGTATCAGTTTAAAAGTTACAATATTAATCCCACTTAATTTTATGTGTATTTTCAATGATTACTGAATGTTATAGAAACAGTATAAACTTATTAAAACACACCATTTCCCCAGAAACATCACAATTATGATCTCATTTATTTTTTCAAATATTTTTATTACTGCGGTCACGATGCCAACTGGGACCTGTAACACTTAATAAATCTGATCTATAGCAAAGCGTCTTGCAAGAAAACTTTTTACTTCTTCAGTTTTAATGTATTTAATGTAACTATGTGTAAAACACAGTTATGAAATCAAAGAAAAAAGGTTAAAAATAAATATTTGAAAAGTATGACGCCTTTAGAAGTCGTAGTTAGAAGATGGGAGTCCTGCAGTAATTCATTAGTAGTAGAAAAGACCTGTGAAGGTCAGAGGTCAGTTAGTGAACATTAGTGAACAGACAGAATGAAGACCAGGAAACACAATGAGATTCAGCGTTAAGTTATAAAACAATATCCAAAGCTGCTCAATCCAACATTTCCTTCCACTTTAAAACTATCCACTACTTTGCGAAAGCAAATAAAAGCTTAGTTTTATTTAATTATTCTTTTGCAATCAAAAAATGATTAAGAGTTATGGATTATTTGCGAGGCACTGTCTAGCATGTTTGTCATTCTGTGAGCATGGGAATACTGACCGGATGTATCTAGGCTGCGTTTTTCCCTGAACGACATCTTTGTCCAGTTCAACAGCACCGATATCTGAGTGAGGCACCTCAAACATGGGCTCAAGAAGAAGTTTCTCCTGCATGATAATAATATGTCAATGACACAGATGACTGAAATCATTAAAGGATAATGTGTAACATTTAGTTTGAAAACAACAAACCATAATGGATCTGAGGCCACGAGCTCCAGTCTTCCTCTCCAAAGCCAATCTGGCGATGGCTCTCAAGGCATCCGGGGTCACGTTAAGTTCACACTAAAAAACATAACAAAACAGACACATTGATTAGGCTGCTACTTTCCTAAAGTGACTGCATAAGTAATCACAGCGATCTTACTTTGTCCATGCTGAACAGAGCCTGGTACTGTGGAACCACAGCGTTTCGTGGTTCAGTCAAGATTCGGACCAGAGTGTCTTCATCCAGGCTGTGCAGAGGAACGACGACAGGAAGACGGCCGACAAACTCCGGAATCATGCCGAACTCGATCAGGTCCCTCGCCTCGACGTGCTTCAGCAGCCGGTCCTTCTCCTCGATCTCCGCGACCGCATCCGTCTCGCCGCTGCTGTTGGCCAGGTCTGCTGCAGCGGCCGCCCGGCGACCTTTCCCCAAGTTAGAGGGCGTTCCAAATCCCAAATACTAAACAGCAGAGACACACGAGTGTTGATCAGAGATTAAACAAAGTCTTGTCTGAGTTTTAGGGGGGGTTAAATTTACCTTTTCGTTCTTTCTTCGGCTTATTATCCTGTCGAGGCCGTTGAAGGCTCCCGAAGCAACAAAAAGGATGTTGGTTGTGTCGACCTGCACCGTTTCACCTCTCAGCTTTCTGGAGTTTTTCTCTGGAACGTTGACGATTGTACCCTCCAGGAGTTTCAGCAAACCCTAGACATAGAAGAGGAGGGAAAAGAAGAATGAAGGCGACATGCAGTCATCTAATAAAGCAAAAAGAAAAAACTGTTATTGTACGAAACATAAATAATATTCATTCTTTCTTTTGGTTTTAGTGATTTATAAGAGTAACGTCCCATAGTTAAATACTTTTTCTGGAACACCAGTACTTTCTCAAGAAGAAATGTATTCTTGACAAAGTGAAAAACAGATATTTTTAACAGAAACATCTCAAATTAGGGGATTTCTGGCCAATCACCAATCTTTAAAAAGCCGACATTACAACTCCGATTTTGGCCAATATTGATTTTTTTGTCTGAAATGTTGCTAAAAATAGCAAGAAAGTCGCTGAGTTGGTAATGGTGGGGTTACTATTGTTAAGTGCAAACGTGCAGACCTGACCAGGAGGAAGAGTCTCTCACAGCAGATGTTTATTTTATATTCGATATTTATTCAAACATAAAATATGTTATTTTATTCAAACATAAAATAATATAAAATAAAAATAATTATGTACAATAGAGGAAAATATACAAACAGCATATACCTGTGCTCTTTGTATATAAAGAGCACAGGTATATGCTCTTCATATACAATAAAGTGGTTGATTTTTAGACCTTGACTGAATTAGATCAAATTGGCTTCACATGTAAATATGGGTGGATCACTGATCTCCCAAAATTAAGAAAATCTGGGCTGATTTATCATTATATAAAGTGGATCATTACTAGCAGGTAGTGCCATAAGAATGACTGTAGTGCAGTTAGACCCATTTGAGTAAAACATAAACTGATTATGTGGAGAAAAGTGAGGGTTACAAAATCAACGCTAATATAAAGTTTGCCTGCTTGCCGTTCTCATTCTTACAAGAAACAACAAAGTGCTCTTTGAGTGAAAAATGCCAATTTCTGCCTGGTAACTAAGAGTTAGTTCTTTAAGGGAAACTCCTTTATTCCTTCGCTTTAATTTCTTCCATTATCAGACAATTACAGATCATATATCCTCCTTAGTGCTCCAGTTTCGACAGGAAAATTATGTAAAAATTGTCAGTATGACAAAGATAAAAATCTGATTATAAAGCATACAACTAGCAGAATTACATTTTTAAAATTCATAAAATACCAAAAATAATAAGCCTAACAGCTGCAGGCTATTTTAGGATTTATGCATTAAAACACTGACCTGCTGAACTCCCTCTCCTCCCACATCTCTCAGCTGATGGATCCCAGGAACGCTGCCAATCTTATCAACTTCATCCAGGAACACAATACCTGCACGTCACAGAGGAGGACAGGACTGGATTAACGTCTTATTGTTATGTAATAGTTCCTGTCCATTAAAGCATATTAGGTCTATTTATTATTTTTACAGTTGACATAACATACCGAAGGCTTAATAAAATGTATGCTTTGGTTCAAATGCAACAAAGAAAAACATTTTTTAAAGGTTACCAAACCGTCTTACTTTACTTACTGAAATGTTCCATTTTTATTTCTGAATGAGTATGCAATTTGTCAACAAATCAGAAAACAAAACAGACAGAAAAACGTATATCCTAATCCACATATGTTAAACAATTTCATTGTTTTTGTTGTGTTTTGTCCATTTTAATGTTTACTTCCTTGTTTGGTATTTCTTTTTTTGCTGTTGTTATTCGTTCTATTATCTGGTTATTTTGTAGATCAATACCTGCTTTTTGCTTTCTTTTAGTATGTAATGTTCATTTTATGTACACTAATTGATGAATAAATCATTTACAAAAAAAATTCAAAACAAAAAAAACCCACAAAGAGGTAAAATGTTAAAACTAGGTGTGATGTGGCAAATCAGATTATTGTCATATTTTAGACATAAAGCAAATCTTGTAACACAAAAAAAAATATTTAAAGTTAATAAGTTTTTGTTTTTAAAAATGAAAAAAAAAAAAATGAATACATTTCAAGACATGGAAAGCAATAAAAGTAATTTCTGGTATTTAGCAACGCTCTCATGGAAATAACTACAAATCACTAAGTATTCCAACCTATACTATCATATCAGGTCTGCTATAATTAGAAACATTTCCACTCACCCGTCTTACTTAACACACATTATATCTGGAAATGAATGCGCTGTTAAATATAGCCCAGTGCCCACCTTGTTGTGCTTTCTCCACTGAGTAGTTGGCATCCTGCAGAAGTTTGGCAATGACCGACTCGATGTCCTCGCCCACATATCCAGCTTGAGTGAGGGTGGTGCAGTCGCAAATTGCAAACGGAACATCAAGACAGCGGGCCAGCGTCTGCGCCAGCAATGTTTTTCCTTAGAAAGCAAAAAAAAAATTGTTTTAATAACTTGAACCATAAACTTACTTGCATTTTACAAGGCACATCTGTCATGCAAGTGTGTTGCATGCTGGGAATTGTTTGCCAAATCACCAACCTGAACCGGTAGGACCGAGGAGTATAATGTTGCTTTTCTCCAGTTTAATCTCAGCGTGAGTCGAGTCCAGGACTTCGCCGCCCCTCTTCTCCTGAGGCGGCTGCTGGCTCGCCTGCTGCTGCATGGTGGCGCCCAGAGCGTTACCGTGGGGACTGATCCCTGCGATCTGCAGCAGTTCTGCAAAAACAAACCGGTCACCTGGGTTAGCACGACGGTTGCGGTGCAAAAAGTCAATTACTAATTGCTGTGCAATTAGTAATTAGACAATGGTGTGTGATGCAGCTTGATTGAAGGAGCAATTTAAGCATGTGTGAGGTAAAAATACACGAGCTGGGCCGGTTCCAGAGGAGTTTCTACACACAGCTTAACTGAAAATAGCAAGACTGAATGTAGGTTACACGTCTGTGGCACTGACCCACTAACCAAAGCATCGTGGGTCGTTTTCTTGGGTTAAGTGAGGGCATTGAAAGAGAGTTAAAATGTTTCTCTGTAATTATTTCACTCTCACTAAGATGTATTTAATCTGATATAAAACAATTTACATTCTAGATTGTATCGAGCAAAAAATGCTTTTAAAGAAATCTGCATTGTTAAGTAAGGCGAGTTACGACCTCGTTATGACTAATTCAAAATATTTTTTGAATAATTGTTTCCAATCTTTGCTAGCTTTGGGTCATCATCATTGGAGTAAAAATTTTTGAAGTTCACAAAAAGGATCATCGATCTGTAATAATGTTGAGCACCATTCTGAATTACAAGGAATATATATTCATATCAAACAGCAGGAAAAAATAGATTATGGATCCATTGAATAAATAATAATTTGTATTTATCCAACATCCATAAAATACTGACAAGCAAAGAAAGCTGGTTCCCTTATGCCAGGATCAACTCGATTTCTTTTGCTACAAAAAGACCTTAAGAGTGAAAAAATCATGTAGCTATTCCTGGAAAAGGAACAGCAGACGAGATCAGTACCAGATTATTTAGTGAGTTTATTTTTTAAAAAAAAGGGAGAATTTTTTTTTTTCTTCTTAGCCCAAGAAAACACTTCTGATGTTGTTTCTGGTTCAGAAGTGGCTTAACAGAGGAGAGTGACGACTGTAGCTCATACTCTGGATACATGTGTGCTGAACGTCTGACTCCAGCTGAACTCTTCCCCGAACTATTGATTAAGGATTTGCTTCAAAATCTTCTTAAGGCTTTGATTTGCTTCTTGGTTGATTACATTTTTTCTGCCCTATTTTTCCTTCCACTCAACTTTCCATGTAAATGCCTGGATACAGCACTCCCTGAACACCTTTTCCTCCTCGTGTGTGGTGCAAATGACAAACAGTTCAAATGCACAAGAAGCAGAATTGATTGGTAAGCCATGACAAATTATTCAAAATAAATTCTTAAATTATATCATTCTGGTAATGAATATATATATTATTTCCTCTTTTTTGCATAAATTACTTGAAATAAATTAACTTCGATTAAACCATTTTATTGAAACGCACCAGTAGTACTAATTATTTTTCAATAGATTAGGTTAATAGATTAACCCAAACATAATTATTGTGACTACTTCTGTGAAAAAGGAAACTCGCTGTTGTCTGTACATTTTGGCATTTGCACAACAGACATAAGCATAAAACCCAGAAACCTGCAGATAAAGTGTTGTGACTTTAAGTTACTTCTGATATCGGTAAGAAAGTCCGTCAGATAACGGTGAGGAGGTCAGAGACTTACTTGTGAATCTGTATTCATCCTCTCGTCTTCTCATCTCTAGCTCTACAAGGAGAGGATCAAAGTACTTAAATCAAGAATACCACTTAGCATTACCACTACAACATTATCAATACAGATTATTGAACAAATGCCAAATAATACAGATTCATAGTGACCTCATTATTCAGGCCATCAGTTATTTGTGTGACACAGAGGAGACTCTTGATGTGTTCAAAGTCTGAGTTTGTAAATAGTGAAGATAAAGAAAAATCCTGCATGAAGTCACTGTTTTTGAAAAGATTGTATAGAAATGCCCTGTTAAACAGTTTCAAATGTAAAGTTGCTACAATAACTAGATTTACCATACAATTTATCATTTCACTGCTTTTTTTTATTTGAAAAATTACAGTTTTCAGAGAAAGCGGTTTATTACAGGCAAAGTTATTTCCTGAATTAACAAATAATCTAAAATGGGAAGTTTATTTTTCAATAATTTTTTTTTTAATCTGCTTAATACTCAATGCCTATTAGGAGAGTAACAAAAACATCACAATCACAGTTGCACTGCAGACCATGCACAGCTGAAGAACTGTACTAAACCCCAAAGAGATAAAAAGAAATTAGATAAAGCAAGGCAGCTTATTGAATTTGCTGGCAAAAAATTATAAAATGTAGAATAAGGGTCTTTATTGCAGCATAAATTTCATCTATGAGGGTTTCTTGAAATTAATACTTCATCCCGTCTTGTTCTCGTAAACTCAATATTATGTCTTCACGGTTTTGGGCATTGTTACACCACTAATACTGATAAATCTATATAGGAATACAGTTATCTGACCAAATAGTGATTAAAATATCTAAATTTAACAGTTCTGACATCATCTCTGATGCTTTTCAACTTTAATGTGGTAAGGATTTTTTTTAAGGTATTTTTGTTCAAATTAAGTCATTGCTCTACTGGCTAGCGTTATGTCAGCCCACCTCTCTACATCATTTACTCACACTGGAATTATTTAGTTATTTTAGAGCCATATTTCTGTATTAATTCAGTCTCAAAATAGACATCTAATCATGAACAGTGCATTTTGTCAGACATCACTACTGTAATCAGCAACTATTTCAGAATCCCTAAAACTATCTTTGTGATATGGAGATAATAAACAGAAAATGTTAATATTGTTTATAAAGTACAGGTAGTGATATTAGACAGAATGTGGTGAGTTTGGAGCTAAAGTATAATTATTCTAACACAGGAAACTATCACTTCACTTACTCTTGTCACCCTATGATGTTGGCAAAGACTGCAAAGTTTGCATTCTCACTACAGAGTACACAAAAAACACACTGAGGAATATCTATTGGTTTAGCCAGTAGTGTATAGTGTGCTGACCTCGTGGCGTTAAAGATGGCTGCTTCTCCACCTCCACCTGCTGTCGGCTGCCTGCAGGGATGTTGTTGTAGATGCGCTTGTAGTGATTATACACGGCCACTGCCAAGACCTTCTTCGCATACGACTGGCCAACAACATACTTATCCAGGTAGGCATAAATCTAAAAATACAAGAAATTAAACAAATAAAATAACACTGCCCAAAATGTCAAAACATTTGAAATTATTTTGACACATCTTTTACCTTCTTGGGAGGCGGAGGCGGTTTCTGCGCGAAAGCCCGTCTCACTAACTCGGCTTCTGATTCGGCCTCTTTGTTTAGCCCTTTTTTAGAGTCCGTTTCAGACAAGACCACAAAAAAGTGATGACACTTCTCACATTTCACAAACCGTGTTGATGCTACAAAAGAAAAAAAATACAAGCATTTTTAAAGAAAGTAAAATCCATGTCAATTCATAAACTTGTTCTACAAAGTTTTAATTGAATAATATGCAATTACATATACAGCTCCGGAAAAAAATAGACCTCTTTAAATGATCCGTTTCTCCTGATTTTACTCTTCATAGGTAAATGTTTGAGTAAAATGAACATTGTTCTTTTATTCTATGAACTACTGACAACATGTCTCTGAAATTTTAAGCAAAAATTTAGTATTTATTTGTGGTCAAAATAACCAAAAAGATGCAGTGCTTTCAGACCTCAACTAATGCAAAGAAAACAAGTTCATATTAATTTAGGAACAACAGTGCTAATGTTTTAACTAAGAAAGACTTCAGAAATCAATACTTGGTGGAATAACCAGGTTTTCAGTGTTAGTCAGTGCAGTGGGCTCTTCATTTTTTCCAGAGCTGTATACATGTAGCCCAAATCCTCCACAAATTCAAATCCACATTTTGTTACCAAAATAAACATTAAAAGTAATGTTTTGACTCAAAGGAAAGTGGTGTTAACCAAAACAGAAAGAGTTGAGTGAAATATGGATGTGCAGCCTCAGAGTTTACCCAGTCATTTATTAAAACTGAAGTCCAAGTGTGTAACATGCAGAATCTCAATAAAAAATGTCAGGATGTCTCAGAAGTTTTAACTAGCAGGAGATAATCAGCTCGCTTACAAAAAAAGCAGAAAATAACCATCAGACAACAGTAAAATCCACACAGTTCCTGGTTGTTTGTGGTGCTCATTTAAACGCTGTGTTTGCACTTCTGTTTATCTAATCCAGCCCACGGTTTAGACTACAGGACAGTGTGAGAGCTGGTGTGAAGCGCTTCAAAACAAAAGTACAGAGTTACGTAATACAGAGAGAGTTTGGACAAATTAAAACCCAAAATATTTATTTTGTCACACATTTATGTACGTTGATAACATGAAAAACTTACCACAATATTTCAACATATTTTGGGGCATATTTTAGAATCTTTTCATTTTTCTCTGTAGTCTCGTTTTCATCTAAACATTGCTGAAAATGAGCAATGTTTTGAAAACATAAATCAATGCTCAATCATGTTATTGCTTGTACTGGCTCAAGAAATGTATTGAACAAATAATAATCTTGACTTTCACGTAGTTTTAAACATTTTGTGTACACTCTCTGTTTGTCCTGGATGGTTGGTGAAGAGGAACCGGGTCGACTTACATACAAAGGTCTCTACATGTGTGCAGGGGTCTCCACATTTGGGGCAACGTAGCTGGCTTCCACCTTTTCCTGACCCTCCAGAGCCAGACATCCTCTTCCCATCACCGACACTTTTCTGTAAAATTAAGACACATAAAATGAAAGAATTCAAAATTAGTCCATTGTCTTGATGGTATTAATTATTAGACAGAATAACAGATAGAAATGGAAGGGAGTTTACCTTTCCACTGTCACTCCCACTGTCCTTTGTTGTCCCATCTTTAGCAGCGTAACAGACGGCCGTTTCTGAAAACGACCTCACACACACACGTGGATGAAAATGAGCTTCCCGAGACCCCCGACGACTCAGGGAGAACAACTGGAATCGGGAACATGACAACCCTGAAAGACAAGAAACACTCAATCAGATTTCTATCGGGACAATTGTCTGTTGACCAAATAGTTCAGATTACTATAAAATCTACATTTTAAATATTTTAAAAATTAGAAAACAGAGACCACACACAAAAAAACCCCTCCTAAACACAGACTTTGGTCATTTTATCCCTTTGCTATTTTGAACATTTGCAGTTTTGTTCATTTTTGCATAAATTTTCCTTTTGTCCAGTACAAAAATGAGCCATCTGCCACAGAACATTTTGCACCAACTCTGAGGCGTCTCTTGGAGACGCTTTGTACCAGCTTTGACATCTTTAGTGTACTGTGGTTATGTTATACTGAATTCAAGCGGTTCCTCAGATCTTATTTTGGTTTAATCAGAGATAATAATATCTCATACTTCATAAGAGTTAAAAGGTCCAAACAATTTATGGAAATAAAATAACAACAGGTATATGTTGATAATTATATTCTGTCGGTCAGTTGTAGATGACATATTTATAATTTTTCACATGTGACCATAATGAAAAGCTAGAAAAATGAATATAAAAAGAAGCTCAAATTTTCACATAAATTTAAAAAACTACAACTTATTATGACATAATTTGAGTGGGGAATGTGTTAGCTAAACCAATACAAATGTTCATAAGTAAATGCTCAGGTTTTTTTTTTTCCATAAGTGCCACAGTTACACAAAAAGGCCGTGTGCTGTACCTATCCTTGGCCTATCTTTAGCGTCCCAACTATTCAAGAGACAGTTACAGCTGCTGTTGACATTAGCAACACAACTATCATAACAAATAGTAATCTAGGTTAGCTAAAGCAAATAGCAAAGTGTCAAGAACCTTTGGTTGGCAGTATGTGGACTTCCCCTTTCTTACCTCTGTGGGCAGAGTTTAGGAACAACCTGGCAGCCGAGGTGCATGGACAGGACATGTCTTCTTCTGTCTGAAACTCTGAAAATGAACATTAAATTTACACAGAGCAGAGAAACACAAAGGTACTTAGCTACAGGTAAACATATACCAACAGAAAGCAACAAAGGCTGGTGTTCATCCATGTTCTTTCTGATTTTGAAAACCAGATTGGAAATTACCACATCCCAGCACCAGAATTTCACTTCAGATTTCACTACATATGAACAATCATGCACTGACAGGAAAATCTTTAAAAATGTAACATTTTATAATTAAAAACACAAAAAACGATTCAGACATTAGCATCTGATTTGAGGCATAGATCATCTCTAGTTTGAGTTATTACTTGATAGACATTGCATGTTCTACACAGTTTCTGAAACATTTATGTAAATTAATACAAACAGAAAATAAGACATTTTGGGGCTTTTTGCTGGAGGCCTTAACATGGGGACTAGTTCAAAAACTATTGTCTACAAAGCTCTAAGTCAGATACAAATAATCTACACTATCAACAGATTATATAAAAGAGTGTCTGTGAAAAATCCATCTAAAATACGATGGATTTTAAGGCTTTTTTTTTAGCTGGAAACCACCTTAAAAAGAGTCCATTTTAAAAACTTCACTACCTAGCGATTAATGTTACAAAGTAAACAAAGTTTGTGAGCCATGAAAAATTCAACTTAAGACCTACAACGTGGTTCAGCGTAAATAAAACCTTCACAAATCACAAACTGTATTTTACAGCATCCATAATTCTGCCTAAGTTTGACCTGCTGTAGGGTTTAAACTGAGGCCTAGCTCATCTAATGTGATGAAGAAGCTAAAAGACTGTTAAAATTGGAATATTTAGAGATTTAAATAGATACAACAAATTGTATCTATTTAAGTCACAAAACTATTTTTAAGATCTTGCATGAATGTAAAATAATTCTATTCCAGTTTCCCCAAACTTGGTATTGTACTTTTTAATCTGGACATCATCTAACAGTGAGGAAGTTGGGGGGAAAAAGCATCAAAATGTAATTGTTTTGGCATTTAATATTATAAATAAATACTTAATGAGTTCAAAATAATTTTTGACACAATGTGAAATGTATTCAGAGTAATCCAGTTCAAATTTGACCATTCTAAATATTTTACATTTTTAACTAATGAGGATCAAACCTAAAACTCAGTGGCAGTTGTTTTAGTCAATGATACCAACTTTATTGTGGTGGTGTGGAGCCAAATGTAAATGTAGGCTATAACTCAGAGTCATAATATATTTCACTGTATAATATGAATTAATATGCACTGAAATTTAAAGACAATAAATAAAAGCTACTGAAATGCATTGTCCTAAAATAGTCCAACTGTACAAGTTGTATCTACTTCAGTTTAATAATAACGTTATATTCAATTAACAGCGTCTCCTTCGTATTTTAGTGTATTTTCGGGGGTTTACCATTAAAAAATAATGTCCGCATGACCAATATCCAAAGTAAACCAAATTGAACCGGCTTGTCTAAAGACAGCTATATAAACACCTGTAGAGCGATAAAACTAGGACAGGCCACAAAATTTGACATAACACCTAAGATCTGAAACATTTATTCCTAACGTTAACTATTAGCATTAGCGAAGCAGCTCGTTTGACAGCTAAATAAAGAAGTTACTAATGCTCATTAAATTAAAACGAGTCTTTTATAAACGTAATGGGTTCCAAAAACTGCTGTACTATCTAAACTCCTGTTCAGACCAGTAGTACATGTCAAATAAACAGTGATGGGTCACTGTTAGCTGCTTTAACTAGGCCCTAGCCTGACACGGCCAGGAGAAATGACAAACAGCCACCGATGAACAAATGGAGAAGCAACGCTTTTTCACTATGCTAAACTATTGTAGCTTAATTATATCACATTACAAAGTGTACAACTAAAAAGCGTGCTGGTTTTACTTACAGTGCCCGTTGAAACTAGTCGCGTTTGGACAGCCTCCTCTAAAAAAACAACAAATTTGCGAAGTCACTAGGGCTGTCGCTCTATTTTTTTATTTGGTCAGTGTGTCATATTAACACGCTATTATATTAATTGTGAAGAGTTAGCTTCCTTTAGGTCGTTATTTCCCAGGTGGGATACGACCTAAAGTGATGTAACGCCTGCTGTTATAAACTAGGTTACATCCAGCTAACCAACTAGCCTCCCCTACAGGAACGATAGTTAACTGGAACAGTTTAAACCATGTGAATGGGACACAGCAACATGGAGGTTCCGCCAGTGTCTACGTAGTTCATACCATCCGCATACATTGAGATCTACTAAAGTACAGGACGGTCACTGAGGCGTTCAGGGACACCTCGGAATAGAAGCCATTGCAAGCGGATTGTGAAATAATGTTGCATTAAAGTCAACGTGGAAAAATTAGTATCCAAACAATTATGTAACTTATTGTGCAAACTTTTTTTAAAGTACTTTTAACCATGTTTAAAAAGTAGTATAAATTTTCTCTGGTTTTCTAATATGACTTGAGTTATTTTTAATTAAACTTGTTTCAGTTACTAAATGGATAACAGAGCCTTGCACAAGTGTTCATACTGCTTGAACATTTTGGCATTGTACTACAAGCACAAACCTGAAGGTTACACTAAAACAATATACCTTATGAAGTCAGAAAGAAGAAAACACAGTTTTATTTTTATTTTATTTTATATTTATGTGCTCCAGAAATCAGGTCCCTTATAGAAGTGGCACAAAAAGAATCTCACTGCTGAAAACTGAAGTTTAAACATTTTGGTCTGAATTCAGAGAAAAACAGTAAATTGTATATACTCAGTTACATTTTCTTGAGTAACTTTTTCTGGGAGAGAAATGTGATGGTTACAAACATGTATTTATTCTCTATTCTTCTATAAATCTAATCTCCATTTTTGTTCTGATTTGTGCTTTTAATATATTTTTGTTTTAAATACTTCTCAAATTATAATTTGATCTTGTTTATGCTTAAGAACTCTTTCAGTTTCAACACACCTTGTTGTGACAATCTCTGTGAGTATCTGGCCGTGCTTCGTAATCCAAGGAGAATGAGATGTCGCCATCAGTGAGCTAATGTCAGCAAAAAGCTCAATACTTCAACAGTTGCAAAACAGAAAAAAAAATTACGATTTTATTTTTAAAGCACTTTTATAAAAATAGGGAACTTGTAAGACTTTTTTAGGTGTTCTTGAATTTAATCTTACATGTTCTCGTGCTTTTGTTGTCCCACATGTACAACAGTCTTTTGTTGGGATAATAGGACAGCATAGCTAAGGTACCGTCTCCTGCCCTTAAATCAAAACTTGCATCCAGATAACTCTGTGTCATCAAATCAAAGGCATATGTCACACGCTTGTCGCTGTTATCAGTAAAATACACCACCCCGCACACAATGAAGGCATTCCCTGCTTTTGCTGAAGGATAGCCAGTGTTAATTATGGACAGCACAGAGAAAGCGTCTGGGTCCAGTTTTGCCACCATCGTGTTACTGTCTGTATACGAGGCAAAGATGACCCACAGTCCGTTTTCATCCACAGCAAACTTGAAATAAGTCTTTGAGTTGTGGAAAAGATATCTCAGGCCCTTATATTTGCTGTTTGGCATTTCCAGGGAGCTTGTATTCTTTGTGTTCAAGGTAAACCTGTCGAACAAAAATATTTGATAATGGTTATATTATAGAAAGCCTAAAGAGATAACAGTGCCTTCCAAAAAAAATATTCATACTACTTGAACCTTTTCACTTTTTCTCAAGTTTCAACCATACATTTCAATGTATTTTCATGTATTTTATTTGATAAACCAATACAAAATAGCACATAACAGTGAAATTGAGCATTTTAAAAGTGTGGCAGTGCACACGTTTAATATATATATTTCCCCATATACCCTATATAACAACCACATTTTTCTCCACTTAACTGCAGGTCTTTTGGGGTTTGTGTCTAAGACAATTATTCTTTGGAAAATACCTACAGCTGACTCAGTCTGGATGGAGAATATCAGTTTTCAAGTCTTGCCTCAAATTCTTGGTTGAATTTAGAGTCAGACTTTGACTAGGCTACTTTAACTCATGATTATGCTTTGAGTGCTGGTGTGTTTCTGATGTGTTTCAACACATGTAGATGTGTGTTGAAACAGACAAGTTGCAGGAGAGTTCAAGATGAATGACGACTTTTGCAAAGCACATTAAATCTAAGATGTTCAAGTCAGAAAAGGGAAACGCATTTAAAATTAAAACACTTACTTCAAAAGATTATTTGTTCCTCCATTGTGGAAGTAAAATGAATTCTTATAAACAACATGACCACAGCCTTGGTAGTACTTCTCAATATCTATAAATTTCTGCTTGGTGTCCGAAATGTTCTTCAACTGCTTCAATTCACGACCTGGTGGAGTAAAAGTTCTTGTGTTAATGCAGGGAACTACACTTCAATCTAAGGAAATAAACTCTGAATATATGACCTGAAAAATGTTCTGCCACCCAGATCCGATCATCAGGCCGGGATGCATCCGACATCCAGGCTCCGAAGGTGAGTTGCATGTTAATAGACTTATCTGAACATTTGATGGCGTTAATGTTGCAACCTAAATAAAATAAGGCAAAAACTTTATGACTTTTTGGAAAGATCCATTTTTTTTCTTGCAGAATGCATATATAAAGGACCTCGATCCCTTTAAGATTATTTCAACAAATTGTTTATACCTTTTTTTGTCATTTTTTCATTGTCAGTTCCATTGCTCTTCTTGTAGGTTGGGACACGTTGGGAAGACTCTGAGAAGGGGAAGAAATCCACATTGTTAAAATAATGTAAATTTATGGTACAGCTGTTTTAGATTTAACATTCAAGAGCTTGAGAAAGGATTGAATACCCTCTTTAAAGAATAAAAAAGTATCTTCCAAACAATTTGTGCAAAAAAAAAAAAAATAGAAAAAAACCTCAATAATAAATCTTAATGCCAGTAGAGGACAGATTCTCACCACTTTTCATTGGTTTGTCTACAATGTTTCTGCTGCCGTTCAAAGAGTTTCTTCTCTGACTGTCATCAGCAGAAGGTGAAGCTGTAAGAAAAAGAAATGAAGTAAATGCTTTTGTCTTTGCTGAATAAAATTAAGATTGTATGCCTCAGAGATTACTACTAATGCCAGAAAACAAATAACAGTTTTAATGAGATTTTACATTTATGCACATCAACCAGCATATTTACTGGCACTTGTGGTACAGACGTATTAAAAACATTAAAATATTTGGCAGTTCAGCCTCCTGCTGTTAATAGTTTTCACAAACCACCTTTTCCCAATAGGAAAACTCTCAGTATGGTTAACATGTAGTTAAACATTTCTTTTTCTTAACATGAGAATTTTTTTAGCAAGAGTTGTTGATTCTAAAGAAATCGAAAGTTGCATTCAAAATATTGGTTTATAGATAGGAGTAAACACTGAATCTTAAGCTTAGTATACTTAGTATACTATGTTTTCTTTTCTTTTTTTTTTTACCATTTTTTACTCTAGTTTCATTCGTGACTGGGTCGGAAGTGAAGGTTTTGCTGCTTCGGTTGGTTTCACTCGATCCTGTGGAGTGAAAATAAATGCTAAATATTAAAATATCCTTTAATTAGGGTAATTTTAACAAAATAACTGGCATATTTTTTTATTTTTAATAATGAAATCATTCATTTGTTTTGCCTGGAAATAGTTTTAATGGCACATATGTTGCATTTCCACCATCCAAATCATTCAGAGTCCCATTGTTGTCATCTTGAAAAGGTAATGGATCTAGAAATAGTGAACTATGAAAGTTTAATATCTTAGATAGATGTGTATAAAGCAAAAATTAATTTATTAGTGTTGTTTGTTGTTTTTTTACCCGATTCCAATTTTTTATTTGGAGGATTGTAAAACTCAGAAATATCTAAGGTGCTTTTGGTGCTGTTAACTGAATGTTGTGTTGATGTTTCTGTGAAAGAAACGCAAAGTTTAACCCTAATAGATACACAGCAAACTTCAAATGCTTAAAAAAAAAGATTAAAAAACTGAAAACATGATTTTCTTTCACTAGAAGAATAGAAACTAAATTATTTAGGAAAAAAATTGATTGTGAAACACAAAATTATCTACTGAGTTCTCATGATTTCTAAAACATTAACGGGGATAAAAACATTTGGATCAACTCTGATATCAACCTCAAATATGACGAAATAAGATTTCCACATGAATATCTTATGTTTTTAAAATATCAGCACAGATGTTGACTGTTATAAGATGTTTTTACCACTTTTGAAGCTTGTGTCAGTGATGACCTGTCCTCTGCTATCATTGAAGGTATCAACTGGACCTACAAATCATAGAAAATCACGTTTTACACATTTAATCTTAAAATGAATGTAAGTTGCAAGAAGGGGAGGTTTTAAAGTTAAATACCGTGTAATAATTTTATTGGTCTCTCTGAATTCTCTACAGTCACCATTTCACCTTCATCAGATGGCTCTGGCTCTAATGACATTTTAAACAGAAAGAAGTTCAACATAATGTTTCCTGTAAAACTGGACTCAGCTACAGAGAAAAATGTATCTTAATCTTAATGGTTTACCAGGTTGTATCTTTTCATCTGGACGTTCATATGAGCCGGAAACTATAAAAGCATCTGTGGTGACATTAGCTGAATCTCGTGTTGGTTGTACTGAAAAAAAAAGAGATAAGGTTTAATCAAAGAACATCTACCAATATACAGGAACATTTTACTAAATTAGAACATCACCGAAAGTTAATTTATTTCATAATTGAACTCATTACACAAAGTCTAAAGATATTTTAAACTTTTATTGGTGTTAATTTTGATGACTATGTCTGAAAACTAGTGAAAACCAAAATGTTTGACTGAAAATGTAAAGATTACATAATGACAATGAAAAGGGATTCTAATCCAGAAATTTAGAGGGTCACTTAAGCTAAAGAAGCTGGCTGTTCACTGATTACTGTATCCAAACATGCTGAGAGAAAGTTGAGTAGAAGAAAAAAATGTAGAAGAGGATGGTAGACAAGCAATAGGGACAATAGCAGGTTTTAGAGTATTGGAAAACAAATTCTATTTAATTATTGAATACTGAATTTGTTCAGTTAAATTGATTTACTGAAATAATTTGACATTTCAAATGTTTTATATATTTAAATGCACCTGTAGATTTCTGTAATTTGACTTTAAAACTCACATTTTACATGTTGCTCTTTAGAAAATTGTCATGTTTTATAAACTCAACAGTGAAACAGTAAACTGTTATAAATCATTTAGTTGCTCCGACACTTTAACTATGTTATACAAAGGACAACTTCAATTACTCTGCTACCATTGTTTTAAATTGGTTTTTTGAATACTCTGTCATCTAGGAATGTAATAATAGGAACTAAATTTCTACATAAACATGTATTTGTTTACAGTGTAATTTAGACAGTTATTCTGAACTGATATCTAATATATCAAGATATTTTACCAGTTTTAACGCTTGTTTTAGTGTCTTTCTTCTGGCTGGATTTATACCAATATTTAATTTATAGCAGCAAGTTAAAATATAATCTGAGGAAATATGTTATAAATAAGCCCCAGAATTTACCTATTGTCAAATGTTTTAACGTTTCTCTTCTGATTTCTGAGCTGGTGTTCATCCGGTGTGCAGGTAAATAGTCTGGACGAGGCGATACTAACTCTGTAGAAAACACAACTGGAATAACTTAATGCAAAAGAGACAGAGAGGCACAATACACACTCATTGTTGGCCAAAATGATAAACGTCCAGCACAGATTAGATTTTTTTTTTTAGATGAAAATGACTGTAATAAATCTTCCAAATATGAATGAATCAGACTTTGCAGGAAATAAAAGCAGACTTGTGTAATATCAGACCTCCTTACCACTTGTTGCTGTGCTATCAGTGACATCTGAGCCTCCAGTTGAAGGATCGATGTTTCCACCGGAGTCAACAGCTAGAAACACTAGGAGGCATTTCAATGCAAAATTTTAAATATAAATAAAAATACACAGTGCCTCTCAAAAGTCTACAATTCCTGGTTTAAAAAAACAAACAAACATTTTACCATAATAAATCACTTCTAAACATTTTCTGCCTCTAATGTAATATTTACAATTCAAAGGAAAAATGTAAAAAAACAAAAAAAAAGTATTGAAGCTCCTTCTTATTCAATTTTCAACAGCATGGTAGAGGGAAGACAGTGATCAGTTGAAAAAAGTATAAGAAAAACACAAACACTGTCCATTTCTCCTAAACTATCAAAAAGACAACAACACTGAGGGAGCTGCTAAAGCTCTTAACACGTACGATTTGTGCTCAAGATGTTACAGTAATCTGCTGCAATCTGCACATATGAAGGCGACACAGTAAATGTTTCAAAACATCCAGGTTGGGTTAGGATCTCAAAAAAACTTGTGTGAGAATATGTTTCTGTCCGATGAAACCAAATGTTTCTAAAACATGTGTCTGGCCCAAACACGACACTGAGCATCATCACAGCAAAACACAGTGGTGGTGGTGGCATGCTTTGGGGTTACTTTTCTTCAGAATAAACTGGGATTTTTGTCAAGTTTTGTTTTAAAAACTTTAGAGCGTCTGCTGTAAGGGTAAAGATGGAGGTGAATTTTATTTCTCAGCATCACAAGGAGTCCAAATATCCATCCAAATCAAATAAATAATGATTTCAGAAGAAAATAAAAAAAACATTTTAAATAGTTGAACAAAAAATGCAGAACTAAATTTGGCTGAAAGTCTTTTGGGTGACTTCAAGAAGGCTTTGAGTAAGACATTTTTTCACTATCAGATATATTGCAAGAACTGCGTGACTAAATATTACCAAATGAATATATAACTCTTCTATTAAACTTAAACTCTTATCTAAAGGTGCTTCAACAAAATATTAGCTTAAGGACTTGGAAACTTATTATATTGGAATTTACAATTCCTTTTTACATTTTGTTGTATTTTTTTTCTTTTCTTGATTATTACGGATACATGCCTTACTAGAAAATCATAAGGTTATATTAGGTCCATTACATACACATCTTTGGTGTGTAAGGGAACGAGTCACATTGTTATTATGTTTAAACAACATCTTAGTAATTGGTGTCTGTGTGACATTTTCGGTTCTGGTATCGTTCAGTGAAACAATAACCTCTTTTTGAAAAGATACAGATTCTAGAAAAACCGTCAGAATATTAGATTTTATTCTTAAGACATTATTACAGAATTTCTCAAACAGCCTTTTTCTCCTTTGTCAGTTTTTACAAACCGTGTTTTGTGTTCTGAAGCTTCACAGGTCCAGTAACATTCAGAACGTCTCTGGTTTCATCGCCTAGATGTGATGTAACTCGATCTGAGAGTAAAGAAATAAATTAAACATACTTTAGTTTGCATCTAAATCATCTTTATTAAAGCGTTTTAGTCAAAACTGTCTTAACAATCATGTTGTATTTTGTGCTCAAAGAATGTGTTGGTGGTGTCCAGGAAATAAAATGTATGATTCATTTAAATGAACTAATTAAAAGAAATTGCTTACTATAAAATATATCTAAATTTAGCTTACAGACAAAAAAAAATGTTCAGTGATATATTTAGTTAAAATATGTGACGAAAATAATTTAAATATTTAAACCAATTAAACATCTAGACTTTTAGTTTGATCATTTTAATGGGGTTTTTTACATGTTAATTTGTTTTTAATTCTCTGTTTAGCACTTTGATTTGATTTCTTAATGCAGCCAGAAACTAAAACTTTTTGGCCAACTACAAAAAAATGATTTGACTATCTTTATAAATTTAAACCAATTATTTCTGGTGTTCTCCAAGCAGGTGTGGCTTAATACATTTTTAATCGTTTGTTGGTTTCATTTCTTCTCTGTTTCTTTTCTTGTGTGAAGAAGAACCACATTGTTTTCTTTAATCGCTGCTGTTCTTACCCAATTGCTTTATTTCTGTAATTCCTACTTTTTGCTTCAGTTGAATCACAAGCAGGACAGGCAGGACCAGGAGGACCTTCACGAAAACAAGTAGTCAGTATTAGGACACATAGACTCCTTAGTAAACTAATGCATAAACCATCATCTTTTACTGCAGTTGCATAATTTCACTCTGCAATATTTGCTACAGTTCTTCCCTACTGTTCTAATCACTGTGAATGGCAGCAAGATTAACTCGGGTCCTTGTCTAAGGACTCTTTGCTTTGACTAGGCACATTTGTTTCAAATAATTAAACCACAGTGAGAGTCATTGTCCACGAACAAAGGAAGCATGGAGCAGTGGTGAATCATCTGCCAATTAAAATAACTCCAAGATCACATTTAGGCCTCGGTAAAGGTCAGAGTTCATGAGTCAACAATAAGAAAAGAGTTCTGAGGAAAAAACCACTGCTGACCAAAGACAACACAAAGGTCCATGTGAGACTTTCTGGAAATATCTTGATGAATTTCAAGACTTTGGGGAAAATATTCTATGGACTCAAAAGGCAAAAGTGTAACTTATTCAAAAGAAGAGAATCCAGTCTGGAGTAAACCTAACAAGACATTTTGGAAAAAGAACATCATACTGACAGTCAAACATGGTGGTGTGATGGTCTGTAGCTGCTTTACTGCTTGAATAACCCCATCCATCCAACTCAACATTTACACTCACATGTTAAAATGGCTGCAAACAGATGTACAATTATACAACTGTAAATCTTTGAAAAGCAGAAGTAGAGCCTCCTGTACAACCAACAAGCAAGTGGTTTCTGGATGGTAAGTCAACAACAAAACATTTGTCTTCCCAGGCAGTCATTGTACAGCGCATGCAGCGGTAAAACCAGCTGACCAAAGGTGCTGGAGCGCTGTTTGAGTTGCTAGGTGACGGGCTGGGCTTTAACGAGGTTGCTAGGTAACAGGTAATGACAGCTGATTGGTGACGTAACATGTTGGAGGTTTTTTAAACTGTTCATTTTCCAGATACCAAAAAGCATTAACTTATTGCCAAAAACTGGCTGGGTGTCTTTTTATAAGAGCTTGGTCTGTTTTTAGAAGCAGCAGAAAATGAAACGGAAGTACAAAAACGTGGAAAACGTAAATCTTGTACAATATGTTTCCTTCAAACTCAAACACTTTTGGATTAGGCACTAGATTACCACCAAGTCCACATCTGAATGGTTAAAGTCCAGACTATACAGTATAGCAGAGGTGGGGACTCGAGTCACATGACTTGGACTCGAGTCAGACTGGAGTCGTTAAAATCACGACTTGAGACTTGACTTGAAAAAATGCTCAAAGACTCGGACTTGACTTTGACTTTCATGCCATTGACTTGGGACTTGACTCGACTTGAAGCTGTTTACTTGAAAAGACTTGATATTTTTTACTCAAAGTCTTAAAATTTAAAACACATTATTTATAAAGTGGCGTCATTAATTAATGTCACTCACTTCCGTATCAATATGCAGCAGACCGTCACTATGGTTTTCCTCTCTCCTTATGTATGTATGTGTACGTAGCTGCAGCACAACCAATCAAATTAACAGGATTTGGACGTTTAAAAAAACGCGGCAAAGCTACAGAGCTCAGGGAACGAAATACGAAATAACCGCTCAATATGCTTCCGCGAGTAATTTCTTTTGGCTATGTAGGTTATGAACTTTCGACTAAAAAACGAACTGCAACTTGTAAAACATGCAAGAAGACAATATCGGATGGAGATGCCACGACGTCCAACTTTGTCCGGCATTTGAAGCTTCACAAAGATCGGTAGGTGGCACTTTTCTTTTGCTGTAAGATAGTTGACTTTAGCTAACTTCGTGTTAGCATGTGTACTCCGGGTTAAATTGGTGATGATTTACCATAAATCCGGTCCTTCAAATGCCTCCACAAATAATGTGCACCGTGTTAGCTCAGGAAGCCGGTGGATAGTGAGCGGGACTCCGGAACAGAAAGCAGATTCTGGACCTGAACACAGGGAACAGAGTCTCTCTGTCCCATCATGATGATGAGCCGGGTCTAGTATCATCTAAGGATGGTTGGTGTATTTGAAGACATCTACGTTGGGAAATTATATTGACAATATATTGTTTACTGCAGTCAGTGCATTAAGTCAACTGTTTTTGACATTAATGCACTGACCGGCGTGACTGTCACATGTCGCACAGAACCCATTTCCAAGTAGTATAGCTTTGCTGGGAAAAAAAAAAAAGACCAAATACAGTGACTGTCCCAAATAAATTTTGTGTTTAGAATATCTGTCCCATATTTACGGAGGACTGAAACTAACATACTTAGAAATAAAAGCAGAAAAATAAATGCACCAGACCTTCCTGAGTTTACTTGTGATAACTTCATTTATACTTATTTCATTTTTTGAAAACTATGATTGTTGTAGTGTTGATGTTTATTTATGAATAGAAGGAGTAAACTGAAGACAAATGTAATTCATGAAAGGCTGTAATTTATTTTCTGACATCTGTTTACTTCTGACAGATTTGAAGAATACCAGATGAATAAGAGGATCACAAATGAACCTCAAATACATATTTTAAAAAGAACAAATGGTCTAATATTTGAATTTTATGTATAATTGCAAATTATTAAAAATAAATAAATAAAAATGACTCGAAATGACTTGAAATTAAAGGTTCCTGACTTGAGACTTGACTCGACTTTTGCCTGTCTTTACTTGAGACTTGACTCGGACTTGAGGACAGAGACTTGAGACTTACTTGAGACTTGCAACACAGTGACTTGGTCACACCTCTGCAGTATAGTATATAATATTAACTTTATAAATCAAATATTTCACAATTCTTTAATTGTTTTTACCGACACTGTCTCCTATTTCCTTGTAGTTTAGGATCTTTGATAAGGCCTTACAATACATCCTTTATTATTTGAACCAAAACTTTAACTACAGAACAGAAAACAGAGGCATTTTTAATCACACTGTCATGTTTGTACCACTTTCGGAGCTCGTTTGCACCCTGCTGGCATTAAAGGTGTTCTTGTTTTGGTCTTCACCAACTTCATCTAATGTAGAAATAAATGTTACACATTGTATTTCAGTTCCAGTACATGACAACAATAAAAATGTCAAACCTACCGCTAATGAATTTAACGTCCTCTGTAACATTTTTAGAGTCCCAGTCATTTTTAGAAATCAGCTCTGACTCTATTGAAAAAAAAATAAAAAAATTTGTTGGGGTTTTTTTTGTCTTATGCTCTACCTTTAGATAAATCTCAGTGGTGGTATCTTACCAGGCTCACGTTTTGTGCCTAGTTGTTCCTTAAACTTTGAGCCATTCAGGATATTTTCAGCTGGATGAGGTTTTGGTATTTCTATAAAGAGAAATTAATGATTATCTGGAAGGGATGTTTACTTTTCATACAATTTAAACAGAATTACAGTTCTGTTATCTAAGGTCATCTTTGATACTCAAAAAAATGCAATACCAGGTTTAAAGTTTCTATGATGAAGTTTCTCAAAGTCAGTAGTGTTCAAGGCTTCTTTGTCATCATGGTCAACATTCGGTGTTGGTGACACTATAAAAACACAGTATAGATTTAAATTGTTTGATTTATAGCTGGATTTATACCAATATTTAATTTATAGCAGCAAGTTAAAATATAATCTGAGGAAATATGTTATAAATAAGCCCCAGAATTTACCTGTTGTCAAATGTTTTAACGTTTCTCTTCTGATTTCTGAGCTGGTGTTCATCCGGTGTGCAGGTAAATAGTCTGGACGAGGCGATACTAACTCTGTAGAAAACACAACTGGAATAACTTAATGCAAAAGAGACAGAGATGGCACAATACACTCTCATTGTTGGCCTAAATGATAAACGTCCAGCCCAGATTAGATTTTTTTTTTAGATGAAAATAACTGTAATAAATCTTCCAAATATGAATGAATCAGACTTTGCAGGAAATAAAAGCAGACTTGTGTAATATCAGACCTCCTTACCACTTGTTGCTGTGCTATCAGTGACATCTGAGCCTCCAGTTGAAGGATCGATGTTTCCACCGGAGTCAACAGCTAGAAACACTAGGAGGCATTTCAATGCAAAATTTTAAATATAAATAAAAATACACAGTGCCTCTCAAAAGTCTACAATTCCTGGTTTAAAAAAAACCCAAACATTTTACCATAATAAATCACATCTAAACATTTTCTGCCTCTAATGTAATATTTACAATTCAAAGGAAAAATGTAAAAAAACAAAAAAAAAGTATTGAAGTTCCTTCTTATTCAATTTTCAACAGCATGGTAGAGGGAAGACAGTGATCAGTTGAAAAAAGTATAAGAAAAACACAAACACTGTCCATTTCTCCTAAACTATCAAAAAGACAACAACACTGAGGGAGCTGCTAAAGCTCTTAACACGTACGATTTGTGCTCAAGATGTTACAGTAATCTGCTGCAATCTGCACATATGAAGGCGACACAGTAAATGTTTCAAAACATCCAGGTTGGGTTAGGATCTCAAAAAAACTTGTGTGAGAATATGTTTCTGTCCGATGAAACCAAATTTTTCTAAAACATGTGTCTGGCCCAAACACAAAACTGAGCATCATCACAGCAAAACACAGTGGTGGTGGTGGCATGCTTTGGGGTTACTTTTCTTCAGAATAAACTGGGATTTTTGTCAAGTTTTGTTTTAAAAACTTTAGAGCGTCTGCTGTAAGGGTAAAGATGGAGGTGAATTTTATTTTCTCAGCATCACAAGGAGTCCAAATATCCATCCAAATCAAATAAATAATGATTTCAGAAGAAAATAAAAAAACATTTTAAATAGTTGAACAAAAAATGCAGAACTAAATTTGGCTGAAAGTCTTTTGGGGGACTTCAAGAAGGCTTTGAGTAAGACATTTTTTCACTATCAGATATATTGCAAGAACTGCGTGACTAAATATTACCAAATGAATATATAACCCTTCTATTAAACTTAAACTCTTATCTAAAGGTGCTTCAACAAAATATTAGCTTAAGGACTTGGAAACTTATTCAATTATTGAAACTTTTTTACATAGTTCCTGTTTTACATTTTTGTCTTTTAACACGTTTGTTTGTTTGGGTTTTTTTCTTGCTTAATTTTACAGGATACATGACCCATTTTTACTATAAAAGTTCATGAAAGGTTATATTATGGTCTCATTTTTTACATCACAAAAAACTGGAATTTAACGGGTGTGTGTAGAGTTTGAGAGACACTGTACATAAAGGTCAACGCTGGATTTGTTTGATTAAAAGTTTAAAACAACAGATTTCTTACCTGGTGTAATTGGTGTCTGTGTGACATTTTCGGTTCTGGTATCGTTCAGTGAAACAATAACCTCTTTTTGAAAAGATACAGATTCTAGAAAAACCGTCAGAATATTAGATTTTATTCTTAAGACATTATTACAGAATTTCTCAAACAGCCTTTTTCTCCTTTGTCAGTTTTTACAAACCGTGTTTTGTGTCCTGAAGCTTCACAGGTCCAGTAACATTCAGAACGTCTCTGGTTTCATCGCCTAGATGTGATGTAACTCGATCTGAGAGTAAAGAAATAAATTAAACATACTTTAGTTTGCATCTAAATCATCTTTATTAAAGCAGTTTTAGTCAAAACTGTCTTAACAATCATGTTGTATTTTGTGCTCAAAGAATGTGTTGGTGGTGTCCAGGAAAGAAAATGCATGATTCATTTAAATGAACTAATTAAAAGAAATTGCTTACTATAAAATATATCTAAATTTAGCTTACAGACAAAAAAAAATGTTGAGTGATATACTTAGTTAAAATATATGACGAAAATAATTTAAATATTTAAACCAATTAAACATCTAGACTTTTAGTTTGATCATTTTAATGGGGTTTTTTACATGTTAATTTGTTTTTAATTCTCTGTTTAGCACTTTGATTTGATTTCTTAATGCAGCCAGAAACTAAAACTTTTTGGCCAACTACAAAAAAATGGTTTGACTATCTTTATAAATTTAAACCAATTATTTCTGGTGTTCTCCAAGCAGGTGTGGCTTAATACATTTTTAATCGTTTGTTGGTTTCATTTCTTCTCTGTTTCTTTTCTTGTGTGAAGAAGAACCACATTGTTTTCTTTAATCGCTGCTGTTCTTATCCTTTGCTTTATTTCTGTAATTCCTACTTTTTGCTTCAGTTGGATAACAAGCAGGACAGGGAGGACCAGGAGGACCTTCACGAAAACAAGTAGTCAGTATTAGGACACATAGACTCCTTAGTAAACTAATGCATAAACCATCATCTTTTACTGCAGTTGCATAATTTCACTCTGCAATATTTGCTACAGTTCTTCCCTACTGTTCTAATCACTGTGAATGGCAGCAAGATTAACTCGGGTCCTTGTCTAAGGCTCTTTGCTTTGACTAGGCACATTTGTTTCAAATAATTAAACCACAGTGAGAGTCATTGTCCACGAACAAAGAAAGCATGGAGCAGTGGTGAATCATCTGCCAATTAAAATAACTCCAAGATCACATTTAGGCCTCGGTAAAGGTCAGAGTTCGTGAGTCAACAATAAGAAAAGAGTTCTGAGGAAAAAACCACTGCTGACCAAAGACAACACAAAGGTCCATGTGAGACTTTCTGGAAATATCTTGATGAATTTCAAGACTTTTGGGAAAATATTCTATGGACTCAAAAGGCAAAAGTGTAACTTATTCAAAAGAAGAGAATCCAGTCTGGAGTAAACCTAACAAGACATTTTGGGAAAAGAACATCATACTGACAGTCAAACATGGTGGTGTGATGGTCTGTAGCTGCTTTACTGCTTGAATAACCCCATCCATCCAACTCAACATTTACACTCACATGTTAAAATGGCTGCAAACAGATGTACAATTATACAACTGTAAATCTTTGAAAAGCAGAAGTAGAGCCTCCTGTACAACCAACAAGCAAGTGGTTTCTGGATGGTAAGTCAACAACAAAACATTTGTCTTCCCAGGCAGTCATTGTACAGCGCATGCAGCGGTAAAACCAGCTGACCAAAGGTGCTGGAGCAGCTGTTTGAGTTGCTAGGTGACGGGCTGGGCTTTAACGAGGTTGCTAGGTAACAGGTAATGACAGCTGATTGGTGACGTAACATGTTGGAGGTTTTTTAAACTGTTCATTTTCCAGATACCAAAAAGCATTAACTTATTGCCAAAAACTGGCTGGGTGTCTTTTTTTAAGAGCTTGGTCTGTTTTTAGAAGCAGCAGAAAATGAAACGGAAGTACAAAAACGTGGAAAACGTAAATCTTGTACAATATGTTTCCTTCAAACTCAAACACTTTTGGATTAGGCACTAGATTACCACCAAGTCCACATCTGAATGGTTAAAGTCCAGACTATACAGTATAGTATATAATATTAACTTTATAAATCAAATATTTCACAATTCTTTAATTGTTTTTACCGACACTGTCTCCTATTTCCTTGTAGTTTAGGATCTTTGATAAGGCCTTACAATACATCCTTTATTATTTGAACCAAAACTTTAACTACAAAACAGAAAACAGAGGCATTTTTAATCACACTGTCATGTTTGTACCACTTTCGGAGCTCGTTTGCACCCTGCTGGCATTAAAGGTGTTCTTGTTTTGGTCTTCACCAACTTCATCTAAGTTGGTGAAGAATGTAGAAATAAATGTTACACATTGTATTTCAGTTCCAGTACATGACAACAATAAAAATATCAAACCTACCGCTAATGAATTTAACGTCCTCTGTAACATTTGTAGAGTCCCAGTCATTTTTAGAAATCAGCTCTGACTCTATTGAAAAAAAAATAAAAAAATTTGTTGGGGTTTTTTTTGTCTTATGCTCTACCTTTAGATAAATCTCAGTGGTGGTATCTTACCAGGCTCACGTTTTGTGCCTAGTTGTTCCTTAAACTTTGAGCCATTCAGGATATTTTCAGCTGGATGAGGTTTTGGTATTTCTATAAAGAGAAATTAATGATTATCTGGAAGAGATGTTTACTTTTCATACAATTTAAACAGAATTACAGTTCTGTTATCTAAGGTCATCTTTGATACTCAAAAAAATGCTATACCGGGTTTAAAGTTTCTATGATGAAGTTTCTCAAAGTCAGTAGTGTTCAAGGCTTCTTTGTCATCATGGTCAACATTCGGTGTTGGTGACACTATAAAAACACAGTATAGATTTAAATTGTTTGATTTATAGCTGGATTTATACCAATATTTAATTTATAGCAGCAAGTTAAAATATAATCTGAGGAAATATGTTATAAATAAGCCCCAGAATTTACCTGTTGTCAAATGTTTTAACGTTTCTCTTCTGATTTCTGAGCTGGTGTTCATCCGGTGTGCAGGTAAATAGTCTGGACGAGGCGATACTAACTCTGTAGAAAACACAACTGGAATAACTTAATGCAAAAGAGACAGAGATGGCACAAAACACTCTCATTGTTGGCCAAAATGATAAACGTCCAGCACAGATTAGATTTTTTTTTTTAGATGAAAATGACTGTAATAAATCTTCCAAATATGAATGAATCAGACTTTGCAGGAAATAAAAGCAGACTTGTGTAATATCAGACCTCCTTACCACTTGTTGCTGTGCTATCAGTGACATCTGAGCCTCCAGTTGAAGGATCGATGTTTCCACCGGAGTCAACAGCTAGAAACACTAGGAGGCATTTCAATGCAAAATTTTAAATATAAATAAAAATACACAGTGCCTATCAAAAGTCTACAATTCCTGGTTTAAAAAAACAAACAAACATTTTACCATAATAGATCACTTCTAAACATTTTCTGCCTCTAATGTAATATTTACAATTCAAAGGAAAAATGTAAAAAAACAAAAAAAAAGTATTGAAGCTCCTTCTTATTCAATTTTCAACAGCATGGTAGAGGGAAGACAGTGATCAGTTGAAAAAAGTATAAGAAAAACACAAACACTGTCCATTTCTCCTAAACTATCAAAAAGACAACAACACTGAGGGAGCTGCTAAAGCTCTTAACACGTACGATTTGTGCTCAAGACGTTACAGTAATCTGCTGCAATCTGCACATATGAAGGCGACACAGTAAATGTTTCAAAACATCCAGGTTGGGTTAGGATCTCAAAAAAACTTGTGTGAGAATATGTTTCTGTCCGATGAAACCAAATGTTTCTAAAACATGTGTCTGGCCCAAACACGACACTGAGCATCATCACAGCAAAACACAGTGGTGGTGGTAGCATGCTTTGGGGTTACTTTTCTTCAGAATAAACTGGGATTTTTGTCAAGTTTTGTTTGAAAACTTTAGAGTGTCTGCTGTAAGGGTAAAGATGGAGGTGAATTTTATTTCTCAGCATCACAAGTAGTCCAAATATCCATCCAAATCAAATAAATAATGATTTCAGAAGAAAATAAAAAAACATTTTAAATAGTTGAACAAAAAATGCAGAACTAAATTTGGCTCAAAGTCTTTTGGGTGACTTCAAGAAGGCTTTGAGTAAGACATTTTTTCACTATCAGATATATTGCAAGAACTGCGTGACTAAATATTACCAAATGAATATATAACTCTTCTATTAAACTTAAACTCTTATCTAAAGGTGCTTCAACAAAATATTAGCTTAAGGACTTGGAAACTTATTCAATTATTGAAACTTTTTTACATAGTTCCTGTTTTACATTTTTGTCTTTTAACACGTTTGTTTGTTTGGGGGTTTTTCTTGCTTAATTTTACAGGATACATGCCCCATTTTTACTATAAAAGTTCATGAAAGGTTATATTCTGGTCTCATTTTTTACATCACGAAAAAACTGGAATTTAACGGGTGTGTGTAGAGTTTGAGAGACACTGTACATAAAGGTCAACGCTGGATTTGTTTGATTAAAAGTTTAAAACAACAGATTTCTTACCTGGTGTAATTGGTGTCTGTGTGACATTTTCGGTTCTGGTATCGTTCAGTGAAACAATAACCTCTTTTTGAAAAGATACAGATTCTAGAAAAACCGTCAGAATATTAGATTTTATTCTTAAGACATTATTACAGAATTTCTCAAACAGCCTTTTTCTCCTTTGTCAGTTTTTACAAACCGTGTTTTGTGTCCTGAAGCTTCACAGGTCCAGTAACATTCAGAACGTCTCTGGTTTCATCGCCTAGATGTGATGTAACTCGATCTGAGAGTAAAGAAATAAATTAAACATACTTTAGTTTGCATCTAAATCATCTTTATTAAAGCGTTTTAGTCAAAACTGTCTTAACAATCATGTTGTATTTTGTGCTCAAAGAATGTGTTGGTGGTGTCCAGGAAATAAAATGTATGATTCATTTAAATGAACTAATTAAAAGAAATTGCTTACTATAAAATATATCTAAATTTAGCTTACAGACAAAAAAAAATGTTCAGTGATATATTTAGTTAAAATATGTGACAAAAATAATTTAAATATTTAAACCAATTAAACATCTAGACTTTTAGTTTGATCATTTTAATGGGGTTTTTTACATGTTAATTTGTTTTTAATTCTCTGTTTAGCACTTTGATTTGATTTCTTAATGCAGCCAGAAACTAAAACTTTTTGGCCAACTACAACAAAATGATTTAACTATCTTTATAAATTTAAACCAATTATTTCTGGTGTTCTCCAAGCAGGTGTGGCTTAATACATTTTTAACCGTTTGTTGGTTTCATTTCTTCTCTGTTTCTTTTCTTGTGTGAAGAAGAACCACATTGTTTTCTTTAATCGCTGCTGTTCTTACCCTTTGATTTATTTCTGTGACTCCTACTTTTTGCTTCAGTTGGACAACAAGCAGGACAGGCAGGACCAGGAGGACCTTCACGAAAACAAGTAGTCAGTATTAGGACACATAGACTCCTTAGTAAACTAATGCATAAACCATCATCTTTTACTGCAGTTGCATAATTTCACTCTGCAATATTTGCTACAGTTCTTCCCTACTGTTCTAATCACTGTGAATGGCAGCAAGATTAACTCGGGTCCTTGTCTAAGGCTCTTTGCTTTGACTAGGCACATTTGTTTCAAATAATTAAACCACAGTGAGAGTCATTGTCCACGAACAAAGGAAGCATGGAGCAGTGGTGAATCATCTGCCAATTAAAATAACTCCAAGATCACATTTAGGCCTCGGTAAAGGTCAGAGTTCATGAGTCAACAATAAGAAAAGAGTTCTGAGGAAAAAACCACTGCTGACCAAAGACAACACAAAGGTCCATGTGAGACTTTCTGGAAACATCTTGATGAATTTCAAGACTTTTGGGAAAATATTCTATGGACTCAAGAGGCAAAAATGTAACTTATTCAAAAGAAGAGAATCCAGTCTGGAGTAAACCTAACAAGACATTTTGGGAAAAGAACATCATACTGACAGTCAAACATGGTGGTGTGATGGTCTGTAGCTGCTTTACTGCTTGAATAACCCCATCCATCCAACTCAACATTTACACTCACATGTTAAAATGGCTGCAAACAGATGCACAATTATACAACTGTAAATCTTTGAAAAGCAGAAGTAGAGCCTCCTGTACAACCAACAAGCAAGTGGTTTCTGGATGGTAAGTCAACAACAAAACATTTGTCTTCCCCGGCAGTCATTGTACAGCGCATGCAGCGGTAAAACCAGCTGACCAAAGGTGCTGGAGCGCTGTTTGAGTTGCTAGGTGACGGGCTGGGCTTTAACGAGGTTGCTAGGTAACAGGTAATGCCAGCTGATTGGTGATGTAACATGTTGGAGGTTTTTTAAACTGTTCATTTTCCAGATACCAAAAAGCATTAACTTATTGCCAAAAACTGGCTGGGTGTCTTTTTTTAAGAGCTTGGTCTGTTTTTAGAAGCAGCAGAAAATGAAATGGAAGTACAAAAACGTGGAAAACGTAAATCTTGTACAATATGTTTCCTTCAAACTCAAACACTTTTGGATTAGGCACTAGATTACCACCAAGTCCACATCTGAATGGTTAAAGTCCAGACAAAAAGCCTATTGATATGATGTTTCGTGACCTTTAACAGGCTGTTCATGTTCACATTTGGTCAAAATTCTTCTACAGAAATGCAGATGACTCACTGCCAGTTATTGCTAATGATGGTCGTTGTTGCTGCTAAAGATGGTGCAAACAGTTCTTTGGTTAGGGAGCCTAGTACACTGTAAAACAAACGTATAAATATGGAAAAATTTGTATTTATATGGTAAAATTCTGCCTGTATTTTACCGTAAATCACAGATGGGTTTTTTTTTTTTACAGTGTACTCTTAAACACGGTCAGGTTGGTTCTTTTACCTTAATAAATTAATTTCATTTCAGAACATTTTTTTGTTTAATCAAGTTATATTTCATTGATTTTGAAATTTACTTGACGATCTGAAACATCTAATTGTGACAAAAAATCAAAAATGCATCCATTTCCTTTGAACCGTCGCTCACTATTAGAGACTTATTTACATCTCATGGTACACGCCAACTGTTTAAAATATGTTGACACATTATGATTATTTAAAACTGCCATAACAAAAGTCTAAACCACAAAAACAGGATGAGCTTGAGTTAACTGCTACTCTTTCTGAATCTTGTAAAACATGACAGGACATGACAAGTGCCTTTAGAGATTCAAAATGAAAGGGAGTTAACGCTGGATGTAGAAAATAAGTTGTTCACACGCTGCTTTGCTTGTTTACGTTGAATAAAAACGTTCCATAATTCGCATTATTTAACTGCAACAAACAAACACCTCAGTGTAGTAAACATGCATGCAGCTGCAGACAAAGTGTCCTGCAGGCACTGAGTGGGATGCCCACATTATGCAATCGCAGCTGAACAATGACAGACTGTTTGAAACATGGAAACAACTTTGGTGTCTGGGTTTCTTCATCTGTTTGGGCTACTGTTAAACACAAGGGCTTTCTCTGGATGATCTGATTAGCTTCTGACCTGGTCGTCCTCGTCTGCCATGTGGGCCGGGCGCACCCGTCGGTCCTGGTGGGCCTGGCACACCTGATACGCAAAAATACTCATTTATGCAACAGCAATACAGCAGTCCTTTACACAGCTGCTGTGCAAAGGAGCAACATAGCAACTCCTTTACTGAAGTGTAAGTTTGTTACCTGGGGGTCCAGGTGGACCTGAAAAAAAGGAGAAATAAAATTACAGTTAAGCTTCAAAAAGTAACAGAACTGCAAGGAAATAAGAGTGTGTTAATATAAAAGATTCCCACCCATTAAACAAAATCCTCTGGAGCTGTTGCACAGATCTAGGTAGGCTTTGATCTGAAACAAGAAAAACACAAAGACAAGTTATTAGAATCATAGCATCTACTGTGATTAATCTGCTATTCAGATAATCAGAATCTTAACACTAAACATTTCGAAGCATAATGTTCCTAATATAACCTGGCACACTTCATGTGTTCAATAAAAGCTGACTGAAATGTAGATTTATATTAGTAATTTTTACACAACTTTTATATCTGCAAGCATTTTTCACTCAGGTAGATCAAATTAACTTCAGTAAAACAACAACTGAACCATTGATCATGTCAAAGCAGCTTTAAAGTCGTATATATTTCCCCTTTGAGGAAGTGCCAAGTCTTTCAGGGTATGAGCTGAGAAAACAGCAGGCATGCTCCGCCGCTCTGTGTTTTATCCAGGGAAGCATTAAAGCACACACCCCTCCAAATCACTGTAACAGACTCATGCATTCTTTAAGCAACACACATAGCTGTCTTCTGCCAAATGGGAAAACAGACAAATTTTTGTTACTTAGAAATAACTGCTGAAACTCTTGGAAAACTGTCCCATTCAGAATTAGATTTTTGATCTTTTGATCACATACCAGATGAGATTATGACATATACTAGTTATAAAATGTTTGCATAAATGTCAGACATGGTTTTATGAACTGTTTGATTGATTTGCCTGGTTTTAGTGAAATCTGAACTACATTACTGACCATGTATGTCTGTAATAATTATACTACCTTCCTTACCATTTCATAATATGTTAAATCTTACTTAATTACCATCAACATTCAGACTGTTCTTGGAAAACATGCTATTTGTAATATGCTTCTTTAGGACACTAGCAGCCACAAACAAAAGTGTAATTTGTATCACTAAACCTCCTGCAACTAATCCCATTTTTTTGTGTATTTACATTCATTGATACTCTCGTTGAGCAATCAGTGAATAAAAATAGTAAAAGATAACAGTTTCAACAACATATCATTAAATGGAATCTATTGTGTAAACAATAAATCAGAATTGTTATCCCTTAAATGATAAACAATACGATAAATGCCCACATTAGCACTTTTTACTATAACCTGGTGCCACGCGTTTCTCCTTTTAAAATGCTAATGAAATGCTGTCTGTGTGTAAAATAGATAAATATTAAACAGTAAGTAAACAAGGCTCCACGTGCAAGCAGTGAGTTATCTTACAGGAACCACAGAGTATGTGACCAGCATCATCTTGTCCTGCTCTCCCTCCTGGTTCCGTCTGCTGCGCCGGAGTTTCCTCAACTCTCCAGTCTCTCCGAGTTCATCTGGCAGCAGTTCTGCTTGCCGCCTGCAGCACTGTGCCAACTCCTGCATCTGGGACTCCAGCCTGACCAGCTTCTCTGCCAGCTCCTTGTGCTGAACCCACAGCAGAACCAAACCTGCACAGCCCAGAAGCAGCAGCACAGACATCCCCACCAGCAAAAGTTTCCACGCGGGAAAACTTTCTCTCCTGTCTTTCATGTTTTTGGTGCGCCGTTCCCCGCTCCTCAGCTGCACGGATATCTGATCTCTGAACCTCACCAGCACACACAGCACATATCTGAGAGGCGGCCAACAGATGAGACGTCACACTCAAGCTACTGGAGAGAAATAAACATGTCAAAATGTGTCCGTGAAACTACAGCGCAAGTCATTGCGCAACAAGCATCTGGGAAACATTGCCTGATTTAGAAGCAGCTATAATGGGCATATTTTAAGAATGACATCCCACTGACAGGGTAGCAAGTCTCATCATTCTAGTGCTTTTCCTTTCAATATTATCACCAGGACAACCCACTGAAAATGCTTTAGAAGTGGAATAAACAGGTTTGAAACAAGGAGAACACTGTTAGAGTCAACAACAGAGCTTTGTGAATGACGGACTGTTTGGAAGGACGTGTGGGTGTCAAAACATCCCTTTTCTTTCCCATATTTTCAAATATTATATAGCGCTGGAAAAAGTAAAGAAGACACAAAGATATCTAAAGAATATCCTAAATGAGAGCGTAGTTTTCAAAATATTTAATGTATTAAGGGGAAAGAATCTACCTAAACAAAACTGGTTCAGGATAAAGAATGAATTAACTATGATAGATGAGAATCCACATTTCTAGGAGTTTAATTTCAGAGGTCAAATCCAGATTTGATTAGATGTTTAAAAACCCAAATGAAGCCTGTCCGACCACACAAAGTAGACAGAATGATCTAAAAAGCAACACATTGTTCCCTGATTTAAAGAAGAAAAAGCGAAACAGAATAATTGATTGGTTTGGAAAGGATTAGAATGGCATTTCTATAGCTGTAGGACTTCAAAAATGGAGAAAACATTGAAACGCAACAAGCCTTCCTGGAAGTTGCACGCCTACACTGCAAAAACACAAAACCTTACCAAGTATTTTTGGTTTAGTTTTTGGTGCAAATATCTTAGCAAACTTGAAATAAGAAAAGCTGAAAAGTTACTTGTCAGCAAGATTTATCTGCTCATTTTAAGTAAATAATTTCTTAATATTGATTAAAAAAGTACTTAGCAGATAAATTAACCCATAACATCAGAAAAATGTCTTGTTATAAGTGAAATAATCTGCCAATGGAACTAGTACTTTTTCATCAATTTTTAGGAATTATTTACTTGAAATTAGCCTCTATATCTTAGTGAAAAGTTACTGTTAAGTTAATTTTGTCTTATTTCAAGTGTGCTAAGATATTTGCACAAGAAACTAGTGCAACAAATTGTGTTGTTGCAGTGTAATAAAATTGCTCCACGAGAGCGTCGGCAACCCATCCAGGAGGTGAAAAACTCAGAACAACATGGAAACCACTGAAACCCTTCATTGCCTCAGTGAAGGCCACTGTTCTTAGTTTAGAGGTAACAAAAACGGCTCCGAGGCAAAAATAACATAAATGTCCCGAGTATTTTTGGGAAAATATTGTATGAACTTTTTGAAAGGGGTGTCCTATTATGTCTGGCTCCAAACCAACACAGCACTTTAGAAAAAGAACATCATTATAGAAATGGCAGTGTGATACTCACAAGGTGCTTTGCTATTTCAGCAATTGGACAGCTTGCTGCAAAATTATGGAACCATAAATCCATCTCTCTATAAATCCAGAAGGAGAAAGTTTGACCATCGGTTTATAACCTGAGATGAGTAGCAGGACTATGATCACACCAGCTCACCTCCAAATGGCTAAGTTTAAAAAAAGAAAAAGGTTTGTAGAGGCCTGCTCAAACGATTGGCTTTAATCCAATTGAAATACTGCTGCATTGCCTTAAACAAGCTGCTCATGCATGAATGTGGTTGAATTTAAACAACTGCCAGATGTTGCAAAGCCTTGATGAGAGTTGCTGCTGGGAATGCATTACTTTTCCAAACAGGGTCAGGCTGATTTGGATGGTTTGTTTTCTTTTATGCATTTGAAAGTGGCTATTTACTGAAGTTCTCTTGGTGTGATAATAAAGTTTGATTAATGATATGAAATGCTTAGGTGTGACAAAAAAGAAATCTTTATGGGGGAAAAACGTTTTCACACCACTGCAGCTCTTGAATTCCAGATATTAAATAGTTTCAGCTGCAAAGAGTAAACCAGGTTTATTGGGGAACAGCAGAGCTGAATGGCATGAGACAAATTAGGAGCATTTCTGGTGTAGAAAAGCTGAAGGACAACCTTTTCTGAACTCAAGCTTTTTATAAGTTCTCTATTCCTTTTAAAGTTTGTTGCAGAAAATAAAGCGGTAGTTCAAAGGGAAATTCAATACAGATGAGTCGATCTACTTACTATGCATACATATATTTTCAATTGTCTACTTCTCTCCTTGAATTTCTGGGCAAGTCCCAGTTTCCTTTGACAAGGGTCAGCCTGACCCAGCTAATTCATTTCCCCTTGAAAAGCCTCCTTGGTTGATGAATTGGACCGTGTGGTTTTTCTGCACAAAAAGCGGAAGAAAAAAAACACACACATCACACAATGCTCAAAAAAAAAGAGTCGATCCTTTTGTATTCACCTCAATAATAATGAAAAAAACCTGTTCTCTGTTCTTTTTCAGGCTAATTTATGCTTTAGACATGCACTGTCTGACCCCGCTGGCAGTTCACTGCCATGTAACAGTCCTTGTAACCCAAAAGTGGCAAAGTTTCCAAGCAACCAGTGGAGCAAAGGCTTTACCAAGGATTTATAAACACTCGATTCACTGTGATTTATGTGGTGGAGGAATGTAGACCACCTTTAAAACGAGCGGTGGGAGTTCTGCAGCTCCTCAAATCCCACTTCCACTTCTCAGGAGAGGAGGTTAGTAGCATTTCTTTAATTTAACTCATTCTGCTGTGTTCTGTTCTATTGTAGCTTATTTTATTTCACCATTTTCTATTTTGTTTAATTGGAAACTAATTTTAGAAACTGTTTTACACCAAACAATTTATCCAGATAATCAAATGATTGCATTTTATGGGTATCTGCAAATATTATGTATTTGTAGGTGTAATGTGAGAAAAAAGTATTGTTTTTGCTAAAAATTCTGCTACCAAAAACTAACAAAGGTTAGTTTTGTTAGAAAGTCCTTGCATAAACTAACTTTTCTTTTGTTTTGTTGTTTCTGAAAAAGCATATATTTTCCTTTTCAAAATCTTTGCATGATCAAGTAGTTTCCTCTCAGATGCAATTAAGACACAATATCTGCATCTCAACTTTCATACCACAAGAAAGTGCATGCAATTTTTTTAGCAAATTAATGCCTTCGCATTTTCAAAAATAAAATTTGTTTGATTGTGTATGTGAACTGACCAACACTACCTGATTTATGTGAAAAAAAAAAGTTTTATAATCAATTATCTGTGTCACTGTGTAAATTAAACAATATAGAATCTCTATTAATTGGTTGAAACTTGAAAAAAGCAGAACAATACGTAAAGGTTGGGTTTAATGCAGAACACTAAACATGGAACAAATGCAAATAAAGATGTAAGATATGAAATCTGCCATGATGCGCCTACTTTAGTTGGATAAATACAGATAAAGTTGGAGACACTTTAGCTCCAGACCTGGTGAAAAATCTCTTAAAACTCTGAGTGTGTAAATTATATTATGGTCTGATAAAACTGAATCTCAACTTTTACAGTAACAAGTTTCACGTCACCAAAAGAAATCCAAAGCCTGAAACACAGTGGTGGCAGCATTTGTACTCTGAGTTTACCTCTTCTTAGAACTGGGGTGCTTATCAAGTTGTATGCAGGTGGATGAACCTTTGGATGCGACTCAGTTCTGCTTCAAAATCTGGTGTCTAACACACCAACTTATGTTTTCAGTGTCTCAGTGAATCTAAGCTTACATTAAAAACAGGAAAAGAACGACTTCCTGAGTGAAAATTTAAAGTTCAACCCAGGATTTCCTAATCTTCAGATGAAATATAAATCTGTGGGGCCACTTGGAAATGGTTGTGGACAAGAAGTTCGTTCCAAATCTGACAGTTTTGAGCAACATCTGCATGCCAAAGTGAGAAAATCCCTACAAACCCTCAACACTAAGCGCTTATGCAACCAGGTTGCTGCACTGGTTTGGTTCATTCAAGATTTATTTCCCCATTGTATTGCACAGGATGCATGTCACATTTTATATGGAAGCAGTTTTTACATGATTTATTGATCTTACTTACTACGCCACAAAAAAGGAGGCAATTTGCCAGGGGTGTGTACACCTCCGAGATCCACTGAATGAAGTTCAGTGTCAGTGTGTTTTGTTACCTCCCAACACTGAAGGACAGAAGGATTAAAAGAGAGGAAGAGGAGGGCTGGTTTATATGTTGGCTTAAGGAGGCTTAAACTCTTTCTAACCAACAGACGGCAGCAAACTTTCTTCATTTTACACAACCCCTTTGGACGAATAGAGGAGACAATGTTACCAGAGATCCTCACCACGATGGAGGTTTACAGTCTGTGTGGAGTCACCCCCGTTGTGCTTCTTCTTCTTCTGCTGTTTCTGCTCATCACCACCTGGAGCCAAACACAGAGTTCACACATACCAGGTACAGTCTGAGCAATTCAGAGAAGAATGGTTTCATTCTGCAAAACAGTGCAATAAACTGGTGAATAAATCTTCATAAGAATAATTGTGACTACAAATAAATCTCAAAATTTGAAAGGGAAAACTGCATTTTTTTTTCTTTGCAAGAAAATAACATTTGTAAATTTGTTTAGAAATTAGGAAGAGAAAGTGATTTTGAAAACCATGCACAGTTCAGAAACGTGAACTGAGATCTGCTGCAAGACTGACTTACAACTTCTCTCTGCTTTAGGTCCCTGTTTCTGTGCAGGACTCGGTCCAATCCTTTCTTATAGCAGATTCATTTGGACTGGGATTGGAACAGCCTGCAACTACTACAACAACAAATATGGCAGCACCGTCCGGGTTTGGATCAATGGGGAGGAAACCATCATTTTCAGCAGGTAAGTGTTTTGACATGAAAAACAAGAGATATTCACACAACAGATCAAGATAAGTTACAATTTATTCATATATTTTTAATGCAGCAGCAAGATTTTGCACTGATGAAAAATTATTTGAGTGAATATTTGTCAGAATAAAAACCCTTCCACATCAACGGATATTTTTTAACAATAAGTAGCACCACGATCATTTAACTTAACACAGTGAGGAAGATTGCAACATGAGGAAAGAAAGTCCTGCTGTCAGGGAATTCCACAAAGTTTTTTGCAATAAATTACAAACTATAGCCAATTAATTTGCTCACAAAACGTCAAAGTATCTGAGTTTTGATCAAATTTAAGTCTAAGGTTCAAAAGTCTGTGTAATTTGCTAGCTAATGTACTTCTCTGTATTTTGTGCATTTAAACATTGCAGCAACCTATACAAAGTTGCAAGTTTTATAAGGACAACATGTGTAAAAAAAAAAAAAAAAAAACATATAGGAACAAATGATCAGAAGTGCAATTAAATTATTTTTACCTCTCTGTTATTAGCGTTTCTATGATAGGTAGCCATATTGGATTTTGAGGTCGAGGAAAGGTGGGAAGCCTCCAACTTCTGGGCACCTTTTTGTTATTCAATTCCAAATATGGATTGACTTTGGAGTAAATTGTCACATATCAAGTAGTGACAATGTGTCACAAATGTGGAGACAAAAAAATAAGCATTAAAAACAAATTAAATAAAAATAAATGCTGGTTTCTGCTGCAGGTCCTCTGCAGTGTACCACTGTTTTGAGGAGCCCTCACTACACATCCAGATTTGGGAGCAAAAGAGGCCTTGAGTGCATTGGGATGGAGGGGAGGGGTATCATTTTCAACAGCAATATCCTACTCTGGAAACAAGCTAGGACGTACTTCTCTAAAGGTAACAACCTCTGGATTTTAAGCACATTTCAGAGTTTGGTGGTAAAATGTTTTACGATTAAACCGCTGTTTCACTGAGTTACTGCATATTTTTGTGTTGATGTCGCAGCTCTGTCAGGCCCCAGCCTTCAGCGGACCGTGGGAATCTGTGTGAGCTCCACAGCCAAACACCTGGACCACCTCCAGGACATGACCGACCCCTCTGGACATGTGGACGCCCTCAATCTCCTGAGAGCCATCGTAGTGGACATCTCCAATAAATTGTTCCTCAGGGTTCCTCTCAATGGTCAGTTGCTTTATTCAAACTTTGCATCTTTCTTCCAAACGTCTTGGCTGAAAATGTGCAATTCTTCTTTTTTTTTCTTAGAGAAGGAGCTGCTTATGAAAATCCATAACTACTTTGAAACCTGGCAAACGGTTCTAATCCAGCCTAATGTCTTTTTCAAGATCGGATGGCTTTACGACAAACATAAAAAAGCAGCGTAAGAGCCTTAAATCATGACTTTAATGCCACATTTCATTTGAGATTTGATCAACTTTCTATTTTGCACCACTAACAGCCAAGAGCTGCAGGATGCAATGGAGAGTCTGCTCGAAATCAAAAGACAAATCATTCATGAAACGGAGAAGCTGGATGACGACCTTGACTTTGCAACAGAGCTCATCTTTGCACAGGTCGGTTTCTTCTGCTGTCCACATGATGGAGGTAACGCTGAACTGTAGTTAGATTACTTGCTGTCCCAACAGAACCACGGGGAGCTCTCTGCTGATAACGTCAGGCAGTGTGTGCTGGAGATGGTGATCGCAGCTCCCGACACACTCTCCATCAGCCTCTTCTTCATGCTGATGCTGCTGAAACAAAACCCGAAAGTGGAGCTGCAGCTTGTGGAGGAGATGAGCACCGTTTTGGGTGAGAGAAAATGCTCCGAGTCACAATTAATGCACTTTGTTCTGTCACGTAAAAGTTACACAAGCAGTGCTTTTAGTTAGCAAAGTAATTCTCATTTTTGTCGAATTACAACAACAAACCTCCGTGTTTACTGAGTTTCAGGCACAAAATAGTCCATAACTGCAAAATGAGAAATGAAAGTCCGCTTTAAATCTGTATGTATGCTTTGTTTAATATTTAAGTTACCTGGGAAGTGGGAACTCGGAGCAAAGTTTCACATCAGACCCTAGGTAATGGCGCAGTCGGAATTTCAAAATGGCGACGCCCATATACGTTGTTTGCAGTTAGCTCTTATGAACATAATTTTAAGCTTTACTTTCCATAAGCAAACACCACTTGTAAGTTTTTCAGTTTACAGTCGGAGGCGTTACATTGATGTTGGACACACTTTCACATGTGTATCATCCTGTAAAATAAACATGTTTCCAATTTCCATGATATCTTACTAATGTTAATGCGGGGCGGCCATATTGAGACGCGAAGTCCGCCAGTCGTAAATAGGGGTAGTCGGTGTTGCTCCCAGTCTCACAGTAGGAAATCTGTCTTGCGGGGGGGTTTCCAGTTGATTTTTCTGACTATGAAGTTGGAATTTCCCATAACTGAGTACAACTGGAACGCAGCATTATTCTCCTAGTACTACTATGTGCCCTGATTAAAAATGGTGATGCCTCTGTCTCCAGCTGTTCAGAGAAGGCCTTAGAGATTTGTTAGAGACTATTTGTGAACAAACAGCAGCATGAAGAACAATGAATAAAACAGGCAGGTCAATAATAAATATTTAGAGGAGTATGAAGTAGAGTTGGGTTATACTGTAGTAGGACTATAACTGTAAACATACAACCAGAACTGCAAAGAAATGTAGAGAAAGAAATATAAAAGGTTGTTCTCCAAAGGACTGTTTGATACAAATATACACTACAGTTTTAAAATAAAAACCGGAAATTAATAAATAAATAAAACCATGGACATATCATCTTCCAGTTCTTAATTATGCATTGCTTTATGTTGGTTTGTCACATCAAATCCCAGCATTGAAATTAATAGCTTCGGAAATGTGAAAAAGGTGGTCTTTCATTTACAGATGAAACAGCTATGGAAAACGTCGACTATGAAAGACTAAAAGTGATGGAGAAGTTTATTAATGAATCCATGAGGTTTCACCCTGTGGTCGACTTCACTATGCGGAAAGCTCTGGAGGACGATGACATCGAAGGTACCAAGATCAGGAAAGGAACGAACATCATCCTGAACATCGGACTCATGCACAAGACTGAGTTCTTCCCCAAACCCAGAGAGTTCAGCCTGACCAACTTTGACAACCCGGTGAGTGTAAACAATATGTGACTCTGATGAGTGAAACAAACACCAGTTGATCCTTTACTTCCTCCGCCTGGCAGGTGCCCAGTCGCTTCTTCCAGCCCTTTGGCTGCGGGCCTCGCTCCTGCGTCGGCAAACACATCGCCATGGTGATGATGAAGGCCATCTTGGTCACCCTGCTCTCCCGTTACACAGTATGTCCACGCAAAGGCTGCACTGTGAGCAGCATCAGGCAGACCAACAACCTGTCACAGCAGCCTGTGGAGGACGAGCACAGTCTGAGCATGCGCTTCATCCCCCGCAGTCAGAACCAAAGCACCGTCAGCTCTGAATAATGAGGAAGTTCTCACCTTTCAGATAACAATACCCGACTAACGTATTAGTGCACCGAGTTCAAAGAAGGTAGAAGATACATTTACCCCCTTACAGAGGTCTTCTCTTTTTGCTTTTTGTCACACTTAAATAACAGATCCAACAAACAACAGGTATTATCAAATGAAGATTACCTGACTAAATAAAAAAGCAATTTTTTAATAACGATTTAGAAACCCACTTGTGAAAAAGCAATATCCACCTAAATCTAGTCACAACAATAACAACCTTTGGCAACGACTGGTGCAATGAACCTTTTCTTTGCATTAACTGACAAAGAAAAATAAAGATAATTATTTTCTTCACTTGGACACAAGAGACGTTTTTCCCAATGATGCAATAGGCAAAGAAAAATAAGACATTAGCCTCTTTTCTGGTGAAAATCAACAGCCAAGTTGCCTTGTTTAGAGCCAATAAACAATAATAAAGGCTTGGAAAATAAGTTTAGATAATACCAGAAAAGAATCACGAGTCCAAGTGAATGAGTTTCATTGCAGAACTGTTATCTCAGCTAAATTATAGCAATAACAGCATGTTTAAGTTTAAAAAGAATGACTAGTCCACTCCACAAACTTTCAAAAATCTGCTTGTCCAATTTAGAGGTATGAATGAGGTATGCAAGAGCTTTAGTTTACAAACTGATGGCTAGATATTCTCTGTATGATTTTGTTTAGTAGAGATTAGAAATCATGGTTCAGCAAGTCGTAAAGGTCTTTTCCCCGCCATGTTTCAGAAAGTTCTCAACCTGGAAAGCAATGTTTCATTAGATGTTTTGTGTTGTAGACTTTTGTGATGTACTTTTATATTTAGTTAACTTAGAGGTTAATAATAGAGGTGTGTTTTAAATCATGATTTAAGGTGAATTTGGACGAACCTTATGCACTATAAGAAGCAAAATGGCTCGAACTTTTGAACATGTCATGTTGCAAAGACAAACTTCAATGTATTTCACTGGGATTTTATATTACAGATAAACACAAAGTGGTTTGAATAAAGGGGAAGGAAAATGAAAAATGGTTTTCAAAAGTTTTACAAATAAAAATATGAAAAGTGTGACCTTGATTTAACCAGAAAATACAGATGAAGTTACAGCTCTAAATCATTTTTGCAGCTTCGCACAGCTAGAGACCAGAGTTGCTGCACTGTTTTCCTCGCAAAACTTCAAAATAATTGAAAACTTTTTTCTTTACCCACACTATAATATGTTGGTCTATCCCATATAAAATGTTAATAAATTGCACAAACTGTAAAAGTTAAACTATTAATAGTTTTGGAAAGTGTTGCATGAGAAACCATTTGTATTTACTTTGCATATAACATATAAACCCTTAAATAAAACCAACAAAATCCGATCTGTTTACAAGTGTTGCATTTATTCATAGCCCCAGAATGTAGTGACAGGCACTCCAACGAACGAGGACTCTTCTCTGTACCACAGGCACAAATTAAACATGCCATCTTGGCATTTGAACATAAGGCATACGGTTGTGGATGTACAAACACTGTCCATACCGTTTAAATCAGCATCAGACATGAAAAATAGATCAAACTCCACCAGCAAACCCTCACAGAGCGGTCCAACAGCACAGATCTCCTGTGAAGTTAGTATAAAGCAAACAAATTAAATAAATATGTTTTTAATACTGAATATATAGTAGTGAAAGACTTAAGTTAACAGAAATCAATGAGTGCGTAGATGATAATCTTACATGGAAGGCAATGAATTTTATAGAGACAGAAGTTGAACATGGGTGTGAGAGCTCTGCTGGCTAAGATGGAGAACATTTCCCATTGTTTTCCAAAAGAAGTGACTTTTGTTAAAGTCAATTTTAACTTAGATAAATAAAACCCTGGTTTTCCCTTTGATCAATTTCAGATTGACTTTATGAGGAAAATAACTTTTTTTTCATGACAGGAGTTTAAAATTTGTTTTTAGACATAATAATTTCAAAAATCCCTTTAGATTTCTGCTTTCCTGGGATTTTTTTCCCCCTTTTACATAATCCTGTAAAAGTAATGCTAGGGTTGCAACATATGGGGATACTCTAATGTTATAGATTTAGGAGACACAACTGGAGCAGCTATGGCTCAAACATTAATGAAGTCTCAGAAAATTTGCAAATAAGCTGAAATGAAGCTCTAAACACTCCAACTTATGTTCATTATAATGTGAGTTTCTTCATATATCTTCATACTTCTCTGTAGTTTATCTAAAAAATAAGCTACACTTATTGCTCAGCCTTTATGGAGTTTTTTACTGTAGGGACTATTTTAGACACAAAAATGAAGCTAATTTTAAAAGCAGGGATTTGTTTTGGTTTTTTTTTGCTTATTACTAATAAATTTAGTTAATAGTTTCACAGATTTACTCAAACTATTATCACAATACTATAATAGTTTTAAGACAATAGTGTAATTTAAAACACCCTGAGGCCCTGAGCTTGTTACCTGCCATGACTTTCCATAATTTTAAATAATTTGTGAACAAATTAAAATAAGACAACAACGGTCGGTAAATACGTGAAATCAAAGCAGCAGCTGGTGCTGGAGTGTCCTGCAGATCCATGGATCTCTTTGTTCAGTGCTTGGGGGTTCTGAGTGGTTCCGGTGCTGCCAGACGAGGCGGTCAGAGCTCCTGCAGAGCTCTCTGACAGCAGTAGAGGAGGCAGTCCGGCAGGTCGGGGACTGGAGAGCGCAGCCACACAGCCAGCATGCCGGCATGCATGCGACAGTGCATGAGACACGGCTGATCCTGCTGCAGGCAGCAAGCCACGATCGCTTCCACGCCTGAGGGAACAAACAGAAAATTCACTCATCAGGTGTCAGTAAAAACACTGAGTAAAGTATGTGCTTCATTCTGTGTGATATATACTAACAATTATTTTCATCAAAGCATATTTTACACTGTTCAGTTGTTCAATCATACTTAAATGACTGACACTTGTAAAAGCAAGCAGTTTGTCTGCTAGAAAAAGAACAATAATGAGGTTAAACATCTGAAGCAAACACATTAATTACTTTCATGCATAGTGGTGACTGCAGTAGGCAGCTACCTAAAAGCCATTTTCTTGTGGACTTTTATGCTATAAATCCACACAGTCCACTAAAGTTGACATTAGTGCATCATACAATACCCTGCCAACTACTGGTCATCCACTGCAAGTGCAAGAAGATTTTTGTTAAATCCAATATGGCAGACAGATGAAAAAGCAACTCAGGAATATTCTGTCCTTCCTTTTACTCTTGCAGGTAAAAAAAATATTCTCACATCAAGTAAACCCTAAAGACTAATCATACTGATGTATTTTCCTAATAACAACTTTGTATTTGGAGAAAATTACAACTATAATCCCCCCCCCACACTTTTTATTTATGCCTTAAGAAAATCAAAAACACTTCGGGAAAAAAATCCTGACATAAAGGATCATAATTCATGCATGAAAGGATTAATTACTTTAAGAGTTAAGAATATTAAAATTTACCAAATATTTTACAGAGCAGTTACAATCTGATAACAATCTGAAAAAACACTTAAAAATCATAAATATATGATTATGATATAAAACGTGTTCAAAATCTGATATTTATAAAATAAGATGTTTCCAAATAGAAAACTTACGTAATTTAAATACGTTTTTAATGAATTTAAGGCCACTCTAGATCAGTTTGTAAATAAGGTATTTCTTTCTAAATACATTGACTAATAGCAAGTTGTATTATTTTTATTTTTATGGATGCATTTGCACTTTGTGATTATTCTTTCTTTATTATCCTTATTAATTGCATTTTAATATCTGTAAGTTTTATGATTTGTAACTGTTGCTGTGCTGCTGCCAGTCTTAGCCAGGTGTCTCTTGAAAAGGATATTTCTAATATTAATGAAATATACCTGGTTAAATAAAGACAAAAACAAAATGAAGACAAAAATATATAGATTTTTAAAATACTCTGCCTGGAAATAGCTTTTAAATTAACGTATTTTGCTCTAACAAGTGAAAGAAGCTGCTCATTACTTGTGTGAGATGCCTTTTTGTCTGAGTTTACCTATAACTTCCACCACATGAAGCTGGAGTTTCCTCTTCAGTACATCCAGAGTGGCAGCGAGGGGATCCTGACCGTCATGGATCAGCGTCAGGTTCTGCTTGGTGTCATGAGAGAAGGCCAGCCACATGGCTCCGTACTCCTCTGTGGAAAGCCTCAAAGCTCTGCAGGAAATAATCGACTCATTTTAAGGCTGCAACTAACAATTATTTAAGTCATTGATTACTCAATTGATTGTTCAGATTTTAAAAAGTTGGCACACTCTGCAGATTTTTCATTTAACCACTTAAGTTTATTTTATACCATATTTGTAATTAGGGATGCACAAATCCAAAAATTTATCCTGATATTGATATCTGATATTAATATTGCAGTTATGGGCTGACAGCCGATATTTACTAATATTACATATATTTCACTACAGTTTTGACACCTTTGGAAAAGAGCCAACCAGAAACAGATAAAAATAAATGTCGGCTCAGTTTTATTTAATGGACCGATACCAACAAGTTAAAAAATGACTAATATCGGCCGATTCCGATGTTGTTGCATATCATGCATCCCTATTAGAAATACATTAAAGATACAAACAGATAATTCAATTCATTTTTAAATAAGAAAAACGATTTATTGACTAAAATCCAATGACATAATTCTATTAGTGAACTGCTTAATCTCTTGTAGCAAAGGATGCATCTTCAGCTAAAAATATAGTTTTACAATCAACATGTGAAGAGCTGTTGATTATTTGCATTAACCAAATAATAATTGGATAGCAAAAGGTTCTTAGAAAGACATCTTTATTTACAAAATTTGAACCAGTTAAAGTTAAAACTAGCACTTAGAGGAGTACTGGATAGAACATATTTACTGAACATTTTTTAATATATATATAATAATTTTTAAAAAACAACTTATTACAGTCAGAGCAGTAATTGAGACAATGAAGTCTGGCCTTAATTACTGCTCTGACTGTGCTGATCTTTCAGCAAATGGCAGTTGTTTTAGTCTGTATACTCCAGTTAATGATCAATCGATTACCAAATTATTTGACGATTATTTCAATAATAAATTCATCATGATTAATCCGATTAATCGTTTCAGCCCTGATTAATTTAAACACCCTCCTGACGAATGCAAGAAAATCCCAAAACTATCTCACCTGATGAAGGTTGTTAGAGAAAGTCTGTAGGAGAACTGCGTTGTCAGGGGCGACCCAGCAGGCGGTTGCCATGACACCGTCGCAAATAGATCAAAGTCGACAGAGGGTCTCTTTACAGTTAGGAAATACTGACAAACTGCTACACTGTGGCTTTGTAACTCCTCTGATGGACAATCAGACACACAGGATACCTTCAAAACAAGAACATGAGATTATATTTCAAAAAGACGCACAGAAAGAAGATATTTTAAGGTTTTCTGTTGCATGACGCACCTCTAGTTCTTCAGAGTCGACCTGAAGTCGTATCTGCTGAAGGAAAGAGTCTGAGCAGTTGGAAATAAAGACAACAAGAACGACTGAGTCTTCTTTCTGGACGTGGCAGGCCGAGACATCCAGGTTTTGTTTGGAGAACAGAGGAGTGAGTTTAGAGTGAGAAAGAGCAGAAAGCTCAGCTGGAAGATGCCAGGTGAGACTCGGGTCTTTGGATCCGTCTGGGTCGTCGTGTGGAGAAGCTTGAGCTGTCACACGTTCATCTCTGATGGGAGGAGTTTCGATTTCCTTCACGTCTGTGTCAGTCGACTCTTCTTCTGCATCACAGGAGCCGTTCGGAGCAGCGAGGCCGGGTGTCTGTTCAGGCGGCGAGACGTCCAGGTCTGGTGAGTCCAGCAGGTTTATATACAGCAAGTTATCAGAACCGTCAGAGGGCGAGACAAGCGGGTTGGTTATTTGCTCAGAACTCCCTGAAGATTTGGTTTTTCTTCTGAAACGCTGGAAAGCTGGGTCAGACTTTCCCATCTGGTAGAAAAACAACAAATAATTTCTATCACACGTTATATTAATGCACTACATTAGGGCTGCATTCAGCGATTATTTATGTAATTGAATAATATATAAATTATTCTGCAGCTAAAAATATACTTCTAACATAAATATGTAAAAAAAAATCTAGGTCTTTTCTGCTCAATTTAACATCAATACAGGGTGCAGCTAATTTTTTAATTTTTTCTTTTTTGATGAATCGATTAATAATAAGCAGCAAAAGCTGCTTAATAGGAAATTTTTTTTTCTTACAGAATTTGAACCAGGTGAAGCTAAATCTAAGGCACTTAATTTACAGACAAAGTTTTTTTCATTATATTAAAATATATATTTTTGTATAGTTTTGGCTTAATTACTGGTCTGAATATATTCTACTTTCAGCAAAATGACCTTTATTGAGTCTGTATACTCCTTTTAGCGATTAATCGATAACTAAATTAGTTGACAATTACTTTAATAACCGATTAGTCATGATTAATTGGTCTAATCCTATAAATTGTTTCAGTCATACGAGTCTGGATTTATATTTTATAAAAGAAAACCTCAATAAATTTGCACAAAGAAAGCAGGTTTTTTTTTTTTATTTTATTGCAGGTTTTGAAACTCCGAGCATGAGGCAACCATCAAAAGAACAAAACACAAGAAAGCTGTCCTGTCTTCTGAATCAATTTACATGTAAGGGTGTGTGGGCGTGTGTGTGTGTGTGTTCATCAGCTCACCAGACACACGGAGCTCTGGGAGGCCAGACCGACAAACAGTGAGGACGCCAGCTGCTGCTTTTCCTGGTCACACTCAGGCGTTGGTGTCGGAGTCGGTGTTTGACTATTGGCGGCGTTGTTGTCGCCCAGTTGGTTGGCAGGACCGGACCGGGCTGGCGGCCTCGATCCGAGGAGCTTCGTCTGTCGGCTCTTTCTGAGCTAGATAGCCGTCTCTGCCCCACAGCCTCTTTACGCCATCCAGCTTCAAAACCGTAGAGCTGACACAACAAATCAGACTCAGGATTTAAACTTCAGAGAGATAAAACACTTAATTCTGCCTGTGGCTGCGTGTCTGAGTACCTGCCCTTGTGTGAGAAATCAGTGCTGTCGCCGGAGAGGCCAGAGCTGATGGACAACAAGGTGGGAGACTGTCTGTCAGTGATGCTGCATGAGGACATGCTGATGGGCAGCGACAGGCCGTAGGGCTCCAGGTTCAGCGCTGAGACAAAGAGCAACATCAGGACAAGCCCAAACAAAGCAGTGGAAACTCTGCCAAAACATTTGCATGAGTTTCACCTTTTGATCGAGACAGTTCTTCCTGCCTTTGATGAGGAGGCTTGTAAGGAGCAGCGCCCGCAGCCAACGCCTCCGACACAAATCCGTCCAGAAACGAAAGCGAGGAATCCACCTGGAAAACAGCAAGATTAGAGCTGTAAACAAGCCCATTAAAAAATAATTAAGAAACTGGGTAGCTGCCAGGGTCATATCTGGAATTATGGCTTCATTTTACCTGATAGAGGTGTGTAAAACCCTTAAAAAAATCTTCATAAAAGTAACAGTTAAACCTAAAATTATTTAGACCCCTGGCATTTGCGCTGTTATTGCACATCTGTTTTTCTGCACTGATATGCACTGAAAAAACACAAAATCTAACTAAGTACTTTTATCTAGTTTCTCGTACCAATATTTCAGTACACTTGAAATAAGACAAAACTAATTTACAAGTAACTTTTCAGAAATATGTAGGAGATTGTTTTAAGTAAATAATTCCTTAATATTGATTGCAAAAGTACTAGTGCCACTGGTAAATTATTTAACTTATAACAAGGCACTTTTCCTCATGTTGTAAGTGAAATAATCTGCCAGTGCAACTAGAACCTTTTTATCAATATTAAGGAATTACTGACTTAAAACAATCTCTTATATCTTGCTAAAACGTTACTAGAAAAGAAAATACTAGATTTTGTGTTTTTTTAGTAAATAGTCCATCTTTTTCAATGTTCAATGCACATTATGTACATTTTTGGAAAAGTTGCACATCCCTTGGATTGCAATTACAGTATTTTTATTTCTAATAACTGCACTGTATTTTTTATTTTGTTAGTTTTCTACTGTATATTATTGTCACTATTACTACTATTATTGTTGTAATTATTGTGATCCTTTATACTTGATGGTGCTGTTACACCTAAATTTCCCATTTGCCAGACAATAAAAATGTCATTCTATTCTGTTCTACTCATATTCAGATTTCACATTTTAACATTTAAATATTTGTTTATATAAGCACATAAGATTTAAAACAGCAAGATGACCTGATTCCAAATTTAAAACATCATTTATTTTATGTTTCTGATTTTTTAAAAAAAGCATTAACATTCCAGTACCCTCCTGCTGTAAACCTCAACTTTCTCACTTCTCTAGGCTGTGGACATGCTGCAACAGCTGCTCAGATTATTGCCGACAGCACTTCTTCTTGGTTTGGTAACTATTCTTATTACTGGAATAAACTCTGTGCCATGGAGGACATGTACATGCAGGTCAACAAACCCTAAGCCTGTCAAACAGCACGAGGCATTAAATCAGCATTTATTCTCCTTTTTTTCTATGCTTACTTATTGAAAATAAAGTTAATGATGTTTAAGACATAACTTGACTGTTCTGCTGCCATGCTTGTGTATTACCTCCACAGGCTCCATGCTGGCACTTCGCGGTAACACCTTGGCTTGCAGTTCAGAGTCCTGGCTGAGGATCTGCAGCTCCTGAGCTCTTTGTCTCAGCATGGTGTCCAGGGAGCTGCTGTAGGTTTCCGAGAGATTATGAACCAACGCCAGAGCCGCTCCACCGGGGCAGAGCTTGGTCATGGCCATGAGGACCCAGCACTTTGTTTCACTGCTGCTGCTCTTCATGTCCAACAGTTTGGCCAGCAGCCTCACAGTGACGTCTGGCTCAAGATCCTCCCTCAAGTGAGAGTATTCACCGAGAACCTAAACACAGCAACAACAACAAAAAACTGTAGCAGAGGAGCCAGGGTTCCTGCACGTTTTTAATGTCAACATTTTAAATTTTGACATTTTCTATACTTCTTAGACCATTATCTCACTTTACAATGTTGACTAATGTTTCATTTATAATGTTTCAAAAGCAACTCTAAACAGGTGGGTTTTTAGTCTAGATTTAAAGGAACTACTATTTTGAACATCCAAACTAATTGAAAAACCTGTTCCCCTTATCCACCTGTAAGGGGAACAGGTGGTAACCTTACACCAACCCTTCACCAACAGGTGAAGGGTTGGTGGCGCTGCACCACCAACCCTTCCAAGGAAACGACACAAAAAGCACAGAAGAAGACATGAGAGCCACTTCCTTCTTTGCAAAAATATAAACAAAAATGGAGCAGCGTCAGATTTTAGCGGTTGTAGGATTTCTCTTTCGTTTTTGGTAAAAGACCACAAGCGTTAGATTCACTCGTTTGTTTGGGTCGTATTTACTTCGCTGTAGTTCACTTCCTGCTTTTGGAGCGGTCTCCACATCTGCATTCGAACCGAATGAGATTTCACTCCAACCGAACCGAGACTCGGGTTTCTAGGCGGACGAGAGTTCACTTTTTTGGTTCACATCTGAATTCAATTACACATTCACACTTCCCCAAACGAACCGGACTTTGTAGACAAACGTACATAAAGCTCGACTAAAACAGACTAAACACCCACCCTCAGTCTGCAAACCTTGAGGTAAAGTAATGAGCAGCTGAGGTTTATGTGTGAGCAACTCTCACCCAGCAAATGACTTGAAGAAAACGCTGTGGCAGTTTGCTGGAGTCTCCTTGTAGCAAAGAAATGTATGAATTCACAGCAAACAGCCTCAGCTTCTTGTCCTCCTCCACACTGTCAAATCCTGGAAATATTGGGGGAGAGAAATAAGAATCAAATACGTCTACCAGCAGAACGAGTGGGATTTGTGGTTAACTCACCCTCTGAGAGAAGTTTAAGAAAACTGTTTGGGATATCTGGTTGTAACAAGTCTCCACCGAGTGAAAACACTGTGTTCATGGTATCGATAAACCATTCATTATCTGGTGCATATGTGCGAAAGTATATAGGAAAAAAATTACAAACAAGACAAATCAAAGCAAACAAATTGAAAGTTCAGCATAAATCTTTTGAAAAGTGTTTTTACTGCTTCTCAAAGATGATCTCTTTAATTCTCAAAGACTTCAAATTTATTTTTCACACTCGTTTACCTAAAGTAACCATAGTTGTTTAGAGTACTGTAATTACTAGACAAAAAACATAATCACAAAACAACTAAGAAAGCTAGATAAAATTAAAATTGGGCAAAAAACTATAAAAAGGCCCAAATAATGTCAACAACTTTTAGATTTTTTAAAGAATATTTTGACTTTTATGCAACTCCATTGAAATGCATTGAAAATCTCCAGAATTCTACAAAATTCTGCAAGAACTTTGCGCTCTTTGACAGCTTACTACATCTGCATACTTCAACTTAGAAACTCCTTTCAACTTCTAAATAAATCACAAGCTGTTAAGTTATCTTCAAATGAGTCAGTTTTTTTGATATCCCTTACGGTTTTTCTAAAATCACAATTTAAGTTTTATGCAGATTTTTGGCCGTTATCTTTATAATCCAATGACGGAATTCTTCAACTGCCAGAGTTTGCTCTCTAGTAAACGACGCTTTTTCAAGTTTGACTACTTTTTTCACAAACAAAACTGCTGCTGTTCGTACATATTTCACTCTAGAAAAACAATTTAAGCATCAAAGCGTAGCTATGGATGTCTGCTTTACGGAAACATAATCGCCATTGCTGTAGGTCTTACAGTTTTTTTTTTCCAAACACTTCTGGAGTGCAGGAATGTCTGCCCTTCCTCCATTGGTCTCCATGTAAAATATTTTCAGGTTTGTCTCCCTCCTCAGCATCTTCTGGTGCATTCAGTCAGCAGATTAGCTGGAATATCAAGTTTTTCAAACTATTATCATTATAGTTTCTGTTTTCAGCTCAATATGACCATATTCCTACAAGTATGGCGCTTAACTACAAGCACCAAGTGGTGAAAACATAGTAAAAATATGTCGATTTGAGACAAACACTGTAACATTTGTAAGGATATTTTTCCGCCAGTTCTGCCACCTTCCCCACCAGGTCAATGGTTGTGTGATCATCCTCACTGGTTCGCAGAAAGTCCAGCATCTTCTCAACGATCACCGTGACATTCTGGTCATTAGTTATTCTAAAGAGCAACTCCAGCGTCTGAAAGAAAGCAGATTAAAACCTTTGACACTTTGACACCAGAATCAACAACTGGAGCCACATCCGACTCACCTCCCTCTTGATGATGAGGTCAGGATGGTCAAGACACTCGATGATGGTCATCTGATGCTGTAAAGCTAACTTTGGGTCCTGCTGGACCACGTAGGTGAGAGCCTTCAGACCTACAGAAACAAATCATAGTGTAACTCTCACTTTTTATTATGGGGGAATAATCTGTGAGGAATCATGCTTTCTTATCTCACCCAGATACTTTAGATTAATCTTTGGAGACAGAACAAAGTTGCCAATGCACTTTGCAGCTTTCTCTAAAAGGTCCGATTTGGGATGAATGGTGTAAATACATTTTACACACTCGTATAAAATAGCTGTAAAGAAGGAGAGATGCTAGTAAGTGGCTAATAAAAATGTATCTTCTAGTAAAACATTTGTTAAAGAGGCCAAACACACCATATGTGATGTTGTGGTTCATCTCTGCCCGCCGCAAAGACTCGTCAAGGATTTCATACATGATCTCACTTGTGCTGTGCAGAGAGAGAAGAAATTATAAAAACTTTGTGGTGGACAAATGTTTAAACACAACAGGAAGTGAGAAATTATCACCTCTGGTCATTTTTCCCCAGTAAGGAGAGTATTCTGAGAAGGTGGATTTGAAGCCAGGGCGCAGGAACACTGTGATAGTTAAAGTCCATGGGCAGCTTCCCTCCCACTACCTGCTTCAGTATGGTGACAAAACTCGATGCGAGATCTTTGTAACCTTCTGGATTCACCTGAAGTAAATATAAAACCATACAGCAGCAAATTCCACCACAGAGATAAAAAATGCAACATGAAACGCTTAAATTATTGTTATTTACCTGAATGAGCTGCAGGTAAATGTGCAGAGAAGCCGACATCACGCCGGGGTCTTTGTCGCACAGTGCCTTGCGAAACTTGTTGTGAATGTGCTGAACTTGATTCGGCGCTATCAGGTAGAATTTATACAGGGCCAGGACGGCTTTACGGCGAATTATTTCTCTGCAGGTTTGTAACAACAAACACTTGTCTGTCAATCCGTTTAAGTTTATTTGTCATCTGAAAAAAGCATGAAGTGCTTCTTACTTTGGGTGATTGAGCTTTTCCTCCACCAGGGGGAGGATGGCAGGGATCATGTCTTTGGGGAACATCTGGCTCACCACTGTGAGCGCCATGCACACTTCAATCAGATTCGTACTCTGAAGATCCTGCAAACACATCAACAATACCATTATGAACCTTTTAATGTCTCCGTATTTTCTGTTTTATTTTAACTCGTGCAAAAGTATCACTATTTTCACATCTATGCTGCATCTTTTTTTTATTATTATTGAGGTTTGATAATAATGTGGTGCAGAGCTAAGATCAGAGATCAGCGCTTACCTCAAATATTCCCTGCCACCACATGGGGCACATTGATATTGTCAGCTTGATTTATTTTTTTAAAAAGGGCCTAATAATTTAGCACAAACAATTTTAACACAATCTAATCATAATCTACAAATTTACAGCTTTCTTTGAAAAGCTGATAAATCCTAATCCAGTTCGTGCAAACTTTGCTTTAACTTAATTTACCCTGACAATTATATATATTAAGAAATAAAATCAGGTAATCCCTAGAAAGAATCATTACTCACAATCCATCAGAAAATCAATTAATTATCAAAGTGTACATCCTGAACTTTTAAGAGTTTTTCTTTAACAAAAACAAACCAAAATTTATTAAACAGTGAGCTGTTTGGTGTATAACATAAGAAAAGTGGGAAATTTACTGGTCCTGAATCAATCAAGAAGAGGTTTACTCAATATCTGATTAATAAAGCACAAAGTTATTTGTTTTTGCTATCTTTTATGAAGAGTTAAAATATTTATAAACGTGTGTGACCAAAGAAACATGACAGTCAAGCTACAAAAATACCGTAACGACTGACCTTCAGCACCGTGTTAACCAGGAGAAGGAGCAACTCATGACTTTCATTCAAAAACAGCGAGACAGCAAGGTAACCTGAGAGAATCACAAACACTTTAGTGTTTTATTATTATTATTATTATTATTAGAATTTAAAAAATCTAAATCTGAACATTTTGAGCATTTGCTCCTTTGCATGCATTTTCTACATACATTCCTCCATACTCTACTGAAACATGCTATGTTTTTTTAAATACCTGTTTGCTTCAGGAGATATTTCCCTTATAAAATTATAGGTAAAGTGTTTCTATTCTTAACTTTGTATCATTTTATGCCTGAAAACACACCGACTCTCTTCTCCAAAACATTCCCTTGCTGGGCCAGTTTAATGGCATGGATATAGCTGAAGGAGACGCCGTAACCCAGCATCTCACAGTAGATCGCTCTCACCATGAGCTCCTTCATCTGCCTCTAAATCAGATTACAACAGAAAAAATAAATAAACAAATGAACAAAGATAATTTTGTTGTATTGGAGCAGATGAAACGGCGAAACAATGAGAAGAATACCATAGTTGTGTTAGGGGAAGACACTTGTTCTTTAATTAGCAGGAGCTCTCGTTGAATGAGTTTCTCTTCCTCCTGCACAAAGAAATGTAGAAAATTATACACAATAACTAGGAAAAATCTGATATGCAATAACTTTTGCTATGATAATATCAGTGCTCACTTTTCTCTGTAAATCTCAGCTAATATCAGCCCGTCACAATAAGCAATAAATCAATTAATCGCATGAGAAATTAAAACGAGCTCAATAATTTCCATTTGAATGATTTATCAGTTTTTCTCCTTTCTCTCTCTCTACCAAAAATTGGATGGTAACGTTTGCAATCTGGTGCCTTGATCTCAAATAGCTCCTTTCTTTAAAGGACAGTTTTGTTTACAGAGGCTTCATAATTAATTTGTTGTTCTGTTTATTTATTTTGGAATATTTAAAATGTCTTCCATTTCCAATTTAAAGTTTATTGATATATTACTATGTGTTCTTGCATTATTATGCCATTACCATCGTATTAATTGAAAATGGTTTCAAAACAATATAATAATTTCTCACAGTAACTTCTGGGACAATTTATCGTCCAGCAAATCTTTTTATGGTGACACCCATCTGTTTACCTAACATTTAATGCAGTCTATAAAGTGATACAACCTTGTTACAACATTATTATAAAGGTGTTTTTAAGTTAAAGTACTTTGTTCCTTACAGTCAAACTAAATAAAATAACCTTAACATTTATGTCAACCTTGCTAACCATACACCAAATATCAACAGCCTGAGCCCAACACAAGCACTTGAACGCACCATTGAGGACAAGTCTTTCGAAAGTCTCAATACACGCCACGACGACTACTAAACTTCAGACCATCTGTTTATATCGCACTATAATTAACAATGTGCGACACATTTACTGGGGACAAACACATTTTTAATGGAAGAACATAGCAGTTTAGCAAGCTAATGCGACAGCAGCATATCGGGTCGCAACTTTTGTGAGCTTTATAGGATCGACTTACATGTTTTGATGTTAGTTCAGTGATTCCTCTGATGAGGTTTCCTAGTTTAGAGTTGGAGGAGAGTTTTGCTGAGCCAGGCTGAGAGTCTAAAGAGAGCAGGCTGGGTAGAGCTGTCAGCGTTTTCTCCACAACATCGCTCATTTTGACAACAAACAGCGCACTGTCCGTGTGGCTTCTGTACTAAAACACACAATTATTGGATCACCCTGTTAATAAATATTAATACATTATAGATAAATTGCCTGTCGGGCATTTAAAACAGCCACTTTAAGTAAAATAACATCACAGATCCTCCATTATTTTTAAGGAAGACCGACAAAAGCGTATTGATGACGTCACTTCCGCTTTTCAGAAGATTTGGTGATGGGAATTCCGACTCTTTTCCGGGAGCCAAGCCATTTGTGCAAAATGTTGTTCATGTCAATGTTGTGACTTTCAGTTTAATCGTCAGTTCTCTTGTCATAAACAAACGATAGCATAAAAATTCTAAAATAAATAAATAAAACTGGTCTAATGTGAGGTTCTTTTGTGTTTTGTATTGTTTTAAAATCGGCAAAAGAATCTGTCTTGTCTTTTTCCAACTTTTGTCATGTTCACTGTAGCCTGACAAATATTAGTCAGTCACCAAACACCGTTTTCCAACATAGTTGTGTGTATGTACAATTTTTTATTGCTGATATAAAATGATGGAAGCTAGCTGATAGCAGGACACGAAAAAATTAGACTTTATTTTAAAAAATTTGTGTATGCTTTCCAATAAAATGTATTGGATGAAAGATGTTTATATTTCCATTGGCTATTTTTTGTAAGTTAAGGTGGTTTATTGGTCTAAGATAATAAGTACTAGCACTTTGTATCAAAAGCCTTAAAATATTTCCCTATGATTATGAGATGTAACTTTGGTAAATAAAGGAAAATATGTCCAAGTCCATATTTGAACATTCCGAATTCTGACTATTAATGGAACTCACTATTTCTTGTTAAAATAAGTATGATCTTAGTTTTTACCATTCTTTGCTATTTCATAGACTACTTTTGTATGGAGGACCAAAACTGACTATAATAAGAAATAAAAGCATAAACATATATTTAGTTTTTTCTTGTCCTTACACATGAGTTTCCAGTCAAGAAATGTATAATTTTCTTTTTCATTCCCCTATAGTTTTAGACAGATTCTTTTTATCAGCTACGAAATGGTGCCCCCTAGTGTCGTACAGTTTGTACTGATTGTGCGTTCACACCAGAAAGACATTTAGTACCTATTGTGGCCAATTATTTTAGCTTTATTTTGTTTCCTGTTCTTTTTTCTTCATATTTCTTTCATAGTTTGCTTGTAATGAAATGTTGTGCTACTCAAATAAGTAATATGTACCAGCTAGGATCTTACTTAGAGTCATTACTTTGTACATAAAAATAAACTTTTTTTTTTAAAAATCGTATTTTAGTCAAACAAATCCCTGTGACATATAGCGAAGTGATAGACACATAAAGATATTCAAAACTTGGTTTATTAGATTTATAATATTCTGAATAACAGTCCCTTTTATATCTGTACACTAAACTACAGCAAAATAATTACAGTGAATATGAAATTACAGCCATCGCGCAGTTGCTTGGGAAGGAGTACATTCTTGCAATCTTTCTTAAATGTAACATAGAAGTACTTGGATTAGAAGCTGGAGTGCTTGAAAAAAGAAAGAAAGAAAGTGGTTTATTATGGATATTTATGCTGGGAAGCTGTCTTGAAGCACTGAACAACATACAATAAAAAAAACGCCTGGTTTATTATTGCAAAATTACTAAATCAAAATTATAAACTGTAATCATAAATGTAATTTATTTACTTCAGTATAGATTTGGAAGGCTGTTGAAAATATGCGGTTTACTCATTTTTTAATGAGTAAACTTTTTTCACAAGTTTTACTTGTTGTATTTTGCGTCACTTTTCACTACTGCCCACTGGGTATTTTCAATAATTTTTTAGAATTAAGTATTAAATAATATTAATTATTTTCTCCAATTCTAGCCCTGCAGGGAGAGATTCTACTCTCCTCCTTCCCTGTCAGATTTATTTGGTTTTCCTCCTCAGACTGCATCTTTCATTATCACCAGTGAAGAAAACAAATAAATATAGTCCTTTATGTGGGCACACACAATACAATACTTTATTGTGTCACTTCTACCCCACGCCAATGCAAGTCTCTACCATTCATATTTTCTGTAACATATTAAATATTTCTGTGCTATTTTCATATTGTAATGTAAGCGTGCCAGTTAGTTTAACATCTCAGAAATATTTAAATCTACCCTGACCAGAAGACAAGATTATATACAATTCTATTGATATGCCCTATGTACAACCAAAACCGAGGTTCTATCTCGCTGATTGTACGCTAGCAAACAGAAACGTCTTTGTGCCTTCAGTAGTTTCCACTGGAGCGTGTTTAGGCCCAAATCTGGAACAAAAACAGAAACAAAACAGCAGGTATAGTCGATGAAAGTTGGTAAAGAGTGCAGAAATGATCAACTAGAGCGAAACCTGGCATCCTTCATACCCGGAGAGTGTGATCCCAGGATCCTGTGCAGAAGGCCGTCCCATCGGGGAGAGACGCGCAGAGTGCTGACCCGGTTTTCATGTCCAAACAGGAATGGAGACCCGAGTTCCTTTCAAAACGTCCCACACGTTTATGGTGTAGTCGTTATATCCGCCAAACAGTAGCCGACCTTAAAAGGTCATACACAGACACAAACGTATTTTGTGGTTTCTGGAAGCAGTAACTGCAGGCAGTGCCGATGACATCAGAATCTGGAGCAAGAAATTTATACCACTGAGTGAGAAATCAACACTGGAGACCCCAAAGATGATGCTCTCCTTGGAATAAATGGCAACTTCTCTGTCGGCCCTCAAGTCGTACAGGCGGCACTGAAACAAAACGGGGGAAATTTGAATTTTTGAGGACAAAAATAAACCACTTTACATATTTTTATAGTGATGTACTTACTGTGGCATCATCTGAACCAGATGCAAAAGCATCTCCACTTGGATAGTATCTATTTTAAAACAAGGGGAGAAAATTATAAAACTATAAAGCTTTTTTAACAGTGAAAATCAAACAATAAAATGAGCCTGGATTAAGACAGTTACGTACCGCACGCTATTTATGTCAGATTCATGAGTTTCAAATGACTGAATGCACTGTCCTGAACGCATGTCCCACACATTAGCCTTCTTATCACAGCCCTGCCGTGAGAGTCGAGGTATAATTGAACAAAAACAAGCTTTCCAAGTGTTAACAAGCTGCAAACAGAGTGGTGCGAAGGCAGTCCTCACCCCTGAAACAAACGTGTTTCCAGTCTCAGACGGGGCCAGGTCCAGACAGAGCACGTCTGCAGCGTGGCCATGGAAACTCTGCAGCAGCTGCCCGCTTTCCACATCCCATAATGCACATGTCCCGTCCCCGCTGGACGTCAGGATCTTCAACACAAGCACACAAGAGGAAGAAGAATTGTATTCACACCTATTGAGCCATTTCACATTTTCTACAACCATAAACTTGAATGTATTTTATTTATATGATTTATGTGATAAAACAACACAAACGAGTGCATAAGTATGAAAAGTGTTGCAAAACTGACAATGTGAAAAATACAGACCTGTTTATTTTTACATCACCAAATACAATCCATTTTTCTTCAGTTGGAGCCTAAAAAGCAAATGGTGTCCACTAAATAAACTAAACAGAAACTGAATTGAATTGAAGAGGCCCAGGTTAACTCTGGAGGGTCTTAAGAGATTTGGACTCTAGAAATATGGCCTTTACAGAATGGCCTCTACGCAACTGAACACTGATATTCAAAGATGAACAAAAAAGAAAAGAGAATGAGAATGTGCAAACTCTTTAGTTTATAGATGTGCAAATACCCCAAGGACCTGCAGCTTTAACTGCAGCAAATGTTTAAGTATATATATATATACTCAAATGCACGCAACAATTTTCAGATATTTTTGCATGAGGTTATAAATATTGCAATCTTTTTCTTCCACTGCACATTTGTTGTACACCACAAATATAAAATCCCAATACAATGCTTCACCTTTGATGGCTGTAACATCACAAAATATAGAAACATTCATGAAATATAAGTCCTTTTTGATGGTGCTGTTTAACATATGGCTGTTATTGCTTTGTGTTTGCTGTGAGAAACATCATGTGACCAGGACTGACGCTCCTGTGAATCATTAACAGAATTAGGACGTCATGTTGCTGTTTTTTTTTGTTTTTTTTTATTATCACCTGCATGTCTGAGTTGGTGAAGCTACAGGCAGACAGGTAATTCGTGTGCATCGCCACCGACTTCTTCTTCGCTGCCAAGTTCTCATTCTTGTCCAGGGACAGAGGATACACAGAGCATTTATTATCCAGGCCTCTGTGACAGAAAACAGGCCCAGTTCACCAAACAGTAAATGAGCAGCAGGTCTAGATTGCCATGGGTTGTAGCAAACTCACCCACAAGCTACAGCGCAGCCAGATGGAGCGTAGGCGCAGGCCATCACCCAGGTGCAAGGCATTGTCACAGCGTGCTCCTAATGAACATCAAAACACAAAGCAGCGTGAGCGAGGCGCGGACTGGGATGAATCGCCATGCATGATGAAAACAGGACAGAGAGGACGAGGATCATGGATATAAGATGTAATTAACATCTTCCAAAATACATAAAGGAAGAATATTTGGATTTAATGTAGACAAGTTTTAACCCTAGCTATTAAATGTTGTGTTTCCTTCCTTATTTTTCTTTAATCTGTTATGTTATTTCCTTTCATATAAACAGAGATTTAATGTTTTTTTTATGTTTCTTTATTGAATCTGAGAAATATTGCGACAGGAGAATGATGTTCTGCTCTGGTCCTGTTAGGTTTGTTCTTTGGATGTATTTACTGTTTCTTCATAAAGCTTATTTCAGATAACAATAGTCTACAGTAGAAAGTGTTTCAAGTCTGTTACTCTGTCTTGTTTTTAAGCACATAGTGAACGATATGATGTCAGAGACAGGCACCGAATTTATTTAAAAGTACAAGAAACTACAGCTTTTTGTAGTAATATGGGGAAAAAAAACCCAACCTCCTGCATCTAAATAAAGTGAGACTAAAGCATTAAACAGCAATTATGTTTGTGCTTTGATTCCTTTGCAGACATTTTTCAAATGATTGGCGACTTATTTAGGTAAAACTCATGGTGGGATATTTTCAGGGATCTTACTCAGTCTTAAGGTGTTTTACGTGTTTTCCAGATCGCAATAAGCATGAAAAATATAAATTCTTGGTCACATTATTGACATGATGAATTTTTAAAAAATGAATGCACTAATAAGAGTGTCTTTAATGTTTTCTTTTTACATAAATATTAATCGGTCAATTCATCCATTTAAATAAATATCTGTTTCTACCCATACGACAGGCACCATAAAATGCTTCATGAGCTGGAATACAGGAATTACCTTGTTAGTGGTGAAAGCATCCCATACAATCACTTTTCCATCCTGCATTAAAAGACAACAGACATTTAGAAAGTGGGAAATCCATTCCTTCAACAAACAAGAAAAAAGTAAAGAATAAAAAACTGGTTTTAAAATGGGCAGCAGATAAAATCTGCAGAGCAGGAGAAAGAAACCCGACCTGTGAGGAACTGACGATTCTCCTCTTGTCCTTGCACCAGTCCATGCACAGGACTTTGTTGCCATGTCCCTTCAGAGTCCTGCGGGTTTTCATGACGAACTGACCCAGGGCTTCCACTTTCTCTGCCACCTGGTGAACTGCACCGACACAGAGAGCGAGTTGTTACAAAAATATGAAACTTTTCACATTTAACATGTCACTGCCTGAATGTTTGGAGCTGTCGCCCTGCAGGACGAAGAATCTCCATTATTTAGCTCCATCCGTCTTCCAGTGCTTCCCTGTTTCTGCTGAGTTATAACCTGCTTACAGCATGATGCTGCCACCACCGTGTTTCTCTATGGGCAAACTACATTAATCATATATATCTTGTGGTAAACTGCAAACAGAACTTCCTCTGGCTTTCTTATTTCCACACTTTTAGCTGTAAATTTGTGGATAAAACACTATGTATTGTGTTACACTTTGTGGTTGAAATGTAGCAAAATCTCAAGGAGAAAAAGTTCCAAGAAGTGAGAACAATTTTACAAGACTCTGGATTAATGCTTCAGCTAGTACTTGCAATATTAGGATATTAGTTATTAAACTATGGCATAATGAAAATAACCTTTGTTTCTGCTAAAGAGAAATTCAGAAGAGGATTTTACGATGCTGTATTGGAACCATAGCAGATAGAAAAAAGGGAGTAAATTCCCACCAAAAATACCCTCAGAAATGTTCATTAAAAAACAAGGATATTTTGGAGTTTGAAAATTTGTTAGAAAATTTTCAGAAATTGTGAGATTAATCTCAGAATTTTTTTTAGAAAATCATGGAAAGCTTCTGAATTTCTAAAATTTTAGATTTGTGAAACTCAAAAGTTTCTGTGTTTTTTGTAGAAAATTTCTGAGTTTTTTTTTTTTTTTTTGCACATTTTGACTAATCAAACTCGGAAATGTCCTAGTTTTTTCAAGTATTGTTTTTTGCTGAAATTTCCTTTTCCTTCCCCTCCCATCACATTAATACACCTAATTGCAAAAAGAGAATTTTGCCTTTTTTGGTCAGAATTCTAGATTTTTTTTTTTTTTCCCAGTCAAAATTCTGAATTTTATCTCAGAATTCTGACTTTAATATAATTATATATTATATAATATATAATTATATATTATATTATAATTTTAACTTTATTTCCTCACAGTTCTGACTTTAATCTGTGAATTCTGACTTTTCTCAGAATCCTGAGAAAAGTAAAATTAAATTTATGATTTTTTTTCCAGAAGTCTGACTTTAATGCAGATGGTAACCATCTTCATTAACAGAAATGTAAATTGTGCAGGAGGAGGAATCACTTTCTAGCGTTAATATGTTGGATTTCAGTGTTTTTTTTTGTTTTTTTTTAAGTATTCAAGGGGTCGAGATTAAATTCAGAATTCTGAGATTAAAGTCAGATATTTATTTTTTATTTTAGAATTTTTCACCAGTCATCTTCAGTGCAGAATGAATGCGATAAACATATAGCAAAAACAGCATTTTATGTGTTTTGATGAGAGACCAGTGACATCAGTGAACGGATCAGCGATAAAAGCGATCGGGAAGCAAACATTTTGGTTCCTCATCAGCTCAATAATCTGTACCGACCCGTGAACGGAGCGCTAAAGAGCCGAACCGAGCGGCTACAATGATAGAAATGTCCCGTTTCCCCCCCTGACGGTGAGTAGGCAGGATGGGAGACGAACGCATGGAGGCCTCTCCATTTTCAGGACTCACGCTCGACGTCGTGCAGCTTCGCCCTCTCCTCCTCCAGCTTGGTCTTCAGCGTCTCCGACTCGGTTTTCAGGTGGGCCAGAGTCTCGTTCAGCTGAACCTCCTGTGTCGCCATTTCAGGGATTAGAGGGGATCTCATATATTTCCTTTGTGCGGGGAGCGACGGCCAGTGGAGAGGCTTACAGCGGCGGAGCTAACAGCTGATGCTGCTGTCATGACGTCAGCGGCAGAAGATGCTCCTTCAGAAAGAGGAAGAGGAGGAGGAGGAGGAGGAAGAGGAGGAGGAGGAGGATGTTGCTGTATCCCGGTGATGAGGCTGCATCCTCATCACCATCCAACCTCACTTTACTTCACTGCTGCTAAATAATTCATCCTCACTCTGCCAACATGACAGAGAAATAAAGCGATGCTCGTCTGATCGGTTGGCAAGAGGATACACGGAGAATTTTACAAAATAAAATTGATAAAGCAAAAAAAAAAAAATTTTTTTAATAGTCTAATCAATAAAATAGTTTTTTTTAGTAGAAGCTGAAACCAGTTTAAAGCGTTTATAAATGCCACAGGTGTTTCATTTTCCCCTTTTCTTTTAGGGTTTATATCTTGCCATATTCATCTCATTTTTAAAATTTGTTTTGCAAGTTGTTAACATGTTAGTTAATTAATTCGTGTTGGTTTCTTAGTTTAGTCAGTCATTCTGTTTGAACAATAACCTGCTCTATTCTGACTCATTCTTAAATAACATTTTGATGTTTTTCTCCACTGATATACTGTAATGTCTTTTTAAATGTTAAATACACACTATGTACACTTTTGGAAAAGTGATCAGACTTTTGTCTTTTTTTTTTATTTCATACTCTTATTTCAGTGTTTGAATGTTTAAATAAAAATATTTACACATTGATTAGAACAACTCAGAGAAGCCTGAGAGTTTTTTTTATAAGTGTTTTCTTATAACATGAAAATATAATTCTGAAAACAGTAATACAACTAAATTAACATGCTAGAAACAAAATATGTCTATTACTTTTTTAAGTAGTTAAAAGGAAAGCTGCTCAGTTTATCAAAGGGCTGCCAATTTAATACACCAAATCACTTCAATAGAAATTATTGTAAAAATAAGACATCCTGATGATTCACTAAATAACATTTTCAATAAAACCATCAATGCCCACAATCCCTTATTTTAATGAAAAATAAACAGGAAACAAATGAACAGATATTTTCACCTCTTTCTCCACAATGACTTTGTTTAACCCAAAATAAACCAAAGAGAAGAGCAGAAACGATTGTAGGTCATTTTAATTTATATCTGGAAATACAGCAATAAAATAAGTTCTTTCCTTCAGTGGTGAATGATGCTAAAAACTTTAAACAATAAAATTAACTAAACACTTTCTAACACAAAAGTCAAAGCCACATTACTTATAAATCTTGGTCACAATTTTGCATCGAGAGACTGCCTTATATGTAGTTTAAAAAGTCATATAACATTTATTTACAGGAATATTTGAATAAAAAACTGTTCAGAACAAACACAAATTTAAAATTCTGCATCTTGCCCAGCATTTTGTCTTCCTACATTTGTTTTTTAAAAAAAGTCTTATTTACAGTAAGGTGCGAGGTGAGCATAATTCAGTCGTGAGGAGTGAAAGGTTCACGGCTCAGATCCTGGTTAGGAACTCCAGATGAAGGCTGCTGGGAACCTGCAGAGACTCTAACGCTGTCGAAGACGGACAGAAAGGAAACGTCACCTGGAAGCGATAATCTGTGTCCAGCATCAGCTGCGTGGCGCCTTCGTATTCCTGAAGGAAGGACTGCAACAAAGACAAGAGGTCAAACAACGAAACGAACTGAGTATGGAACTAAAACAATGCAGAAGTATCAACCAGATTAAAAATAAATACAAAGCTGTGCTACTCACATTGTACTTTGGGAATTAATACAAATATGCATTTTTTTCCCCTTCCTTTCATCTGTGTTAGTATTACCATTAATATTTAGCTTCTCATGTTATCTCACTATCACTATCAGTTTAACCCTTTCATGCATGAATTATGATCCTTTGTGTCAGAATTTTTTTTCCATTTTTAAAATTTTTTTGCCTTAATCCTTTGTGGTGTAGATCCAACAAGGTCCTGGAAACATTCCTCACAGAGCCTGGTCCTTGTGGACATGATAGCATCACGCTGTTGCTGCAGCTCTGTTGGCTGCACATCCATGATGCAAAACTCGCGTTCCACCACATTTGTCCCATTATAATTCCTCCCAAATGTCCCATTCAAATTCCTCCCAAATGTCCTATGATAATTCCTCACAAATGTCAAAATATAATTCCTCCCAAATTAAATCCTCCCAAATGTCCCATATTAAATCCTCCCAAAGGAATTAATATGGGACATTTGGAAGTACTTATAATGGGAAATTTGGGGAAAATCCTCCCATATGTCCCATTATATTTCCTCCCAAATGTCCCATTATAATTCCTCAAAAATGTCCCATTATAATTCCTCAAAAATGTCCCATATTAAATCCTCCCATAGGAATTAATATGGGACATTTGGAAGGAATTATAATGGGGAAATTTGGGGAAATTCCTCCCAAATGTCGCATATTATTTCTTCCCAAATGTCCCATTATAATCCCTCAAAAATGTCCCATATTAAATCCTCCCAAAGGAATTAATATGGGATATTTGGGAGGAATTATAATGGGAAATTTGGAAAAAATCCTCCCAAATGTCCCATTAAAATTCCTCCCAAATGTCCCATATTAATTTCTCCCAAATGTCGCTTATTATTTCTTCCCAAATGTCTCATTATAATTCCTCAAAAATGTCCCATTATAATTCCTCCTAAATGTCGAGCTGATCTAGCGTTGCCCATAATAATCCTTGGACATGTCCCAGACTCCTTGACAATGGAGGCAGGGACATGTCCCACTCTGTGTGGGCCATGTTCCACCCACTTCCTCCAAAATGTATCTAAAGCACTATCTTTGTTGTTGGTCAGTTGTCACTTTGAGCCCTACACTGTATTCATCCTGTCCTTCTGTGGCTTTTTCGTAGATGTAGATAAACCCATTGCTGCAAACGTCAGCTCCACAGTCGATATTCTCCAGTGATACCCGCTCATCCTCCGCCTTAAACACCAGTTCTCCACACACCAGATATGTATAAAAGTTACTGGTGTCAGAAGTAGTTTCCTGTCTCCGGCAAATGACGGAGGACAGATGATATAACTGAGTTCCATTTTTCACAGGAACGTCAAGAACTGGGTCAGGTATCACAGGATGTCTGATATCGTCTGGACTGTCTGGCCATGGCAGAATCAGGGTCATCACATCAGTTTCATTAAAAAAGCAATCCCTCTTTTTATTGGACTTGCAGGTGTCGCAACTTTCTGACATTCCACTCCAATAATTCTCCAGAAGTGTTGATGTGGTGTCATTTTGTTGTTCCTTTGGCAGAGGAATGACAGGACCAAGGTTGCGAATAATTCGTGAACACTTCTGACATTGTTCACAGTAGTCAGTTGTATACAGCTTAGAGTTGGTGTAGATGTCACACTGGGCCAGATAGTGCAACATGTAAAACAAAAGGACTCCTGGCTTGTCCTGATGTTTTACATCCTTAATTTTCAGAGTTTCAACGAGTTCATTCTGAACAGCAAACATTTCATGTGGAGGAAAGTCTCTTCCTGGATGGTACATTGCTGTAAAGAAACACCTCGCAAACAATGGTGTCTCTGCAAAAAGTTCCGAAATCTCCTCAGGATACTGAGCCACAAACCTTCTGATAATAGTCAAGTTCATGGTACTTTGTGTTGTGGCATTCATCCAGCTGTTAAAAAAGGAGTTGGAGAATTTGCAAAAGTACATTCCGGGGTAAATATTTACATCCATGACGTCTAAATCATCGGTGTCATTCTGATTTCCATCTTCTGAGTTTTCTTCTTCAGAAGACGATTCCTCTGAAGAAGAAAACTTATACACTTCTCCAAAATCAGTCCACATATCCTCTGCATTTGGGCTTCCAGAACAAACTTCTTCATCCTTAGTGGAAGCATCAACGTCCTTAGCGTAAATGCTATCGTAATGGTCAGGGTCAATTTCAGTGTCATCTATAGAGCTTTCTTCATCTGAAGACCATTCTTCTGATGAAGAATACTCAGACACTTCATCAATATGTGACACAACATTTGCAGCATTTCTGCTTCCAGAGTCAACTTCCTTAGGTGAATCATCCATATCTTTAGTGTCCAGGTTCTCAAAGTGGTCTGTGTAATTTTTAATTTCACCCATTGAGTTTGCATCAACTGAAGCGGTTTCTTCTGTTGATGGATTTTCAAAGACTTTTTCAAAATTCATCAGACTTTCCTTGCTGTTACAGCTTTCTTTCATAGCCATCTGTTCAACAAAATCGTCAAAGTATTCTGGGGTGTCATCAATGTTCATTTCTGTGTCCCCAGAGTAGATTTCGAATCCCAGCTCCATTTTGATATCAGGAAGACAGACGCTTTCCAAAGCAGCAATGTCTCCAGATGTTTTAACTGTCAAATGCGTATTGATGGCAACTTCCTCAACTTTAGAGGAAGCATCAATGTCCTTCTGACCTTCAGGAAAAATGTCAAAACCCAAGTACTTTCCTGTCTTATCCTCTTTGAATTCTTCTGAAATTCCATCGTCTTTTACACTGTCTTCGGCGACAATGTCAAAACCAGAGTACTTAAATCCTTCATCTTCAGATGAGCTCTGTGTAGAAACATCACTGTGTTTCACATTGTCTTCTGCAATAATGTCAAAACCAGAGTACTTAAATCCTTCATCTTCAGATGAGCTCTCTGCTGAAACACGACGGTGTTTTACACAGTCTTCAAAGAAATCTTCAAATCCAAAGTACTTATGTCGTTCATCTTCAGATGAGCTCTCTGCTGAAACATCACTTTGTTTTACATTGTCTTCGGCGACAATGTCAAAATCAAGGTGTTTTGCACTTTCGTCAGATGAGCTCTCTGCTGAAATGTCTTCATCTTTTATCCGATATCCCAGCAACTTCTCTACTCCCTTCGTGACAAGAAACCCAAGGCCCCAACCGATAGTTAAAATCATTTTGACTGCAGTTGAAATGGTTTCTAAAATCACTGTCCGAAATCGTCTCTCTATCAAAGTGTTGTACCTCCAACGGCGTTGAAAAGCAAACTGAGAATTCTTGTATTCCAAATGATAATAATAATCATTTGAACCTTTATGACATCATCGATGAGAACATAGATGATATGATGATGTCAAATGACCTGTGTCAGGTTCTTGTTTGTTTTAGTTGCTATGGAAACACCAGGAGTTATGTATGAGATAAGACTACTGTCAATTAAAAATGCATGCGTAGACATCTAAATTTGTGAATTTAAGTCAATAAATGCATAAATTTAAGTTTTGTATTTATTGACTTAAATTCACAAGGTGTTTGTCCTGTCTGTCTCTGTGTTGCCCTGCGACAGACTGACGACCTCCAGGGTGAACCCCTGGAAAGGGTTTTCTCTCGCCTCTCACCTTAAAAGTTAGCTGGAGATAGGCACCAGCACCCCTCATGACCCCACTAGGGAAATCTCAATTAAATCTGTGTTCTCCAAAAAAGTTACTCATAAATATGCTCATTTCCATGGACTTATTCAATTTGTAGTCCACCTGTATGTATGTCCAGATAAAGTGTTTCACACAAGTGGAGGAAAAGCACAAAGTATCAAGTTCTACAGACAAGATGCTTGGTGTTGCACAATCTGCAGCTCAGCATCAGGAAGAGGAAGCAGCTCAGTGTAAGAGACTAAAGGGAGGAGAAAACATCTTCTTAAGGATCAAGAGAAGATGAGCTGGCCACATCACACAAACATTAACAAAACACAAAGGCAGAAGCTGTTTTTCTTCAGCAGCTATTATATTTTGTCATTGATTCAAAGCTGCTGACCAGAAGCTGGTGCATCATTCAGTGTTGCAACACGCTGCATCATAGCCTGTGCCACTTCCACGCCTATGAAATGAATATTTCCACTTCCAATGACTGGTAAAACTGTTTTTATTCAGCCACTGTTTTATGTTGAAATTAATTGTTTCTTTTCACATTAAATTATGAACACTGTTGACAGTGATGTAGTTAGAGATGCAGTTTATTATTTTAATAACTAAATCGTTGAAGTTCAGTCTGTCTATAAAGTCAATATATTTAAATGTGTTGAGCAGTTAGCAGCTGCTTGGTTGCCTGTCAGGCTGACTTGTCTCTCTAAGTTCTCCTTAGGTGTGAGTGTGTGTGTGCATAGTTGTTTATCCTGTCTGTCTCTGTGTTGCCCTGAGACAGACTGGTGACCTGTCCACGGTGAACCCCACCTCTCGCCCATTGACCGCTGGAGATAGGGACCAGCACCCCTCATGACCCCAACAGGGATAAACATGTAAGATCATCGAAGGATGGATGTTAAAATGTGAGCAAAAACTAATAACTCTGAAACAGGAAGAACAGAGGAGTGAATGACAGCCTTTATTCATGCAACCCCTTCTGCAAAACACAAAGTATTTGCATCTCTTGACACAATAACAAAACAAAAAGAATAAGACACAGTGCCACATGTCTTATTCTTTTCTCGGAGCTGATGGAAATAAGATGCAAAGCTTTGCATTTGACTGATGCATCTAAAAGTATTTCTATCAGGGAATATATCATAAGCATCAGCTTGCAGCAAGGACCATCTGCTGAGTTTAGAGTGGGTATTACATAAACTGAGTTATTTTTTGTTTTGATGAAGGAGGATGCAGGATCCAGCGACAGTCACCCGTGTTAAGAGCAAATATTCTAACCCTTAAAATTTTTCCTAACCGAAAACAGTGTGAAGTCTTTTATTTGGTAAGCGGCTCACATCATTCACATCTAAGCTGGCACTGTTCATATACAATATTTAAATATTCCAGTAAAACAACCCAGCATCTTTAGTTTCACTGTGAGCTTATTCCAGCCTCACTTTGGGTTAATCAGGTTCTTGCTTGAAATGTACCACCTGTATTGATGCAGAGGAAGTAGCAGACCCGCCTCTCCTTAAGAGGCGAGCCTATCTGGAGGAAAGATTTTTGAAACCTAATAGTATGACCTTACAAAATTTTCATGAGCTGAAACCTGTAAGTGAGACAAACATATTGGGATCCTTGATGCAACCGTCTGGGCTCTGATTTCTGATGTTAAGATCACTGCTGCATGTCCTCTCTCTCTATCTTTGCCCATTTCTTCTCTGCTTCCTGTCAAAAACAACAACAACAACAACAACAAAAAACTAGTATGTACAACCACCGGCCACTTTATTGGGTACACCTTGCCAGTACTGGGTTGAACCCCCTTTTTCCTTCCACGAAAATTTTTGCCTTAATCCTTTGTGGTGTAGATCCAACAAGGTCCTGGAAACATTCCTCACAGAGCCTGGTCCTTGTGGACATGATAGCATCACGCTGTTGCTGCAGCTCTGTTGGCTGCACATCCATGATGCAAAACTCGTGTTCCACCACATTTGTCCCATTATAATTCCTCCCAAATGTCCCATTCAAATTCCTCCCAAATGTCCCATGATAATTCCTCACAAATGTCAAAATATAATTCCTCCCAAATTAAATCCTACCAAATGTCCCATATTAAATCCTCCCAAAGGAATTAATATGGGACATTTGGAAGTACTTATAATGGGAAATTTGGGGAAAATCCTCCCAAATGTCCCGTATTAATTCCTCCCAAATGTCCCATATTAATTCCTCTGAAAGGAATTAATATGGGACATTTGGAAGTACTTATAATGGGAAATTTGGGGAAAATCCTCCCAAATGTCCCGTATTAATTCCTCCCAAATGTCCCATATTAATTCCTCTGAAAGGAATTAATATGGGACATTTGGAAGGAATTATAATGGGAAATTTGGGGAAAATCCTCCCATATGTCCCATTATATTTCCTCCCATATGTCCCATTATAATTCCTCCGAAATGTCCCGTATTAATTCCTCCCAAATGTCCCGTATTAATTCCTCCCAAATATCCCGTATTAATTCCTCAAAAATGTCCCATATTAAATCCTCCCAAAGGAATTAATATGGGACATTTGGGAGGAATTATAATGGGAAATTTGGGAAAAATCCTCCAAATGTCCCATTATAATTCCTCCCAAATGTCCCATATTAATTTCTCCCAAATGTCGCATATTATTTCTTCCCAAATGTCCCATTATAATTCCTCAAAAATGTCCCATTATAATTCCTCAAAAATGTCCCATATTAAATCCCCCCAAAGGAATTAATATGGGATATTTGGGAGGAATTATAATGGGAAATTTGGGAAAAATCCTCCCAAATGTCCCATTAAAATTCCTCCCAAATGTCGCTTATTATTTCTTCCCAAATGTCTCATTATAATTCCTCCCAAATGTCCCATTATAATTCCTCCCAAATGTCCCATATTAATTCCTCCCAAATGTCCCATTATAATTCCTCCCAAATGTCCCATATTATTTCTTCCCAAATGTCTCATTATAATTCCTCAAAAATGTCCCATATTAATTCCTCCCAAATGTCCCATTATAATTCCTCCTAAATGTCGAGCTGATCTAGCGTTGCCCATAATAATCCTTGGACATGTCCCAGACTCCTTGACAATGGAGGCAGGGACATGTCCCACTCTGTGTGGGCCATGTTCCACCCACTTCCTCCAAAATGTGTATAAAGCACTATCTTTGTTGTTGGTCAGTTGTCACTTTGAGCCCTACACTGTATTCATCCTGTCCTTCTGTGGCTTTTTCGTAGATGTAGATAAACCCATTGCTGCAAACGTCAGCTCCACAGTCGATATTCTCCAGTGATACCCGCTCATCCTCCGCCTTAAACACCAGTTCTCCACACACCAGATATGTATAAAAGTTACTGGTGTCAGAAGTAGTTTCCTGTCTCCGGCAAATGACGGAGGACAGATGATATAACTGAGTTCCATTTTTCACAGGAACGTCAAGAACTGGGTCAGGTATCACAGGATGTCTGATATCGTCTGGACTGTCTGGCCATGGCAGAATCAGGGTCATCACATCAGTTTCATTAAAAAAGCAATCCCTCTTCTTGTTGGACTTGCAGGTGTCGCAACTTTCTGACATTCCACTCCAATAATTCTCCAGAAGTGTTGATGTGGTGTCATTTTGTTGTTCCTTTGGCAGAGGAATGACAGGACCAAGGTTGCGAATAATTCGTGAACACTTCTGACATTGTTCACAGTAGTCAGTTGTATACAGCTTAGAGTTGGTGTAGATGTCACACTGGGCCAGATAGTGCAACATGTAAAACAAAAGGACTCCTGGCTTGTCCTGATGTTTTACATCCTTAATTTTCAGAGTTTCAACGAGTTCATTCTGAACAGCAAAGATTTCATGTGGAGGAAAGTCTCTTCCTGGATGGTACATTGCTGTAAAGAAACACCTCGCAAACAATGGTGTCTCTGCAAAAAGTTCCGAAATCTCCTCAGGATACTGAGCCACAAACCTTCTGATAATAGTCAAGTTCATGGTGCTTTGTGTTGTGGCATTCATCCAGCTGTTAAAAAAGGAGTTGGAGAATTTGCAAAAGTACATTCCTGGGTAAATATTTACATCCATGACGTCTAAATCATCGGTGTCATTCTGATTTCCATCTTCTGAGTTTTCTTCTTCAGAAGACGATTCCTCTGAAGAAGAAAACTTATACACTTCTCCAAAATCAGTCCACATATCCTCTGCATTTGGGCTTCCAGAACAAACTTCTTCATCCTTAGTGGAAGCATCAACGTCCTTAGCGTAAATGCTATCGTAATGGTCAGGGTCAATTTCAGTGTCATCTATAGAGCTTTCTTCATCTGAAGACCATTCTTCTGATGAAGAATACTCAGACACTTCATCAATATGTGACACAACATTTGCAGCATTTCTGCTTCCAGAGTCAACTTCCTTAGGTGAATCATCCATATCTTTAGTGTCCAGGTTCTCAAAGTGGTCTGTGTAATTTTTAATTTCACCCATTGAGTTTGCATCAACTGAAGCGGTTTCTTCTGTTGATGGATTTTCAAAGACTTTTTCAAAATTCATCAGACTTTCCTTGCTGTTACAGCTTTCTTTCATAGCCATTTGTTCAACAAAATCGTCAAAGTATTCTGGGGTGTCATCAATGTTCATTTCTGTGTCCCCAGAGTAGATTTCGAATCCCAGCTCCATTTTGATATCAGGAAGACAGACGCTTTCCAAAGCAGCAATGTCTCCAGATGTGTTAACTGTCAAATGCGTATTGATGGCAACTTCCTCAACTTTAGAGGAAGCATCAATGTCCTTCTGACCTTCAGGAAAAATGTCAAAACCCAAGTACTTTCCTGTCTTTTCCTCTTTGAATTCTTCTGAAATTCCATCGTCATTTACATTGTCTTCTGCGACAATGTCAAAACCAGAGTACTTAAATCCTTCATCTTCAGATGAGCTCTGTGTAGAAACATCACTGTGTTTCACATTGTCTTCAGCAATAATGTCAAATCCAGAGTACTCAAATCTTTCATCTTCAGATGAGCTCTCTGCTGAAACATCACTGTGTTTTACATTGTCTTCAGCGACAATGTGAAAACCAGAGTACTCAAATCTTTCATCTTCAGATGAGCTCTCTGCTGAAACATCACTGTGTTTTACATTGTCTTCAGCGACAATGTGAAAACCAGAGTACTCAAATCTTTCATCTTCAGATGAGCTCTCTGCTGAAACATCACTGTGTCTTACATTGTCTTCGGAAACAATGTCAAATCCAAATCCTTCATCTTCAGATGAGCTCTCTGCTGAAACACGACGGTGTTTTACACAGTCTTCAAAGAAATCTTCAAATCCAAAATACTTATGTCTTTCATCTTCAGATGAGCTCTCTGCTGAAACATCACTTTGTTTTACATCGTCTTCGGCGACAATGTCAAAATCAAGGTGTTTTGTACTTTCGTCAGATGAGCTCTCTGCTGAAATGTCTTCATCTTTTATCCGATATCCCAGCAACTTCTCTACTCCCTTCGTGACAAGAAACCCAAGGCCCCAACCGATAGTTAAAATCATTTTGACTGCAGTTGAAATGGTTTCTAAAATCACTGTCCGAAATCGTCTCTCTATCAAAGTGTTGTACCTCCAACGACGTTGAAAAGCAAACTGAGAATTCTTGTATTCCAAATGATAATAATAATCATTTGAACCTTTATGACATCATCGATGAGAACATAGATGATATGATGATGTCAAATGACCTGTGTCAGGTTCTTGTTTGTTTTAGTTGCTATGGAAACACAAGGAGTTATGTATGATATAAGACTACTGTCAATTAAAAATGCATGCGTAGACATCTAAATTTGTGAATTTAAGTCAATAAATGCATAAATTTAAGTTTTGCATTTGTCCTGTTTTTCAACTCATACGTACGTGTAATTTTACCTATGAGAATACTCGTAAGCAAATAAATTGATACAAGTGTTTTTGATAGGTTTTATAGAGAGTAAGTATTTTTCTAGAAGTTAGACACACATCAGTCACCTTTAGAAACTGGCTCTAAACCATCTGCTTGATCTATTTTGAACTGGGAGTGAGGAGGATCCTCTTCAACTTATCATGTCTTGCCTTAATTACTTGCTCTGTTCATAAGGAAAACATTTAAGGAGTACCAGGGTTTTCGACCTCTCCCCTGACTTACCGAAACAGAGTCAAAAGACCCGAGTCCAAACTGACGACTCTGATGGCTCAAATTAGCATCCCTTCTTCAATTGTAAATGTGGCCGTTGACCGTCAGGCCAGAAGGTAGGAGTGTGAATAGTCCATGTTGGGGGTGGGTATCTATGATACCAGCAGGAGATCAGGTCTCCTGTAGGTAATGCTCGTCAGTTTAGTTTTGAAGCATACATGAAGTGTTTTTGGAGAGATGTGACCTTTTGCAGCTGATCCATGATGTTGTGCTGCATTATCCAGGTCATTTTGCCAAATGTACATAGAGTTTGCAAAACATACAATCTGTTTCAAGAAATATGCAAAGGTTTTTCTAAAAGAAATTAGTAATGTTTTTCTTTTAAATAAAGCTAAGTGGGTTTAAAATGACAGTTTAGAAATAAACTAACCAAATTAATTGTGTTGATCCACCTAAAAAAAAACATGCAAAAAGTGTAAGCAAAAGAAATCTGGGAGACTTTGCACATGCAAATTTGCATGCAGCCTTTTGTGCTGTGGAGGATAAATAGGTGACTGCTTCACCTATTTAGTTCACAAGAACTAATGGCATTTATTTCAGTCATAATCTTGCGGGGGGTGACCAAGGTTCCATCACTATGTGACAGCTGGTCAGCAAACCTGGCAAACATGATTGACATGGCAGCACTGAATGCACATGTGCTTTATCAGGCATGCATTGGGGTGCAGGAGAGACGGGTGGACTTCCTGGTTGATCTTGCAAAAGAGTTGGGTAACTCTCATGTGAGTGAGAAGAAGGTGCACAAGGAGAAACTGCTTCGGCAACAACCTTCCACACCCAGCTCAGGCAAAAGGGCGAAGTGTCAGGTCAACCATCGATGCAGGATGCGTGTCCTGAGGCCGAAACATCATCAGTGACCCCTCACACCCCCACCATGGACTGTTCTCCCTGCTGCCCTCTGGAAAGAGGTTCCGCAGCATCCGGTGCAGGCCCACCTGGTTCTGAAACAGCTTTTTCCCACTTGCCATCAGACTGCTGAACTCTTAACTGGACTGCACTCAAAAACTGGTCTCCACTTTATACCTTGCACATGTACAGAGCTAAATAACTTCTATTTTACTGTCAGTCCTGCACTTTATATTTTATATTTAGATTTATATTCATATTTTATACTGTATTTTATTTTACTCACAACATTGGAACCTCACACATTGTCCTGAGCCGTATGCAACGAAATTTCGTTCTGTATACACCCTGTGCATGAAAAATGACAACAAAGTCAGTCTAAGTCTAAGTCTAAGGAACAATTGTGCAACTGTGAGATGCGTTGAGGCCATTACCAGGGTACTTATAAGGTAATGGCCTTATTTACAGAACAAAAGCACCTGCTAGATAAAATCCTTCAGGTCAGTCGGCCCATCTCTGGGGTCCAAAGGTAGAAATACAAAATGGCCTTTCTCTGGTACTCCTAGTACAATCTTTTGTAATTTTGTAAATGTATTTATTTTTAATTAAAGTAATATATTTCATTAAATTGAGATGAGAGATAAGATTAAATAAGTGTTCACGTCTTCCTACTCCTTTTCAAACAGAAAAGTAGTGCTAAGCTAATTATTTTGTTCTTGGTTATGTATTCACATGTTTTCTCTGCCCTACTGATGGATTGTTTTTATGTTTTTAAAAACCAGTTTGAAATAAATAAATAAATAAAATCAATCTCTAAGTAGAAGAGACCAGCCGATTAAAGTCTGAGTGAACGGCAAAGCTTACCTGAACTTGGCGAACAAACGATGACGTCACTCGTTTCTCAAAATCATCGATGGGTGTGTAGGAGTTCAAAATCTTGACAATCTGAAATTTAAGTTGGAGTTTGGGGTTAAAATAAGCATCAGAAAGGGGTTGGATGTGATTTCACTGGATTACCTGGACAGGGTTGAGTTCGGTGCACTTTTCTGCGATCTCTTTAGCGTCTTCGTCGGTGGATTTGTTGACCTGCAGCAGCCAGGCGGCCTGAGCCAGAGGCCTCAACGTATCGATGGCGCCGCAGCTCTGCAGCTCGTTCTCCTTCAGCCACTCCTCCAGGTAGCTGATGTTACACCTGACACCAGAGAGAAGCTTTAAATCAGAGGAGGGCAGGAAATAGTTCACTTAAGTAACTTTTAAGAGCAATTTTACTACACTGTACGTTTTACTTTTACTTCAGTAATATATTCGATGGAGTATTAGGGCCATGTTAAAAAATAAAATAAACAAAACTGAGAGTGTAAGGTAACAATATGACTTTATTTTCATAATGTGACTTTATTCTTAAAATATTACTTTATTCTTGTATTATTATAACTTTATTCTCATAATATTATGACTTTATTCACATATCGACTTTATTCTGTACGACTTCATTCTCCATATGTGACTGTTCTCATAATACTTCAACTTTAATCTCATATTATTCCAACTTTATTCTCATAATATGACTTTATCACGCAATATTTTGACTTTATTCTCATTTTATTATAATTTTATTCTCATATTATTTTGATGTTACTCTCCTAATATTACGACTTTATCCATGAAATATTATGACTTTATTCTCATATTATTTCAACTTTAGTCTAGTAATATGTCTTTTTCCACATAAAATTATCACTTTTCTCATAATATGACTTCATTCTCATATGGACTCTATTCTCCTATGACTTTATTCGCCTTATATTATGACTATTCTCATAGTACTACAACTTTATTCTCATAATATTGACGTCATTCTTGTAATTTCTTTTTTTTTTCTTAGGATGACCCATTTTGTTGTTACTAACTTCACTGAATGCGAAAAACAAAAAAAGTACCAGATTCAGACACACCTACAGTTTAAGTTAAAGTAAGCTTTCTTGTTTGTGCACAAGGTTTATTTTTAATATTACTTTCTACCTGCTGTGCCATTTGGCACTGGACGTACTTCACCCTGTCTCTCACACAGTGCATCTGCATTACCGAATACAAGTAATTGTTTCATATTTATTTGTATTAGTGTTTTTTCATATTAGTTTTCAAAATACCATAATTTGGACATAAGTTTACATTTTTCTCTGTCTGATTGCGTAGCCTTGTAACCAGATACTTTTCTACTCTTGAGTAATTTCTTGCAAACCTTTTACTTTTACTTGAGTAAAAGCATGTTGAAGTAGTTCTGCTGTTACTGCAGTAAAATCAACATCTTCCTTCTTCTTCTCTGTTTTATTCAGCTGTTTCTAAAACAAGCGACAGACCTGATCTGCATTCCTTTCCTGCAGGAGCACATGTCTTTGCGGAGCATGATTTGGTTGAAGGTGGTGGCTCCAATCAGAAAGAAGAGCTGTTTGACGGCCTGCGTGGTCAGGCTCTGCTCCATGCCGTGGTGGCTCATGGCAGAATAAAACACGGAGAGTTCCTGCAGGATGGAGGAGATGGTGTACGTCTCCGAGTCATTATAAAAGCTGCTGGATCGCTTCCTGAAGCCAGTCGGTTTCATGCTAGAAATCCCCTGCAAGCTCTCATGCTCCAGCATACCAGGAACTGTTGGGATAAACACAGCAGCATGTGTTGAATTAAACTCTTTTTTATTTTGGGCCAGATCAAGATTATGAATGTCCTGAAAGAACCGGTTGTGGTAAAATGTGTTGATTAAGGAACCTCTAAAATTGGAATAAATAGTCGCCTCTGCTTCTTCTTCTTAAAGTTAAATAATACTGAACATTATTTCACATTGATGAAATTTAGCAGAATATATGTAAAAACTCTGGGAGAAGATTAGGCTCACTGAAAAAAAAAATATTCTGGATCTAATCTTCTGACTAAAGTCAAAATCCTGAGAAAAACAGTCATAATCCTAACTTTTCTTCTCAGAATTTTCCCCTTTTCTTCTCAGAAATTTCACTTTTTTCCCTCAGAATTTTCACATTTTTCTCAGAATTCTGACTTTTGATCAAGTCAAAACTGTAAAAAGAAATTTCTGATTTTTTTTTTTTTTTATGTGGTCAGTAATCAATCAAACAATCAATTGAAAACTGTTTTCAATTGACTGATAAAATATTATTAAAGCATACAACGGTTATTGTCAACGTTCTATTTATGTGTCCTTCTGGGCCACATTAAACTTTATGGCAAGCCGGATGTTTGACACGTTATTTAAAGAATACAACCCAACAGAACAAGCAGAATGTGATTATAATGATTTGTGCAAAACACCAATAGGCAGGCGTGAGCGTCTTCTGCATGATGGAGATGAGCTGATGGTAGATTTGTATGGCCAGGTCGCTGAGGATCTGTCTGTGTTCGGACAGATCGAAGTTCTGCAGGCAGTTCTTCTTCTGGCGAGGGGTACTCTGCTTCAGGAACTGCTAGAGAGGGGAAAACATGGAGGAAAAACTCAACAAAAACAAAACTTTCTACTGTAGTGCAGACAGGTTGAACCAGAACGGCGCAGGAACTTCTTACTTCCTCCCCGCTGTATTGTTTCAGACAGTTGAGCAGCCGGTATGTGTTGGAGAGCCAGAAGGACAATGACTCAAAGTCTTTGTGGTGAGCCTGAAAGAAAAAAAAAACTACTAGAAAAACAAGAAAGACTTGGAGTTTAGAGTTGAATACATTGGTTCAAGTAAGATGATTACACCAACATGTCATGGGAATGAAAGTTGGATTTATTTTGGTCCTTACAGAATGCATCTGAAATATTCTGGACTGATTACTAGGGCTGAGAAATTATTAAAAAAATTAATCTGCTTAATTACATGGCTGCTGTGAATTAATCACGATTAATTAATTAATTGTGTGAATGAGTTCTACCTGTTTTTATTAAGGCTTTCAATTGATTAAAATAGAATGTAACAAGTTATGGGATCACTGCTTCTATTTCATGTTTTTTACTTACTCATAGTTTAGTGTTACTTCAGTCGTAAATAGCTGCATGTAAAAATTTGTCTACAACAGTAAAATAATTTCGTGACTCTGAGAAACACAAAACGGGGTCAAGTAGTGGCACCGTTACAGAGGTTACTTTTTAAGAAACGGGAGATCAACAGCTGAAAAAGAGAAGGAGGTTACGTCCAAACTGCAGTGCAGATGACTTCCAAAAAGTACAGAAGTCTGTGTGTTAACTGCTCGTTAAAATAAATTAATGCTGTTAAAAAAATATTAACTAACGCATTAATTTTCACAGCCCACCGATTTCGCTCTGTGAAATGCACCAGTACCAAAACAATCCCATGGCACAATGCTGCCATAATGCAAACACAAGAATTGAGTGAACACGTTTTTATAGTTTTATAATTGAAACTTGGACACAATTGAATATTCAAACTTTACCATTGTCACAGTTACACATCAAAACTGGTTTAGGAAAGGATAAAGAGAGCTAGCATTATGCTTCTGAAACAACAATAACTGAGCTCAAAACTTTACATGAGCGAAAATGTTTAAGCTTTAAAAGCTGGAAGTGATAAAAATGAGATGGAAAACCATGAGGGAAGCTTCTTAATAACCTACAGTCAAAGTTCGATATTTTAAGGGACAATGAACCAAATATCATTAATAATAAATTTTATTCATAATGCACTTTACGTGTAAATGTCAAAGTGCTCCAAAATGAAATAAAAGCATTAACCTATGTAAAAACAATAGAATATTTATGTGTGTCTGTCATCCTGGCCCCGTAAAGATTAGAGAAAATCCATTTTATTTTCAAACATCTTGGCCAAATTGTTGCTTTTGTATATCATTGAGGCTGTTTGTTACATGATAATGAAAAATAACAGTTTAAAAGCTTTATAGTCATTCACTCCCATGAAATGACTCATCGTTATATTGATGTATTTAAGATTTGTTTACATTGTATTAGTTATTTTTTACACTTCAAGCTGAATCTCCACCATTATAAAAGGGGTAAAACCTGACATATGACATATATCCAGTAGTAAGGAGTGAAAATCGGCCTCACCACGACGACCTTTTTGACCCCTTGGATGATCCCGTTCATCAGAGACTTCAGTTTGTTGTCGTCGTTCAGGTAGTCGGCATGGCGGACGCACATGAAGAGGATGAAGGCTGGGAGAGTAGGAATCACATTGACCACCACACCTTTGGGCTTCAGGTCTGTGAATTAAATTTAAATGATCTTTATCCTGTTAAAATGTGGGGAAAATAAATAAAAATAAAAGCTGATCAGCAGGAAGAGGATACCAGTTATGATGTTTTGAATGAGTCTTGCTTCATCCTCCCTCTTATACTCCAACATGCCAAGATATTCTTTAGGAAGAGCAGGAGTTTGTTTTGCTGTGTGAGGAACAGGATATGTAGTGAATACTGTGAAATCAAAATGTATTCATATTTCCTATTGTGAAGTAGAAAATATAACAACCTTTCTGTGACATTTCAAGGCACTTTATTTGACTGTGGAGTTTCTTAATCCAGCGTTCTTTCTGGTCAAGCTGCTCCTCTAAGTCCTGGAATTTACGAAAAGGGATTTATTTCTGTTTTTAACTTTAACACACACACTCACACACACCCACCATGTTCTCAGCTGTTAACTGCGACGTTTCCTCTCTCAGTTTTCTCTTCACTTCGCCCTCCATCAGCTGCTGTCTCTTCAAATGTTCATTCTCCTCCTCCAACTCCTCTATCTTTACTTGGAGCTCCTCTCTGATCTCCTCCAGCTCCCTGGCTTTCTCCTCAAAATGTCTATAATACAATAAGATGACATCAAACTATAAACTGATGCTATAATTGAGAAAAATAATGGTATATTTAAATTTAACCTGCGTTGGGAGCTTTCTTCTGTGATCTTCTTATGGAGAATGTTGCTGATCTCCATATTTTTTTCTGTCATGATGCAAAAAATTAAATGGTTAAATTTTATATTCTACTTTATTGAGATGCACTTTTCTGAAAATCAAGCTCACCTGCTAACTCGCTGCTCTGCTCTTTAACAACGGTCTCAAGCTCCTGCTTTTGTCTGTGCAGCTCTGAAACCTGCAGCTTCAGCTCCGGTATGACCTGGTCGTTGCAGTAAAACACAAAGTTTTGCATTTCATCCGTCGTCATGACGGACTCTGAAGTGAAGATCACATCAACATACCGAGTTCTCACTGCTCAGCCTCGATACTTCCTGGCGGATATCCTCGTTGATGTTGCTTTTTTCCTGGAAAAGATTTTGCAGTTTGCTGTTCTCGTTCTGAAGGTGGTCCACTCTCAGAGTCAGGCCCTCCATCTGAGACTCGTACGTCTCCCTCTGCTCCTTCTGGTGGTTTTCCCAGTAACCTACCATTAGCATGTAACAGATTTGGTTGTGCAGAAGTAATTTTACCCGAGTATTAAATAGAAATGAAATAATACAGGTTAACTTCCAGACCTTGTGGCTTTTTGCAGACTCTCAAAGGCTTCCTGCAAATCATCCAGTTCATAAATCTTCTCAGAGTCTTCTGGAACAAGCCTTCACAAAAACAACCAGTTTGAAACTAAACGAAGTTTGTAACTTTCATTAAAAATTATTTTTTTATGTATATTTGTTGAAATTGTTGCCATGTTGGGACATTATAATATGAGACAAATAATAATGGTCAACAGTCCCAAAAAAAAATCATCTGTGGTTTTTCAACAGTTTTAGGGTCATTTTGATGTGCTGAGTCCAGTTAACAGTAAAATGTTCTGGTAACACTTTATTTGACTGGGTTGTGAATAAGACTGTCATGACATCATGACACTTTTAATACAAAGCTGACATTATTCAAAATGTCTTCGTTACTGACAAAACTTTAAAAATTATGTAGCTTTATGTTATTAAAGCTAAAGTTTAATCAGTAATACTTTTATAACAAGTTTATGTCAAATTATGATTTCTTGGTTAATGTCAAGTTGTCATAACAAAGACATTTTGAATAATGTCAACTTTGTATTAAAAGTGTCATGATGTACCAAATGACACTTTATGACAACAGTCATAAATATTCATGAAGACTTACTCATGTTCATGACAGGCGTTATGTCATGTTTATGTCTTATTCACAATCTGTCAAATAAAGTGTTACCCTTTTTCTGAACTATGGAGCAAGATGAGCATCAGAATGCATGACCTGATAATCTGGGCTCAATGAGTGAACGGCAGGGGGAGAGACTTCATCAGGACATAAAAGAGACGAAGAATTTTGCACAATGAAGTCGTAATATTCCATTTACATACTTACCCTTATTAGTTTCCCAAGTTTGCAACATTTAATTAATACACTCTGTTAGAAAACATTTTTTTGCTCCTGAAACCTTTTTTTTGGATGACAAATATTAATGGAAATGAACTGATAAGGTCACAAAAATGTCATCATCTTAGTCAGAAGATCGGATTTGTCTAAATCAAATTAGAAAGAAAATCAGACCTGATTGAGAAAAATGGATGTCGTTTTTGGATTCAGCAGTGCAAAAATAGTCTTAATTCAGTTGGAAAAACAGACAACTTCCAAAAAATATTTTTTTGTAATCCAGTGTAATCTGTGAAAAAAGAAAACAACTATCAAGCTGCCTTCTCCCAGCACTAGAAACAACCAATCAGAGCCAGGAGGCGGGTCTTAGTGCTGTCAGTCACAACACCGTGTGTGGCTATGCTAGCAACAGCTTACCTCTTGTGAATACTCAGGCTAGTTAACCACCAATGTCTTTGAATACATGGTTATCCTTTAATGGTAAGTTATTTTTCCGCCATTGTCACATTTGGCAGCATGCTCATGTGCATGATTGACAGCACTAAGTTCCTCCTCCTGGCTCTGATTGGTTGGTTTTGACCGATAGCGGTTCATTTCTTCAGATGGCAACAGAGGAGGTGGAAGAGATCGATTTTTTCACAGATTATCTGTTTCATATTATACAGTCACAACATGGTGAAGTTTCAACAAATATGTAAAAAAATATAAATGTAAAAGTTATATATTGCTGGTTTAAAGGGAAAATAATAGGAGGAATGGGAAAACGTAAAATTAAACTCCAGTTTACCCCAAAAGCTTTTCCTCTTCAATAAAACCGCCAAGCAGCTGTCTTACAATTTCCTTTGTTTTAGCTGCAACAAAATATTCAGTCAAAATAAATGAAATAAATGCTTCATTTATTTTAGGAGTGGTGGTGAAAAATGAGAGGTAAATCTGGAAACCTCTTGTTTGCTCCGACTGTTCCTTCATCTTACGGTCCAGGTTGTTCTTCTGATTCTGCAGGTTGTTCAGATCTCTGCGCAGCTCTGGGATGACCTTCACATGCTTGGTGAGCTGAATGACCTGTTCCTGCAGGTCAGAGTTCACCTGCGCCCCATCCTCAACCTTCCTCTGCAGACTCACTCTGTCCTCTTTCAGTCTCTTTATCTCCTCCTTCAGGATCTCCAGCTCTTTCTCGTGGTCATGTCTCTGGATCTCAGTGTTGTTCTCTGCAATTCTGCCAGGAAATCAGTTATTAGCCTAATCAGCTTCGACCTGCTGAAGATTTATTTTGCATTTTTAAGAATACGAACTTTCTAAGCCGGACTTCATTCTCTTTCTCTTCCAGGAGGTTTCTTTTTACTTGATCAAAACTTTCTGTAAGATGTAAAAACTGGTTATACAGGTGGCAAAAAGATTGCATACAATGTCTGCTGTAAATCTACAGAAAGGGTTAAAGTTTTACACTTAAATAAAACCTTTTATTTCTGGACTAAATACCGCTTGAATGATTGCAATAACTTGACAAAAACTCATAAAATATAACATTTTTTAAACCAGAAAACCATAAATATATACAATATGAAACATAACATTACAAACAACTCTGCTAAACAACGACCCAAACATGTAATTATAATGATACATATTTGTGATATTTATTAATTCTACATATTTACACAATGGAACATGTCAGAAAAAAAGATGGAGTGAGCACTCTGGCTTTCTCCAAAGATCCTAATACACATAAAAAGCAGGTAAATCATTTATTTTTTCTTATTTCAAATATATTTGCATTCACAATTCAAATCCAATAATATAATTTTTGTGATAATATAATTTGTTTGAAAAGAAGAGGCAGAAATATAAACTTATTTAATCCCGTCTCCTTTGTTTTATGTCTTACTTTTTTACACATTATTCTTTGTTTAAAGAAAGCAGAGTAATTTTGTGTCAGCTTTCAGCTACTTCCATTAGCTGTTTTACACGGCTGCTCGCTACTATAAAGTATCTTGATGACGAAGTTCTTGGCGGTAATCATCATAGTAACAGTGCTGGTCATAAATGGAGCATAAAACATTAACTCATGATAGGTTAATTCTCAAAAAATCTTAGCCTTTTGCTTTTTACTGTTCGTCCCATAGCTTATTCCTCACTCTGGTCAATTACAAATAAACTAGGCTCACTATAAAGAGCTTTTAAAATTGTGGGTAGGGTACCGATCTGTTAGGTCTCCAAGCTTAAGCTCTTGGACAAGATTTTTTCTGACTTCCTCCGTAATTTCTAGACTACTTTCTTCTTGAATAATAATTATATTATTCAAGAGGAATGTGTATATTTTACATTTTGGTATATACTTTCTGAATTGTTCGTCTGTTATCCGATGGTCTTTCTGTGTATATTTATACAACTTTAAATATTAAGTGTAAAAAGAATCTAACATTTTTTATTTACCTTTTGTCTCTTTGATGGAAACTTCAAGCTTTTTCTCCAAGTTCTGCTTTTCAGTGTTTAGTTCTTCAAATTGTCTTTGAAGCTGATTAATTGTCTACAGTAAAAATAAAAGGCTCAAATCAATGTAATTTAGCTATGTATTTTTTTTTTTTAAGTTCGGACATTTATTTTGAAACTAACCATGCTAGCCTCTTCTCTTGCTTTCTTTTCTCTTTCCTCCAGAGATGCCTTCAGGTTTGTTAGTTTTTCCAGTTGTGCCTCCTGACTGTGGAGTTTTTCCATCGTTTGGGAATGACTGCTGGCCAGACTCGTCAGTCTCTCCATTAATCCTCGATTCTCTTTGTTCTGAAGGAGAAATATAAACTCAGCTGCTATTAAGCTTAAAACTATTTATACACCTGGTAGATTTACATTCAATAAACAAGAAGTGTGTTTCTGATAGGTAATGAGGAAAGCAACAAAACCAACAATGTTAAAAAATGTTTACTTTTATGATTTTTTTTTTTATTGTGTGCTAAAAATTATTGATGCTCTTCTCAGAGATGTGAATTACTTTGTCTTGGTCTGTTTTACAAAATTTCTGAAGTATGCAGTTGAAACTAGAGATGCACCGGATTTTAATATTAATAATAATATTAATTAATATTAATAATAATATTAATATCAGACACTGTAAAAAAAAGAAATGTGACAATGTGCCCAATCAATAAGGATTGATCTATTCAGTCTAATTCTATGCTTAGTTATTGATTTTACATTTTAATTAAAATTCCTAATTACACTTTCTGAACCATTTAAAAGAAGGTTTGTAGACGTTTATTCTTACATGTTTGATCAAGTCAACATTTTGTTTTAAACAGGTTTAATTTTTATTATTTATTTTCCTTTGAATGAACAAATTAAAATGTGTTGTTTTAAAATATTTGACCAAGCTTGTAGAAGCTTTTGGTGCATTTAAGAGTGCTGTACTGATGCAGTTATCAAATACATTTTTATTTCAGTATGTCTATGTTTTAAAAAAAAGGATTTTAAGTAAATTCAGCAATGTTTTTCTGTATCAGATTGGTATTGGCCGATACTAAACTCCAGATATTGATATCAGAATCAATATCGTAAGTGAAAAAAGTGGATTACTGCACCGCAATAATCAATAATTAATGTAAAAATCCTTATTGGCATCACAGAAATCAGAAAGTTTATATTGATTGATGACCAGCATTGTATGTTTCCTGGTCTTTTAATGATTTATCTTTTGGTTATGCCATTTTTTTTTAGGTTTTAAGGCATCAATGTCGATATCACTTCCAGGTAAAATTCAATTTAGACACAAATCTGTCAAAAGTCTGAGTAACGTTAAGTTTAATAGTACATGCAGTAATCTAGGAATAAAATTCAAAGCTGAAATAATTTGGGAAGCATTTCACCTGCTCTTCAGTACTTCTTCCTGAGCTGCTGCACCCGGTAGGAGAGCTGCACATTAAGCACAAGGCGGCGCATGGTTTGAAAACGCCGCCGGGCCAGCCATGCTTTGGCATATTTCTGCAGAACCAGAGCTTTGTGCTCCTCAATCATCTGCAAAATTAGGTAAAGAGACACAGAGCAACATATTTCACAGATCAGAGTTTTCCAGAATCTCAGAACAGACTGACAGTTTCCAAAACAGTTTCAGTATCAGTCTGGTGATAATCCACAACATGTTTGGTTGTCTTATTATATTCTGACCAGAACCAGATCCCTTTACAACAGACTTGACTCTTTGAACATAATGAGATTTGAGTTTTCTGTGGCAATATGTCCTTTTAAATATGATGTTGCCCTGGGATTTCTGTTTTACAAATTACAATACTACTATAGTGACACTTGATAAGTTAGTTTTGTCTTATTTCAAGTGTACTAAGATATTTGCACTAGAAACTAGGCCAAAATTACTTTGTGAGGTTTTGTGTTTTTATCAATTATCAATGACTAATCATTGATAATGTAACATATGACAGATTCTAAAAAAAGTTAAACAATAAGATAAACGTAACAACATGGCATTTGTTGTTACAATTAAAAGTTTTGTGCTTTTCTGCCACTACAATGACAACTATTTGAAATCATTTTCTTCTGAAATCTTTTTAAAATCCCTGCCAAATGTTGTGAAAAGCAGCCTAAAATCTTCTTTTCTTTTCAGCGTGTTGTGTGTGTTTAAAAGCAGCCCAACTGGGGGGAAACCTGTCCAATCTGGCAACTCTGCCTCAGCTACAGACCTTCTTGTAGCGTTTTCTGGCCATCCATCCTCTGGTGAAGGCTTGGATGGTGATGGAGGCCATTTGGACGACATGGTAGATCTGTCTCATGCAGTAACCTCTCCAGTGTCTCTGGATCACCACAGCAGCCCAGCCCTGCTTCAGTGTTTCAGCGGTCACCATTTTACTGAAAGTTTGACAAACGATTGTTTAGTTTTACAACGTAGTGCCGCAGCAAAACTCTGCGTTCCGTGACGAGCCCTAACCGGATCGTCCTCTTCCCTCGGATGTACTGCTGGAGGATGATGGCTGCCTCTCGTATCCTCAGGTATTTCCTCCTGCGGCTCCATCCACGGACGTGTTTCTGAATCGTCACGCAGGCTCCTCTCAGTCGATCCAGACGCAGCTTCTCCAGATAAGCTACCTGTCCAGCGCGAAAGAAGATCTTTGTACGGCCAAACTTGTACTGGTTGGGGTCCTGGACATGAAGACAAAAGACACATAATGTATTGCAAAAGCAAAAACCAGATGGTCTAATAAAGATTTTAAGTGACTAACACCAAAGAAAAAGGGTTCTAAATTGTTTTTTTGTAAAATTTTAAAAAGTGTAGGTGTGTATTGGTGTTCAGTCCCTCTTTCTCTGAAAACTGTAACAGATAAGTAATTAAAGTCTATCTGTGTGCAGAGGAGGGTAGAATACCCAAAAATTATACTCAAGTAAGAGTAGCAAAACTTCAACATATTTTTAATCAAGTTAAAAAAAAAATACTCAAGTAAGAGTAAAAAAGTATTTGGTAAAAAGTCTACTCAAGTACTGAGTAATTGATAAAATTATCAGTCATTTAATACTTAAAAATTACAGAATCAGACAGACCAAATTACAAAGTTAAGTATAAATTTTGGTATTTTAAGTATGAAAATGACAATAATTTGTATAAATGACTAAAAATAACAAAATCGGTAACATAAAACTTTCAACAAAAACTGCAGGTGTGTGTCTGTGTCTGGTGAATCTTTGGTTAAAACACGTTTGTTTTCCATTCAGTGCGCAGAAAATCCAGAAATTTTACTCAAGTAAGAGTAGAAATACTTCATAATAAAATTACTCAAAAGTAAAAAGTACTGGGTCGCAAAAATACTCCAAAAAGTAAATTTTTTCAAGAAAGTTACTTACGTAAATGTACTTACTACCCTACTGTCTCTGTGTGTAATTTAATCTTTAAAGGTGACCTATTATGCTGTAATTCAGCACATTTATGTCTGTATTTGAAAAAAGAAACATTTTAAGTCAATTCACTGCTGTTTTTCTGCATCGCCTCAGTATCGGCTGATACAGAAAAAAAGTGGATCAGTGAATCTGCTAATTGAAGCATGAAAAAATGTGAAAAAGTTTCAGGGTGTATGAATATTAAGTCTCATACTGAGAAACACAGAAAAATTACAGCTAACCTGAATCAATCTCTGCAGGACATTTTTGCAGGTTTGTTTCTTGTCGTTGAAATCTGCCTCCACATGTGACATCAGGATGCTGTATCGGCTGTAAAACTCAATGTACGTCCACCTGAAAAACAAAGGAAAACGAAAAGATTTTCCAGGGAAAGCATTTACAGACATAAATGTGTTGCAAGTTGCACAAAAAGAGTCACCTGGACGGGTAGCTCTGTGCACTGATCCGAATGGTTTCAAGCACTCCGCAGGCCCGCAGCTGCTGCACCACCCGCCCCGAGTCATATCTAAAGCAAAAATAACAAAAAGAAAACAAAAATAAAATAATGTGGAAAGTTTGGTGAATAAAGAGCTAAATGTTCCAAATGCAATTCCACAAAAACATACTCAAATGGGAGTTTTTCATCGTTTGGCTTTATGCAGCGAACATAGTGAGGGGTGGTGGCGTTCAGCGTTCCCATCAGTAAAGACAAGGAGCTGCGAAACTGCATCAAATCACAATGCTCAGAGAAAAAAAACAAACAAGAAACTTAGTTTATTCTAGATAAATGACAAAAAACTCACTTTATCTCCCACTGAAGTCCTCAGCTGCTTATTGGCTGGTTTCACAGAAGGCCTGGCTGATTTAACTTTGACGCCTTTACTGGCCGCTCTGCTCTGCTCCTCCTCTTGGAAGAAATGTGCCAGAAAGGAAAACTGATAACAGGCGCAAACAGAGGAAATGTGTTAAAACGTGGAAAAACAGCTGCTCTGCCTGAAATATAACTTGTGAAAGACTTTCGACATGTTTTGCAATTATTATTTATAAACTTAGATCACCTTACTGGCTCCCATCGTGTCCACCAGCTCTTCATAAAGAGCATCTCGATTCTTCTCAAGAAAACCTCGGCACTGATATTCCACCTGCTCAGGAAACAAAGTTTAGATTAAAAAACAAACAGGCTTCAAACCTCAGAAACGTAGGTAGAAAGTAGAGAAATCATTCTGGATAATCTTTAAAATAACTCACTGTGACGATAATGAAAACTGATGATCTTACCACTGGAGCTTTTTTTGATCAGAAAATGACCAGAATCCACCACTAAACACTTACACAGGCATTAAAAAAGATATTTTGGGCTGCAGATCAAATGTATCACTTTATGAACAAATGTAGCTTGGTTTTTGAAAGTGAAAATGAAAGTTAAACACAAATGGAAGGTTTTGCTTGTCGCTTTCCCACAAGCAAACTTCCACCAATACAACTAATTTAGAAAATTTATAAGATTTATATAACAGTTTGACAGCTATTGATGAGAAGGTTGTTAGCATGCTTGTTAGGTGGGAGATCCTTAAGGGATGAACCCAACATGTTCCGTGTCATTTGTTGTAACTGTAGTGACTTTTAGTGAAATAAAGCAAATATTTTTTGGAAATTTTTCAGCAGAAATGTATGCTATGTTGTGGTTTATCGACAAATTACGGCACTCCGTATTCATCCTGTTGCCACTTATGCTAGTCTGCAAAATAGCGACAGTGAAAGTTGGGATAAAATGCCAGAGTCAGTTATCATTACCCAAATGATGTATGCATAATCACAATACAATACTTTGACTTCCTGAATTCTGCAACTAAAAACTAACCAAACTATGAAAAAACAAAAATTATTACTATAACTAATAAAAACTAAACTGAAACTGGACAATATTTAGCTGAGAAAATCTAGCAAACTAGACTCTAAAAACTGATTAAAACAAACTGAATTAGATAAACATAAACTCACAATGAAATATAACTAAATTATAATTCTAACTCTGGTACAGAGCTTTATGCTACTGAGGGGGGAAAAAAAAACACATGGACCAATCAAGATCTGACTGCCAAATTCATAAGGATAATTCTCGTGCAAATAATATTTATTTGAGGACAGACATCCTGTAAACTCTGGGTTGATTTACTCCACCTTGTCTGCAAAGTGTTGAATCACAAATGCCTCATTTGATAACCTGGGCTTCTCAAACAAATGATTGGCTTCAAGGTAGTTGAACAGCTTCTGCAGCCAGCTCTGGTCTGTTCCTTGGGGAAACTGCAAAAGGATATTCCAATGTCAGCAGGAGATTTAAAAGAAATAGTTTAAAAAGTCAAAAACACTTACTAAGCATTCTTCATCGAGCAAGTCGAGGATCCCCATCTTTGCTTCGATCAGGTCAATAACAGGCTGATTATCATAAAAGTCTATCAGAGTCCAAGGGATGTCCTCCTTCATGTACTCCTCCTGCTCCAGTTTGAACACATGCTGAAAAGGAGGAGACATGACATAAAGCTCATAAATCCCAACACTGGAGCCAGAAAACCAAAATATGCTTCATACCAAGTTAAACTGCTGCTGGAGCTTTTCATTCGCATAGTTGATACAAAACTGCTCAAAGCTGTTGATGTCAAATGTTTCAAATCTGAGGAGAAGAGCAAAAAGAATCTAATGATGAAGGGAAAACAGGTAAAAAACACAAAGGAAGATAAGACAGGAAGTGTTATTTGCACCCGTAGATGTCCAGAACGCCGATGAAAGCGTGTTGTTTTCCAGGAACTTGCAGCGCCGTGTTGATCCTGGTGATGATGCAGTCAAACAGGTGTGCGTAGATCTGCTTAGCCAGAGCGTCTCTGCCGGCCGCCGCTCGCTCTTTAGGAACCGGCTTCACGACCGTTTCAGCCACCAGAACGATCCGGCGATTACACAGCCATCGCACCAGCTCAGCCGCGCTCACACACAGCAAGTCGCAGAACGCCGCCAGGTGTGGATCGCTCAGCTGCAACATAAATGCGCCAACCTTTTTAATTACACCTGCTGAAATCAGAACGCATTTTATTTTGAAAAGCACTCACAGCAGCTGATGACTTGTCAGTCCCCAGAGCTTCTGATCTCCACATTCCCCAAATGCAAAATTGCAGCTAAAACTTTAAAAACATCTGACTGGAAGTCCTCTTTCAAACCTGCATGTCAGGGAAACGTTAGCATCTTAAGGCAAACATAAGAAACGTAGAAAAATAAAATACTTAAATATGAAGTGAGTTTACCCAGAAGGGAGAAGGTCTGTCGAGTCTCTTCAAAGTCTTTTTTGTCATACACACCATCTATAGTTATGTCGCCACCCATGCCGGTGTACCTGAACTCATCTGCACTCACTGCAAATCAGTAAGACAACAAAGTTCCTCAAAATATCAAACAAAAAGAGTGAAACCAACTTGTTTTTCTGTGAAAATAGTACCAAAAAAAACACTACATTTTTAAAAAGACACAAACAAATACTGCATTAATTCTTTATTATTCAAGCTGTTAGCTAATGGGTTCAGATCCACTGGTGAAACAGTCAGCTGAGCATCCAACCTTTAGAAACAACAACTCAGGACAAACACTCACACAGTCTCAGGTGCTTGAACTCTGCAGAGTCTGCACACGAACACATCTGGTAGAATATGTGGTAATTACGCTCATTTTCTGCCTACAAAAACAATAAAGCAGCACAACACAAAACAAACATATGAATATATAAAATATCTACAAATATGATGCAAAAAGAACAGCACATACAGTACATTGCCCCACACTTGACCTTTGTCTCATTTAGTTACGTTTTTATTGGGATCTTATGACAGAACAGCACAAAGCTGCACAGTATTATGAATTGGAAGGGGAAAAATAAAAGGTTTTCACTACCTACACTTTGGTGTCTTTAAATAAAATTCAGTGCAACTACATTCCCTCTGTACAACTAAAAAAATGGCAAATAAAATCCATCTGTGTTAGATTTAATCAGAGGAGTAGCGAACAGAAATGCATCTTCAGTTTTATTTGGCTACGGTCACACATTGTTTTTAATGAAATTATATTTATTTTTCATACTACTAATTAAATCTGACTGCAATTAGGCTTTTGAGTGAAGGATTTACGTCCCCAAAGCGACCTGCATGCGCAGAAGAATAACGTAGACGTCACACAGAAGCTCATTTTACTGAAGTATTAATGGATGGAGCCATTTTTGGATCAATTTTAAAGTTGAGAGCAGTCAGTATTGTCACAAGATCATATCAACACAAAGGAAGCAAATCAAAAGAAATACTTCTTTTAAAAAATTAATAATAATTTTCAGTTATTGTCTACGCTCGTCGTTTTTTCTGCTGCAGAATTATGACGCGTGTCTCACATCGAAGACATAAAAAACATGACCGTTCAGACTACAGACTCTCTGGAAACAATCGGATACGTATCCGATTTAGTAGAATACATGGAAGTGGCACAGATCAGATTATTTTTGGGTGAAAAGGTCGGAATTGGGCGGTTCAGATTGCGTTGAAAAAGTCGGATATTTTTCACATTTGCCTGCTGTGAATGCAGCTTTAGTGTATTTGTTCCCTTCCATTAAGTAACGATGCTCTGCTTTTGAGTTTAGCATGAAAATATGTGAATAGGTTTAAGGGGGTGTAAATACTTTTGCGAGGCTTGTGTAAAGCTTTTTGCCCTACCTGAAAAACCACCCTGGACTTCTCTAAGAGGTAAGTCCTCATGTTCGCTCCGATGATGCGATACCTCCTGTCAAAGCTGATCTCTGTGTATTTTCCAAACCTGCTGCTGTTGTCGTTTCGGGTGGTTTTTGCATTTCCAATTGCCTGGAAAAAAAAAGAAGACAAAAACAACTTTTAGTATTTTTTTGTTGATTCTACTTCGTGTTACTTCAAAATGTCAGGTAAAATTGTACCTCTGTGATCGGATTGGAAGCCAACACTTTGTCTTCAACCCGAGTCTGACTTCCAGATTTGCTCACAACAGCAAAGTACCTCATAGCGTAACGCGCCGATACGGTTTTTCCAGCTCCGGATTCCCCGCTCACAATGATGGACTGGTTTTTATGATTCCTGTTGGGGAAAATCAATCAATAAAGTTTATTCATGTAGCACATTTCAGCAATAAAGCAGTTCAAAGTGCTTTCCATCACAAAAAATACTAAGTCATCAAAAGTCATTCCACATCAAAATATTGGTTAGTGTTTCATTTATTATGGTTCAAAAGCAACAATAAACTTGGTGGGGGTTTAGCCAAGCTTTAAAGGAACTCAGTGTTTCAGCAGTTTTACAATTTTCTGGAATTTTGTTCCAAATTTGTGGTGCATAGAAGCTGAATGGTGGTTCTCTAAAATGCAGTTTCAATTGCTAAAGCATCACAGGATGCACGAGAATCAAACTGATTGAAACAGAAAATACTCTGATGGACGTCTGAAAAATTTCCACATGAAATTGGAAACAAAATCAAGCCGAATTTGAGTAGCAAATGTGAGAGCAGTTTCACTCTGATGACCCTCAAGTCTTTATGGAAACTGAATCTGATAGCAATGATCACCTTCAGGAATAAATCTGATTTCTTTTATTCAGATTGATTTCCACTCTTGTTTATCTCTCTTTATCTCAGCTCCTTTTCAAACAGAAAGGAGAGGGAAAGTAGTGCTATGATTATTATTTTGTTCTTGGTTATGTATGCAGATGTTTTCTCGTGTCCTACTACATGTTTATTTTCAAAAAACTGATTAAAATAATTAAATATATGTATACATTTTGGGTGGGTGTTTTTCTGTATTTCTTCTTGGCTAATACAACAAATTAGCAAAACCAAAAATTGGCCATTACATATTGATCTCAAGCTACATCAAGAGAAAGTTTGACTGACTTTACAGAAAAGTCAGATTATATTCCAAGTGATTTATACATTTTGTTACCTGGCCATCTGTTTGTACGCCTCCTCTGCCACAGCAAATATATGAGGATCCATGTCTCCCATGTTCTGGCCTGAATAAGCATGAATGATTGCGTCTCCATAGACAGGAAGCTGTTTATATGGATTTACGGCTACCAGAATGATACCTGGAAAAGAGGAACCAACGAGGCTGAGCCACAACCAGGAAGCTCTCTCAACACTGAAGATGTACAGAGGCTTGCAAATATATATGTAATAACACACCTGAAATATGTCCCCATTCTGTTACTTTACAGCATTTAACATACTTTAAAATATTTTATTGGGATTTACGTGATGGAGTTTTTTAATTTCGCTCCTTGTTCTTCTTTATAAGCAAAATAGCTAAAACTGACTCAAACTGGATGGAAAGAATGGAAACTTAAAGAAAACATGAATCAAATCAAAGCAGATTTTATCTGCATTCTGCCAAATTACATTAATTCACGTTATTTATCTTCAAGAAGGACTTATTGAATGCAGAGACACCTATTTATTCATGCATTAACAACTGGCCTTCTGAGTGTAAACATGTAAAACATTTAAATGTGGTTTAAGTTGAAAATGAAAGTCCACCTGCTGCCTTGAAAATGAAATTTAAGTCAACAAGAAAATTGTTTTGGTTTTAACTCAGAAATTAAAGTTCATGAAGTTGATTTAACAAGAGACAAGTTGTCTAAACATTGTTTTTTAACTTCATTAATCTTGAATTGTGAGTTTTAACTAAATGCTGCAATTTAAACCAAATAATTATTTCACAATATGCAAGAAAAAAAATGCCTCACCGAGTTAAAGAGCCACATTTCTCTATTATTTTACTCACAATATCAAATTAAAAATAAATACTTATTTTACTTTAGAATAATTTAAATTCTTGTTTCAAACTGCAGGAACAAAATTTCTGATCTGATAATGAATTTTATTAAACATCCCAATGAATTCAGCTCAGAAACATTTAGTGTGAACAGGACATTATCCTCAAGCTTTGCTAACTGAGAATTGCATTAAAATGAACATTTGCCTTAATAAAACACAAGAGTCAGATCAATGTAACGCACTTCCATCTCAGGAGACAAAAACATGCCGCTAAGCATTCTGGGAAATAGTTCCCACTCCTGTCTTTTTCTTCTTTCAGTTTTTTTAAGTGCTAACCTAAAATCTCTAGTTTATTAAACTCTTGGAGGTTTGACTAAATTAATAAAAAGTTAACACAACTTACTGCTGTAAGTTTATCTTTCACAAACTCACATTTAGGTTCAAAATCTAAAACTGGATAAATTTATTTGACTTAAAGAGTAGAAGGTAGCAGACACAACTAAATGCGGCTCAAGTGTTTTACAGTGCATGGTCTTGATGTGGCCAGAAATGAGAAGTTGACATTTTCTGCCTTACATATTTGCTGTGAGTCCTGAATGACTTTCTTTCAACAATTAAACAATCTTGACTCTTGTAAGATCCAAATACATGAAGAGCTCAAATAAAAGCTGCTCTGTCAACAGATACTCCAAACCAAGCTGTGGATCTCTGCAGCTCATCCACTGCAACTATTTGACTTTTTTAACTGCTTTAAACTTTTCTACAGTATTATGATTGTCTCCATTCCCTGTTTGTTCATTAAACAGCATCATGTTTTTTAGATATTCTCTAACAAACCTATTAGGCTTTCAAATAAAGCTGCATTTATTGCATTTTAAAAAGTACTACATAGTTTCATTTGCAGATTATTTCACTAATAACATGGAAAAATATTTGTTATAAGTGATAGCACTTTTTCATCAATAATAAGGAATTATTTACTTAAAACAAGCTCCTGTATCTTACTAAAAAAAATTACTTGTAAGTTAGTTTTGCACTAGAAACTAAGTAAGATTTTGTGTTTTGCAGGGCTTAAAAATGAGCATTAATAATTCTGCAAGACACTGGAGTAAGGAATAAAAATAAATATCCTTACCACAGTAGGTGTAGATGATTCTGGACTCGACAAATCGGACTTTGAGGTTGTGCAGGACCGCAGGTTCGTGCAGGTAGCTGAGAGCCGTGAGGTCGTTCTCCCCTACCAAGATGTCTGGGTTTCTGAGAGGCGGCAGTTTGGGTTTGGAGGGGTCAACCGGGTGGAGGTGAACCTGCAGAACGACGAGTCAAAGGTCAGATACTCATTTTCACATGTAGAGATTCATCAGAGTTGCATGTAAACGTTTTATTTGCTCACAGTTCCGTCTTCCAGGAGTAATTCAAGAACATTATCGCCTGAGTGGAAGTCTTTAGTGATTTCAGCCGATTTCCACACTTGTCCTTCATCTGGTATCCACACTCTGTTATACTGGAAGAAATGGTTTAAAGAGTGAAAGATAATTAAGATGTTTCCATAAAGTAAGCATTAACGTGATTTAATTGTACATAAATGTTTATATTTTCTAAAAAAAATAAAAAGAAATCACGATACGTTACACTCCCACAACACTGGGAAAGTTTCCATATGTCTGTGAAAACGTCAAATACAACAAACATATGTTAATAGTATAAGAAATAATAAACAGCTGACTCTTACCTTTGTGTACAGCTCAGATAAAGCCATGTTTGTGCTTCACTTTGTGTTTTTTAGCGCCTGTTGCTTCCCTGTGCTTTCTTTCTAAGTTGCCATAAAGTCCCTGAGAGACTGCACTTGTTTCTAACAACTATAAAACAATCACCAAACAAGTTTCACAAAGTAGGATCATGCTTCCGGGAAGGGTTTCCACAATAAAAGCCCCTCTAAAGGAACTAAGATACTTTAAAATAAAAACATTACAACCAAATCCATCCATTCATAGATTGGAGGTGTCGGTAATTCAGTCACAAAATTGTTTTTCATTATTTTTACAATGGAAAAACAACTGAAAAAAAAAGAAAAACGTATTAGAAGTGTAATAGTGTGGAAGTACCCAAAGAAATTGGAGGTGATGCTTGTTATAAAAAGTTAATCACTGGTTGGATTGGAAGTATTATTAAGATAGATTTTTTTTCCTATTATCATTATGCATAGATATCATGTACAAAACAGCAGTATTTTGGCAGGTTTGTTTAAATTCTCTCTGTAAAGTATGTTTACCACCAGAGGAACTACTGTAATATCTTCTTGTATTTGGATGCATTACATCTGTCATTTTTATTTATTTTTTACAAGTACAAAACCCCCAATGAAGTTACATTTACCCAATTACATTTTCTTGAGGTAAAAAGTATCTTTAGAATTTTCACAGCACCATAACTTTGATTTTACTTGTCTTATATTATCTCCTTAAAGTCACTAGTAATAATAAAATAACATTTCTGGACACTATATAGTAGTTTAAGTAAGTTCACTAACTGAAGAGCAAACATGTTTTAACCATAAATGCACCATGAAAAGATACACCCAAATAGTATAAATGTATGAAATGTACTATTGATTTCATGTTTTATGCTTTTTTTTAAAAGTTGTCATTTCATAATTGTTATTCATTTGTATTATTGTTTTCATTTCAGTGTTTGAAATTTCCAAATTTGAATGCAACATTTTTTTTGTCCCTTTGATCACATTGTAAAATATTAAATGAGATGTTCTGATCAGTTACTCAATACTTGAATTGCCTTCTTTTAGTACTTTTTTACACAGGTAATTTCTTGGATGGCACATTTTTACTTTTATTTGAGTAAAAATATGTTGAAGTAATTTAACTCTAATACAAGTTTACCTACCTCTAGTGATGCCTTCTTCAAGTTTTAATATAAAATCTGTATAATGAAGGAATCAAATCCTTCCTTTGCTTGATCCAGTAATCAAGGAAGTTGATTACTGAATCCTGAGTTTTATTTTGAATCCCTCAGGAAAATGTCGTCTTTTCCTGTCCGGCTTGTAACTTCATCCTGCTCGGGACTTTGTCTGTCTCCGCCCCCCTCTGTCTCATGACAGGCTTGTCTCACAGTCTGAGGGTGTGCTCGTTTTATCAAGGATCCTCGCCACTACAGAAACCGGATGCAAACCTCGATTACCTCGGTACAGTCAAAAACATTTAGGACGTAGTTTTACAAATTTTAATCATAAATATAAAAGCTGTCAAAGTCTCAAAACAACCGTGGATAAGTTGGAAGAGTTTTACTATCTTTCTTTTAGGCAGAAGTAAAAAGTTGGTTGGTTAATTATCCATCAGCATGGAGATAATGGAACATAACTTATGCAAAATTTATACATTATATGCAAAAAGTGACGTATTTTGCATACAGTGTCATTATGCAAAATATAATGTAGTAGTTTTAGTTTATGTTTTTCAATAAGAAAACCTTAGTTTTTTGAAAATTGCAGGTAGTTTAAATAATTGGGGAAAAAAATAGACAAATTTGTCTTTAAATTCAGATATACAACAGGATGCTGTAGTAGGTTGTAGTTGAGCATAAGAGAAAGAAATTTTAGCATTTAAGTTAATGTTTTAAAACATTTAAGATAAAATAAAGGAGCACACCTCTCAAATTAATATTTCTCTCCAGCTTGGTCTGACATGTAAACCATTATAAAACTGCTGCTGAAGTCCAAGGTTGGGGCTTTGGGAAGGCGTCTCCAACCAGATTTAATGAGCGTTTGGGATAATTATCCGGTTTGAAGTATGAATTATGTCCAAGTTTCAGTCAAACAACTCAAGAACCACAATGCCCCGGTGAAGAAAATTTCACTTTCCCATACGCTGGAATGTTCTCAACCCCCAAAAAGTAAGAAAATGAAACAAAAATGTGTCTTTTCAGACAAGACTAAGATCACGTTATTTGGCAACAATGATAAGTTTTGCTTGGAGGAGCCAAAGTGAGAATTTTAAACCTAACAATCAGGCATGGTGGTGATAGCATCATGCTGAGGGTCTGTTTCACAGTCAGTAATGCTGGCTGTGAACAACCAGATGGGGGGAAACTTTGACCACTGCATGTTCCAGCAGGACAACGATCCCAAACACATCAAAACTGGTTTCATAATAAAGAAACAAAAAAAACAGCCAAGTTTTTAAACTGTTCATGAACTGAACTTAAATTTAAAAATAGCACTGGGCCAGGGAAACCAACCGAATCAAACTCTGCCAATTATTTTAAAAAGGACAGTCAAATATCCAGGAAGAATTATGTCAGTAGATTATTAATGGCTTTTGAACTATAGTGTTAACTCTAAAACTTTCAAGAAGACATTTAGCTTCATTAGTTCGGTGTTATAATTGCAATAACACCTAACTAAGCCTGACTGTTTTCAGATAAATCCACAATAAATTCAAACTTGTACACCAAGTTAAATCACTACATTGTACACTGAAAAAACACAACAGGTGATCCAACTAAAAAAAAAAAAAAACTGAGATAAATTGATACTTAAATTAAATGTATTCACTCAAATATTTTGTCATTACAGAAAAGTAAATAAATTAAGTTTGCCAAACTTAATTCAATTACATTTTATTTATTTGTATGCTGTATTCTTATTCCACTCTGGAAAAAGGTATAAAATTTGTACACCCTTCACATCCATGATGAGTGCAAGTAATGTCAACAGGTAAAATTCTTTATTTTCTTTTTAAAGTTTCTTCTTTAAGAAACTTTTTTGCATATTTCCTATTGAGTCGGTTTGTATTCTTAGGGGGAAAAAAAACAAACAATATTCACACATCTATAAATTTCAGCTCTTTTTTAAGATACAAACTTTGATGGAAAACAGTCTTTGGTTCATTTTATTTACTTGTAAACAGGATTAGAAAAACAAGGTGCGATCAGAGGTCAGAGGTCAGCTCTAGACACGTGTAAGGAAGCCCAGGTTGAGGCTTGCGGGGATCTGGATGGTCTCCAGAGCCACAGAGGAAGGCGTGAACGGGAATGATGACGGAGAATATTTTCTTGGCGTCCATCATCAAGTTGGACGACTCAGCTCTGTCTTTCAAAAGGTTCTAAAGAGGAAGAAAAGAAAAGAGTTAATGAACTATTACATGGAAGCTCGATTAAAAAAAAGTCTAGAGATTAAGACAGTGGTTCCCAAACTTTTTGTCCCCGCCCAAAATTGGCAAATTTAAACTACTCACAGACCAAAACATTCATAAATGTTTTCCTATTTTATCTAGAAATATAAAATCTATAAATACTTGAAGTTTTGAAACATAAAAAAAGGCTTCACATTGTTGCCTTATAAAAAAAAAAAAAAATTACAAATTTTTGGGGTCATCAGTTATGACTTATGGTCAGGTTGGGCCGATTAAAATCATTTCAAAGGTCACAAATGGCCCCCGGGCCACATTTTGGACACCCCTGTATTAAGACCTTACTTTAATGGTGGTGATGAATGTGTTTGATACTCTTTCTTCAAACTCAATCACTGGAGTGTACAACGTCCAGGATTTTAACAATCTGTAAAAAAAAAAAAAAAAACATAAGAGTGAACTGAGTTATATTTATTTGTGTAAAGATTAAAAAGCTGGAATGTTTTCTCATTGCGAACCTGTGCTGTGGTGAGGGAGGAGCACATGCTACAGATTGCTTTGGCATCAGCTTCAGTGTTTTTATTGATCTGTAAAAGCTGTGCAGCCTGAATGAGAGGCTCCAGAGTTTCCTTCGCTCCACAGTCGCTCAGCTCCTTCTCTCCCAGCCACTCATCCAGCTGCCAAACGTTGTACCTTCACCCAGAGAGGAGGACAAAAGACATCTTCAGATTAAAAAATGCTACAAACAGACTTAATTTTAAAATGAGTTCATGTAAACAAAAACAACACAAGGAGGAGAAAAGTGATTCAGATTTGCAGATTTTCTACAAATTCAAAACAAAATGGTGTGAAATGTATCCTGTTTACTCTGCTATCTCTAACTGAAAGTGGATATTAGATTTACAATTTAGGTTTTCAAAGCAGTTCCACTCACTCGCTCTTTGGTTACCTAGCAACAACCTGCCGAGTAACTAGCGCAGCAGCAGTTTAAGGTTTCACCACCGTGTCTCATAACTGCCTAAAAATAAACAATTAATGATGTTAAATAATAAATAAAATAGACGGCATTATTAGAAATTTTATTTTTACCATTTTCTCCACAAATATATCAATACATATCAATAAGTTTCCGCCCCCCCAAAAAAAATTTTAATGTGTGTAGTTTAAAATCGCACTTTTTTAAAGTAATGCCGTCTTGAAAAAAAAATTTCAAATGGGAATATTTTTCAAAAACAATTTTTGTGTTTTTATGGTGCTATGAGTACTGTGCCATTGCACTCACAGCCATGCACTTATCTTATAAAGTATTAAATAGTTTTCTTTTTAAATCATAAACGTTATTAAAATAGTGCCAAAAAATATTGCAATCTAGTCTATATTGCCCACCATGCTTTGCTAGCTTTAGCATCTCAGGAAGTTCAAGTCTATCCAACTGGTCAATATATATTATTAGCAGCATAATTTGTCGGAGCTCTAATTTTTATATGTGTTGTTAATCTAAATTATGCATAAATCTCTCTTCTGTAGCCTCCTTCATGTTTAGTTTTAAAAAAATAAGGAAGTGTTAATGTGATTACCTGATCTGTAGGCCTTTACCCCACGAGCACATGTCTTTCCTCAGCAGCAGATTGTTAAGAGTAACGGCGCTGATGATGTAAAACTGCTGTTTGACCACCTGTTTGATGATGTCAGAGTCCATCCCGTGTTGACTCATGGTGGTGTGGAAGAAGCTGAGACGTTGCAGGAGGACTTCCACTGTCAAAGCTTCATCAGGGAAGCTGGGGCTCCTCTTCCTCAGGCCTGTTGGTTTGGAGCCTAAAACTCCCTGCTCTGCCTCATGCTCCAGCATGCAATGGTACTACAAAACACAATAGTATGATTTTAAGACATAGCGCCTTGAAAAAGTATTCATAAAACTTTAACTTTTCACATTTTGACATTCAAACTTCAGTTTAATGTATTAGGATTTTATGTGATAGACAAACACAAAGCAGGGCATACTTGTTAAGAAGGAAAAGAAAATGTTAAATTTACTAATATGAAAAGTTTGGCCTGTATTTGTATTCACCCTTCACTAATTATGTGTTCCCTTGCTAATTAATGACCTAAAATTCAAATAAATACATTGAAGTTTGTGGCTGCAAGGTTTAAGTTGTACAGTAAAAGTTATTCAGATAAGGAAAGCTTCATTGCGTGCACTAAAACAAACAAAATAAACATTCGAGTAGGCTCACAGAAGTTATTGCGGTAAATAGTTTTGTTTTGAGATCATTTTGAAGTAATACTTCAATTATTTAAATCTTCATTTCTAACAAACATGAAACATTTTAAAGATCCAAAATAAATGAACAAAACAAAAAATAAAACTAACACAAAATGGCCCTTAAAAATGGTCAAGTTGAGACCAATGGACCAGACTGAAACTTTTGATAGAAGAAATAAAAGATACAAGAAAAAAAAACAATCATGCAAATGGAAATTTGCATGATTTTAATTTATGATGCGATAAATTGATTTATTGCAACAAGCTTAAGTTTGGGCTCCGGTCTTCTTACTTATCAGGGGTAGCAGGATGTTCTCCATGCTTTTGATGATCTGACGGTAGATTTGAATGGCCAGGTCACCAAAAAGCTGATGGTACTCTGTCAGCTCAAAATTAGCCAGGCACTGCTCATTCTGCTTAGCAGTGTTGTGCACCATAAACACCTGCAGGGCAGATTAATTACATGATTATGCAGCTTTATTTAAGACGCACGTAAACGCAGGAGCGACGTTTCACTCTTCTGATGCTCACCTCATCTCCACTGTACTGCTTCAGACAGTGCATTAACCGGCACGTGTTGGCCAGCCAGAACGACACCACTTCAAAATCATTTCCTTTTCTCTGCACGAACAAAATCAAGTCAAGTTTCTTCATAAAACACATTTCAGGCAACAAGGCAATTCAAAATGTTTTACATCATAAAAACGTCGTACAGTACAGTCAACAATTATTGAACAAACAAAAAAAAACTGTTTGTCAAATGACATCATCAAATTTATCAAGCAAATGCACATCAAGTTACTACTACACTGCAAAAGCACAAAATCTTACCAAGTATTTTTGTCCTACTTCAAGTGTAAATATCTTCAGAGACTAGAAATAAGACAAAACTATCTTACAGTAACTTTTCAGCAAGATATAGGAGCTGGTTTTAAGTCAATAATTCTTCAATATTGATAAAAAAGTACAAGTTCCACTAGCATATTTTTGCACTTGTGGACAAAATGTCTTGTTCCAAGTGAAATATCAATACAACTTTATCAATATTAAGGAATTATTGACTTAAAACAAGCTTTCTGTCTTGTACAAAACTTACTTGTAAGTTATTTTTGCCTTATTTCAACTGTACCAAGATATTTACATTAGAAACTAAACAAAAACAGATTTTGTGTTTTTGCAGGGTCATCAAAGGCAACTCTAAAGAGAGGGAAGGAGAAGTCCTTGATTTAAAGGAACTCTGTGTTTCAGCTGTTTTGCAGTTTTCCAGATTAGCGGAGCATTGGGCCTGGTTCTACTGGGAGCCTGTGTAAGAACTTAAAACTGGGGTGATGTGCTTTATCTTCCTGGTGTTAGCATTGCATTAATCAACGCGTCTAAAGATGAACACATAGATGAGTTTATCAAGATTTTGCTGGAAATCAGTCCAAATTAATAAACCCTGCCATTTGTTTTTCAACTGATCGAGGTTAAATGCTGCACCTTGATGACGCCTTTGATGCTGCTGATTGTAGAATTGAGGAGTGTGCTGAGTCTCCTGTCGTCGTTCACATTGTCTGCATATCGAAGGCACATGAAGATGATGAAGGCAGGAAGCCCTGGAGTGAAGCTGACTGCGACGCCACGAGGCTTCAGATCTGTGAAAAATCACCACAGTCAGTGAAAACAAGAAACATCCTGACCTACTTTTATCACATGTAACAGACGGGTTGTTGGAACAACACACACCTACGACCAGGTTCTTCAGCAAATGACCCGTGTCGTCCTCCTTGAACTCCAACATGCCCTGGAACTCCTTCTCCTTGCGTGCGATGTGCACCGGTCGGACAGGCATGCTCGTCCCAGAAGAGCTAACTGTCTGGTGAGCGTTCGCTAAATGAAACAGAAAAATAATATGAGAACCAATCAGATCACTGCCAGGTCGTATTTTTAATTGTGATGTCAAATCAAACTCTGACTTTAATCTGAGAAAAAAGTCAAAATTTCTTTTTTATTATTCACTTTACTCTACATTACTGACTAACAATTAAACCTAAAATTATTAATAATAGAGATATTAATGATAATAATAAAATAATAGCAATGATAACAGCAATAATAATAAGTTATAATATAGACATTTTCACAGGATAAGTGACATAAATTATAATGTAAACTAATTGATTTGATAAATTTTTCTTTACTTTTTATCCAGATTGTGATTTTTAAAAAGATATGGGTTCATATTTTCAAATGTAGTACGACTGGATTACCTTCTAAATCTTCTACTTTTTTCATATAGAGCTTAAGTTGCTTTTTTCAATTTGCGTATTGTTTTATCTTGTTTCTGTTGTTGCTCCATTCGCTCCTGAAATTAAAGAAAAAATAAATTAATGACGAAATCCCAATTTTTATCGACGTCTTAATTCCATTATGAAGAAACAGCAGTGACGACCACATCAGAACTTGGTCTGAGGTAATAAAAAGGAAGAAAGAGCGATCACTAATCCAGTAAACAAACCCACCAGATTCTCAGTGGTGAGTCGTGTTATCTCGTGCTTCAGGCTTGCGTCTATTCGGGCATCTTCGGGTAGAAGCAGGCTCATAGCCAGCAGCTTTTGTTGATGCTCCTTTTCAGCCCTCAGTTTGTTCATCTCCTCATTCAGCTTCCTGTACTTCTCATTGTGAAGACACTCCTGCTCCTGCATCTGGGTCTCCAGAAGCCTGCAGGATGTTTGGATCGTGATCAAATCCATGGTACAAAATAAAGAACACACCCACTCAGTTTGTTCTAGTGTTTTATCATGCAAATAAACAAAAAAACAACACACACACACCACTGCGACGTTCTATGTCCACAAAGATAAAACCAAAATAAAAATGTGCAAAAAAGCATAAACTCAGATATTAATAAAATATGTACAAAATCCTAGCATTTTCTTTTTACTGATGGCTATAAACTAGCGATGGACAATAAATCAATAAGATATATCACAATAGACAGGTAATCAATATCAACAGATAATGTGTCTGATAGAATATCCAATAATTGTACAGATAATTTTACCGCACAGCATTCTGGGAGATGTAGGCAGAGGAAAGGCTCTAGCTGCTCAACCTCTCATGTCCAAGCTAAGCAAGATTGGTGTAATCAACTAACTCACTCATTCTTTAGTTACCTAGCAACTCACTCACTCTTTGGTTACCTAGCAACAACCTGTAGAGTAACTTGCAGCAGCAGCAGTTTAAAGTTTTGCCTCTGTGCCTCATAGCTGATTAAAATAAAATAAAAAACGGTGTGGACTGAAAACTATGGATAAAACAGAAAAAGTCACGGCACCAGTTTTATAGTATTTCATATATTTAAAACAAAAAAACTACCAATAACTATTTATATCAACTGATAGGAAACGCATGTTGTCGAGCCCTAGTATAAAACCTAATAATATGTACAGGATATTGCATCATTACCTATTTGTCTCTTTCAAGCCTTCATAAGCAAGCCACAGCTCTCCATCTTCATTCAGGGTATGAATATTAGTGGACCTGAAGGAGAAGCATCAGAAAGTGACCACACTACATTAATATCTCCAATTAGAAAGAGCTGAGTTCCCATATAAGAAACCAGAAATGATAACGGTAGTATTAACAGCTGATTTACTGAGAAGAGAGAGAAATAGGAAGAATCTACAATTATTTTACTGCAACACATCATTTTACAAGCAGTTATTTAATACTGAAGTGACACTAAACATTTTATAAATAAAATATATTAAATATATATAGAAAAGCAACAAAGAATGAGAAATGAATCAGTCCTGCTGCAAAAATTATTTACTTTTGAACACTGTTACAGTCTATTAATCTAAAATAATATGTAACTTAATGTGAAGAAATTCTGCAGACTTGAGGACTTTTTTGTTTTAATAAGCTCTTCCTAACAAATCTTTCTCAGGAAAACAAAACATATCATGATTACATATTGTCAAGTTTATTTTTCTTTACTTTGTTTACTCAGTTTGATCGCACTTAAAATCTGTTAGCAGCTGAAGCACAAACACACTAAAAGTTACTGAATTATTTAAAATTTTCATGGGTGTAAGGGGGTTCTTCTCTTTATTCACATGTTTCTAAATAAAATTCCTAACTTCAGATGAAGCTCAGTTAGCTTCTGCCTCTTGTCATATTTTAATTAAAGCTAGAAATCCTAAGAATGATTTCTAACTTTAAATTCATAAATACAACACAATTAAAAGCATACATCTTGAAATTCTCCATAATTTGGGCTGATTAATGTAATATTTTTACATAAGAATAAAGTTTATATGGTATACAAATTATTCTGCTCAGTTCATGCTTCTGACATCTTAGAAGACAGAGCGTGCACAGTTCGTGCATTTCCTTCAGGTGCATTTTTGCTTTATTGATTATAAATTATTTGAGAAATTTTCAAAACTGTTTGGCAGGATGCAGCATAAAAACAGAGCCAGGTGGTTCTTACCTGTCAGAATCTTGTAATGAGTGGATTTCACCGAGATCCAGTTTCACACTTTCTCCAAGTACAGAATCCTGGAATTAAATTGTTATTTAAACAAAAATTTCCTTTATTAATTACATTTTAATATTATAACGAACACATACAGTCCATAGTAACTTCTCACCTTGTGTTTAAGAGCTTCCTGACGGACCATATGTGAACGGAGGAGCAACACCTCCTCTTTACGCAGCTCCAGCTCCTCAGTTGGAAGAACTGAGTTGTTCCAGCAGAATGTTATAAGCCAAAGTACCAGCAGCAGGGGGCGCCAAATCGCTATTCTCGCTGGTCAGAGACTTCCGCAGCTCATTCAGATTCTGCTTCAGTTTCTTGTTCTCAGACTCCAGCTCTTGCCGCTACATTAGAAAACAGGCTGAAGATCAAAAATCTAGAACTACTTTTTGTTTTCATGCATATTTCAGATTCAGTAATCACATATGAGGAAAGTCACACCTTCAATTTTTCTACGTCCAGTTCTGTCCTGCCAAAAGTTGTCTGCATCTCCAGTTCCTTATTTGTTTTACAGAAAGATATGATGTAAGATCCAAACACCAAATAGCTAAGCAGATGAACTTTAGATAAATGTTTATAGAGGGATTTCATACTTTTGCCTTTTCTTGCTGGGCCTCCTCTTTTTTATCCAGCTTTTTCCATAAAGATCGATTTTCTCCCTCCAGCTCCTTCACCCTTTTCTGAAGCTTTAGAAGAATGGGCAGGTCCACTTTAGTCTCGATCTCATCCTGGTAAAATACAAGCGATCTTTAATTAGATTAAATATATCATATTAATTTAACTAAGGCACTGGACTACTAGAGGATTAGAAACACAGATAAGTGAAGACAGAACTGCAGTAAATTACAAACAAAAAATTTTCCATATTTTCTGTGAAGCACAAGGAAATGTTTTCTACTCCATCATGCATAGTTCACATCAAGCAGCTGTGATATTTATAGAACTTGAACAGAAGCTGTCTAATCCTATTTTACAGTCATGTAAAAAACCTTTGATTTCTAGGGTTGTACGTGCTCTTTGGCAGATTATCCGCTCTGGAGCATATAGCTGCATATTAAGATAAAAAACATGGACCAATATCAGCAATACACTGCAAAAACACTTCTTGCCAAGTGTTTTATTGTAATGTATAGTGCCAAAGTCTTAGTACACATGAAATAAGACAAAACTAACTTACATGTAACCTTTCAGTAAGATATAGGAGCTTGTTTGAAGTAAATGACTCCTTAATATTGATTGTATTTTTAAAAAGTACTAGTTCCACTAGCAACATGGGGAAAATGTCCTACTATAAGTGAAATAATATCCCAGTGGAACTAGTATTTTCTGTCAATATTAAGGAATTATTTACTTAAAACAAGCTTATATATCTTGCTGAAAAATAACTTTCAAGTTGAGACAAAACTAAGAGATTTGTTCTAAAAACCAGTCCAAAAATACTTGGTAAGAAGATGTGGTTTTGCAGTGCAGCTACTGTTGCAGCTCATCAAACCAAGAAGGCATATAAGGTTACGCTCAGGCAATTCACAATTTAACCCTTAGAAATCTTATTCATGATTGAGAAATATTTAAGACGTGTGCTATCTTCCTGAAAGTCAATATTCAAGTTGACTAAACATCTCACTTCAGACTGAAGACGCCACAGCTTGTTAGTGTTTAACTTTATGATGATCAAATTAGAAATGACAAACACTACAAATAATTTTCCTACCAAACACATTTGTTTAATGTGGCATGAGAAAGCTTCTTTCCACTAACAACAACTGTACAGCTTAGATATGCAAAAGGGAATCTGAACAACCTAACGTACCATTTCTAATTAAAAAAAGAGATGGCATGCGAGTAATAACATGATTAATTTTTGTTTTTAAAACAGCCACACTGAGAATTAGGTTAAGTGTATAAAATGTTTGATCAAACATGTTAGGTTGGTTAGTTATGTAAGTAAAGTAAGTAAGTAAAGTAGGTAATGTAGGTAAGTAAGTAAGTTAAGTAGGTAAGTAAGGTATGTAAGTAAATAAAGTTAAGTAAGTAAAGTAGGTAAGGTAGGTAAATAACACAAGTAATCTAGGAAAGTAATGTGAATAAACAAAGCAAGTAAGTAAGTAAGAAAGGTAAGTAAAGTAACTAAGAAAGTAACGTAACTAAGCAAGTAACCTAAGTAAGTAAAGTAAGTAAAATAAGTAAGAAAGTAAGCAAAGAAAGTAAGCAAACTAAGTAAGCTAGCTAAGTAAAGTAAGCAACAAAGCAAGTTAGCTAGTCCTTTTTTTCACCAGGCAAATAAAGGACAAAACAATAAGAATTCATTTTATATTTACGATGCTATCTGAAAAGTGCAAAATTCTTGAAATGGGAGAGTACAACAGTATTTACATACATAAAGGAGAAAGGAAAACTTTAACTCTTTTCCACAATATTTCTTATAAATTACGACTCAATTAAGCTAATCAGGATTTTAAACATTTCTTTGTAAATAAATCACCTAATTCTTACCCATAAAAGCTGTCTGAAGTCACACTTGTATATCTGCAGATGATGAGCGTTTTAAAGATTACCTCTGCTTGAATGGCGCTGTCTTCATCTTCAGTGGAGCTCAGGATTTGAGAAAACTCAGATGAGTTACTGCTGTAGTTGGAGTCTGTCCTCTGGTGACTAGACTGGTTTGAAATCTTATTAGGAACAAAAAAGAAAATTTAAGATAAACAAGATTAATATTAATATATAGCGATGTCTACATAGTTCTGGAATCCATTTACATTTCTCAAAAAATAAGCCTCATGAAACCCAATTAAGAGTCACGCTTGAACAATTACTAAATAATTCCTCTAAATGAAGAAATTTTATAATTTGACAAGTGAAAACAAAACTAAAATATAACTTGGTCAAGTTACTTGCTAGAGAAAGCAGCAAACAGGTGGGTGAATCTTGGATTGACTACATCAGTTTTAAACGTTCTCTATTAATTCAGTTTTTTTATTATCATTTGGAACTGCTACCCAACTTATATGACCAAATAAAATTTGATACAATACCATTCAAAAGTATTCATATCACTTTTTCACATCTTGCCATGTTACAGCCACAATCCTCAGTGTATGTTACAGAGAACGCAAAGTAGTAGACAATCGTGACATGAAAATTTACATTTTGCCTTACATGCAAAAGAGACTATTCTGGAAAACTAACACTGAACATCACCATGGTGAAGCATGGTGGTGGCACCATCATGCTGTGGGAATATTTTCTTCACCAAGGACTGGAAAGCAGAGATAAATGGAGCTAAATATAGGATAATCATGGAAGAAATCCAACCTGTTACAGGCTGCAAAAGACGTCAGCCAGGGTTAGGTTCACACCTAAATGATATTAGAATCTGGATTGAAATCTCTATAGTACATTTAAAAAATGTAAGGTTTGGATGTAATATTGTTTGGAATTTTAATAATATTTTCAAATAAAAAATAAAAAAGAGAGAATCTGGAGTGAGACAGGCCCACTTTCACCAATCTGACTGAGCTTGAGTATGTAGTTTGAAAAGATTGGGAAACCCTTTCACTGGTTACATGTGCAAATTTGGTAAAAACAGAGTTTTCCACATTACAATTGTGCACATCTTTGCAATTAAATCCAACTTAAAAGCACTCAACATTTGTGGTTGCAATGTGAAAAGGTTTAAGGAATATTAATAAATTTTTAAAGCACTGCATATGAGCTCTTTAAAACTGTCAAATCAGCTTTTGTTGCCATACAAAGAAGGAAAATCTTCCTTACTATGGTGACGTTCATCTCCTCCTTGAGGTCCTTGTGCCGTTCCTCCAGCTGCAGATGCTTGCTGAGGAGACTTTGGTAGCGAGAGCGCTCTTCTGTAAAGTCCTTCTCCAGCTGTTTGGTGTTCTCCAAGTTGGTTTTAATTTCTGAGTAAAAGAAGTTCATTTTTACTTAATTTCCAACACTTACGCTTAGATTTTTGTGTAGATATCCAGTAGATCCATTACCTGCCAACTGCTGAGCTTGTATGGAGAATTCCTCGTTTAGTTCTTCTAAGTTGCTATTTAACAAGCTGTTCTTCATATTCAGTTCATGGATTATCTGGAAGAGAACATGGTACATGATTTTAGTAATCAATCAGTTTGGATTTTAAAGATTGTTTATCATTTGGGGTGAATTTCTTATGATAAGATTTTGATTCATCGTTTTCACATTAATTGTTTTTAAACTTTTGATGTTTAAAAACTCCTAAAACTGTCCGTATTGAAGGATTTTTTTATTTTTACTACTTTTCTCTACTGTTTGTTCAGTGAAGGTGTTATCAATAAATATAAACAAAAGTTAAGATTAAATGCACTTATTGCTTGCATTGTAGGGATACAAATCACACTTCTTTTTGTGACTGATGTCCTAAATGGGTTTGTTTTTCAAGAGCAGTATTTGAATTTGTGGGACTATGACTGCTGTGTCATGAAGTCACAGCCATACAGTTATCTAAAACAATAAGACATATTTCTTATTGTCACTGTTATCACAATAGCGTAACAAAATATTGTGATAAAACTTTAAGTTCATATCGCCCACTCCTACCACGGCATACTGTATCCCGCAATCAAAATCTAAAAGCTTAAGTTATTATTGTATGTAATAGAAATAATAACTAATTTTTAAATGAAAGAAATCTATCTTTGTAGGCACATTTATTTTTGGATCAAAACAGCCAGAAATATAAATTATCATAAAGAGATGAATGTTTGATAAACATAACTTGAAGCCTCAAATTTACAATAAGCTGAATTTTAGCCTTCAAGGTTGTGAAAATTAGTCTAAATTTATCTGTCTGAATGTCAGTGAAAGTAATTTCTCCACATTCCAGATCATTAGCAGATATGCTGCTAAAGAAATCCTGCTCCAATCACCTGATATTGTCAAAGGTTAAGGCCTACCTGTTGCGTTTGCTCTTTGTAGAGCTTTGTCTGCTCCTCCTGGTGCTCCTTCTCTCTGTGGGTGTTTTCCAGCTCCTCCTGAAGGAAGGACAGCTGCTCCAGCAGCGAGGGAACCGTCTCTGCTTTGGCTCTGGCCTCTTGCTCTGAAGAGCGCAGGTTTTCTATCTCTCTGCACTGTTTCTCCCTCTCAGTAGTGTGGGTCTTCTCCAGAACACTGAGCCTCTCTGTGAGCTCTCTGTTTTCTTTGTGCTGCAGGGGGGAGACACAGACACATGATTTGCATGTGATATGACAACGCCAATGACCCAGAGTTTTATTAGAAGCATTCTTTCAGGTGATTAGAGAGTAAATTGCAGAGAAAAACGCATATTTTGTCTAATGATGCACCACAAAGTTCCTACATACTTTTTGAAGCCCACTGCTCTTCCAGAGTTGTCATTTCTTGCATTGTGTATTTTTTAAATATGAATATTTGTTCTGTAGTTAAGCATTAAAGGTGGCCTATTATGCTTCCTTAAACAGGTCAGGATCAAAACATGATCATTAAAGTTTTTTGCACAAAATCAAGGATGAAGTCTTTTAGGGCGTCCTGTCACTTTAAATCCAAATAACCTGCTGCTGGTCACGCTCCCAACTCAACATTTAGACTCACACTTAAAAATGGCTGCAAACAGATAGGCAATTAAAAAGCTGTACATCTTTGAAAAGCAGAGTTGGAGCCTCCTGCACAACCAACAAGAATGCATCAAGTGGTTTCTGAATGGTCAATCAACAACTGTTCTTTCTAGGAGCAGTAAAACCAGCTGACCAAACGTGCTGGAGCGCCACTTGGGTTGCTAGGTGACAGGCTGGACGTCACTGTGGTTGCTAGGTAACGGTACATGACTTAAGAGGTTTTTGAAACAGCTCATTTCCAGAAATCAAAATATTCAATTACTGCCATAATCGGGCTGTTTCTAAAAGCAGCTGAGAACCAAATGAAAGCATAAAAATGTGTAAAAAGTTAATTTAGTATAATAAATTCCTTTTAAATATAGAATCTGGGAAAACCACATGTTTTAATGTGAAAGGAAGGGAGGTGTTGATGTGCATACAGATTGATAGTTGGAAACTTGCTTTGATCCCCCCTGACACCAGTGACTCAAACAGGAGTCTAAATTTCCTTGGTACATCCTGGTCTCCATAAAAAAATATATTTTTGGCATTTAGTATAAATTGAATTAACAGCTTCCTATTTAAGCATCAATGCATAATCTTTTAATTCCAAAATCTCCAGCTGGATTAAAATTTATTTGTTGAGTTAAAACAAAGTGGACAGAAAAATTAACAAAATCAGCAAGTTGGGCCTAAAGCAAACAGGAAATTGCTGTTGACCTCTCCTCTATATAGTGCTACAAAACTCACTTGCTCGTTTATCTTGTGCTGTAACTGCATGATCTTGTTCTCCATCCCAATGTTGAGGTTCTTGAAGTGCTCCACTGAGCGTGCCTCCACTTTTAGCTTCTTCAATTCTTTCTTGGCACTCATGCGGCGCACACAGCTCTGCAGCAGGACGACGGCCTCCATTGCGCGCCGGAAACGCTGCCTGGCCAACCAGCCTCTCGCCATCCTCTGAATCACCACAGCCTTCTGCTCATACAGCAACTGTGGAAAGACAGACAAGTACAAAATGTCAAGTTAAAAAATATATTCTCAAAAACATTCCACTGCAAGTGCTTGTGTGCATGTCTGGTCAAACATGCAACTCTAGAAAAAAAATTAGGAGACCACTGCAAAATGATCAGTTTCTCTGATTTTACCTTTTATAGGTATATGTTTGAGTAAAATGAAAATTGTTATTTTATTCTGTGAACTATTGACAACATGTCTTGGAAATTCCAGGCAAATATTTAGTATTTATTTCCAGAAAATGAGAAATGGTCAAAATAAAGAAAAGACAAAGTGCTTTCAGACCTCAAATAATGCAAAGAAAACAAGCTCATGTTCATGAATATTTTTGATTTCAATATTCAAAAATATTGAAATTAGTGTTTTTTAGAAATCAATATTTGATAGGAAAAAACAGAAGGTTTTCAATGGGGTTCAGTGCAGTGGGCTCTTCATTTTTTCCAGAGCCGAAGTTGATTTATTGCAAACTATCAGCAAATAAGTAAAATGGCAGACAATTAAATTTATATCGCACATTAAAATAAATTCTAAAAAGATATAAAAGTATTTTCTAAACTGATTCTTTTTATAAAACTTTACATATCATTACTTTCTACATTTTAATATAACAAATTCATCAAATTTTTTTCAGGCAAGCGGTCTGTTAATCAATGTATATTCAAAATGTGGAAGGAGTTTTTCTACTTTTTGGGGTCAATTTTTTTTCTAATCAGCAACAGAGAGGATATGGGTCACAATGAAAAAGTTACAATAAAATTATGTAACATTTTAACTTAGAAAGAATAAGGTAATTCTGGCTCACAGTGCAAAAGATTTGCACACCACTGAGTTAAATAGTCAAAATAATGAAGTTCTTCTGACCACAAAATGATAAACAGAATTAGTGTTGAGTTTACCTTGAAGTAATGCTTCCTAGCCAAACAGCCCCTCCAAACACGCTGAACAGTGACAGCTGCAGAGCGCTGCTGCAGGAAATGTCTCTTTTTAGACCACATTCGCACATTGCGCTGAACAACAATAGCTGCTTTGGTCTGCCGCAGAAACTTGACATAACTAAAAGGAGAAACAAAAAACAAATGCATTAAAAACACACTTCCGACATGAATTTGCGCCTCTCGACCTGTTGTAAATGATCCACCCACCTGCGTGCCTGCTGAGCCCGTACATGCTTCTGAATCACGATGGCGGACTCTCTCATCCTCAGATACTTTTTGCGGGCGAGCCAGCAGCGGATTGTCTTCTGGATGGCGACACAAGCTGAACGCAGTCTGTCCGAACGCAGCTTCTCCAGGTAAGCCACCTGGCCAGCCCTGAAGAAGATCTTGTTTTTGCCAAACTGGTACTTCTGTTGGTCCTAAGGACAAAACACCAAGCCCTCATAAATGCTTGTAATTACAGATAATCAATCAATACCATTCTTAAATTCAAACACTACCTTGATAAGTTTTTCCAGGAGGTTTCTGCAGGTTTGTTTTCTATCAGGCAGAACATCCTTTTGTTTCATCAGGACCCGATAACGACCGAAAAATTCCTGATAGGTCCATCTGAGGCATTATAAATGACATGACAAAGTATATTCCAACATTATTTATTATAAAAACAAACTTGTGTTTACAGATTTGTACCTAGATGGGAATCCTGCTGCAGAGATACGGATCGTTTCCAGGACGCCACATGCTCGAAGCTGCTGCACGGCTCTTATTGGGTCCAGACTTTAAATTAAAGAAAAACATAATTGAATGCATAAGTGTTTTATTTGTGCTTTGCGATAACTAAAGGAAGCAGAGATCCTCACGTGAATGGAGCTTTACGGTCATTCGGTTTGATGCAGCGAACATAATGAGGCGATGTTGCATTTAGTGTGTCCATAAGCAAGTATAGAGACTGTCGAAACTAAAAAATAAACGACAATGATAAATCCTTCTTATGTGTTATCTGTTTTTGTTCTTTACAAAAACAGAATAAAAGTTTAATTTTGACCACACATTGTTCATGTTTAAAGGTTATACCTGCAGTCCGACAGTTTTCTTATGTTCCTTTTGAGACTTCCCAGGTCTTCCACTGTTACTAGAAATCTTGCTAGTTGGCGCTTTTATTTTTTCTTCATCCTCAAACAGTTTCGGCAGCAAACCAAACTAGAAAACAGAAGTTTATTATTTAAAAAAGGCAGCAAAAACTAAAGGACCCACCAAACAGCAGGTGGCAGTAGTTTCTGGCTAAAAAAAGATCAGAGGTGGGAGTATTTCCTCCAATAGTTTTGTCTAAACAATTCCCGGGTGCGTGCCCACAAACTGGCAACACATAAATTACTTAACTCACATTTGTTTTCATCTGGCAAAGCATTAAAATCCAATAAAACTGGCACTGGCCTCCACAAAGAATAACATCTGCTAATAAATAGTAGAGAGAAAGCGCATGGTTTCACCTTGCTCTTTTTAAGCACATTAATCTGTTCCTCGTTGACAGTGTCCTTATTTTTCTCCAGGAATCCGACACACTGGTACTCCACCTAGGCACAAAGGAACAGATCACAGAAATTTGATTTTGGCCCTACACACTCCCTTTTTGTGATCAAAAACTAACACTGCACAGTAATTTCTTTGTTTTAGAAATTACTTCTTTGTTTTAGAAATTATCTGTATTGATGGAATTCTTTTGTATTTATTGAGAGAATCTATGTACTTAAGTCATTTTAATCTTGTTTGCATAACCTTTGTTCATTTTTATCAGGACAAATTGAGCATTGATGAAAAATACCCTTTTGGCTAATTCTGGCATATTTATAGAAATGTCAATTAATGTGCATTAACGCTACCAAATAAATTTAATTAAACCTTGAATGGGGGATGAATGGAGGTAGATAGAGGGTGATCGAGTCAGAAAATGTTTTAAAGGCTGCAAAAGTCTGAAATATGATCAGGATTAGGTAACATGGATTAATATTTTGTTTTATTTCTCTTAATGACAATAAAACTAGTGAGTTAATTAATGAAATGCTGAGACAGGTCTTCACAGACACACTGATTAAAAAGCAAATCAATAAAGAACAACTTATTGAAAAGGTTACCAGTTGAATTAAGTGATGCAGTATTTTTTGAAAAGCAGCACACAATGAATGAATTTTTTTTACATGTTTTTTATTGATGCTGCAATGCCACTAACAATTGAAAAGGAAACAATCCCACCACGACTAAGTCTTCAGAGTGTGCAAAGCCTTTCAAGAGTCTAGAAAAGTGGCACATTTTCCACTGGGGTATTCATTCAATTACCAAACTGTTCACCTATGAGTAACGATTTTTCCCCCAATTGGAAAAAGATGACAAGCCCAAACATCTGCAAGTCCAAACATAACATCAAAAGGCGATTGGAGCTGCACTGCATACCACAGAATTAGGGTTTACCTCGTCAGCAAAGTGGTGAATGATGAAAGCTTCGTTTGATAACCTGGGTTTATCAAAATAAGCATTCTGCTTCAGGTGGGTGTTGTACAGTTTCTGAGCCCATGTGTCGTCAGAACCTTTGGGCATCTGTGGAAAGAGGAAGCGCTGACACATCAGTTAGTCATAGCATTAGTCATAACCTCCACATTAAGTGTGATGGAGCCCAGAGCAGTGGACACACTTCCAATGGCAGCTTAAAAAAAACAAACAATAGTGCCATTTTACTCTGCACTCCTCGTCCAGAAGGTCCAGGATGCCAAGCTTGGCCTCGATGAGATTAATGCACGGCTTGTTGTCACAGAAGTCGATTAACGTCCAGGGAATCTCCTCCTTCATGTACTCTTCTTGTTCCAGCTTGAAGACATGCTGGAAAGAGTGAAAAAATGAGGGATGAATTCTCCATTTGGACACAAACAAGTCCAGGTTTAGCAGACTAGCAGATTCTCACCAGGTTGAACTGCTGCTGAAGCTTTTCATTGGCATAGTTGATACAAAACTGCTCAAAGCTGTTGACATCAAATGTCTCAAACCTGAAGAAAAATACATATGGGTCCTCAACTAAAGATTACTTTAGTTATCAATTAATCTGTCAATTATTCTGATGAATAATCGGATGAAAAAAATTGGCGCAATCTGCTGATTTTTCTTTTAATGTATTAGAAATGCATTAAAAGATGCAAATAATTCGATTCAATTTCTATTTTAAATATCAAAATAAACATTGTATTTCCTAAAATCAAACAGCATAGCTTTCCTTTAGTGCAGTGGTTCCCAAAGTGTGAGGGGCGCAGTGCCATTGCAGGGGGGCGCGGGAAGCAGTATGGATGAATGATAAAATAAATAAAAAAATTAAAACAGTTACACAAAAGTGTTTCACTGTAAAGACGGTTTGTAGTTTGTTTTGTTGCAACCTGAAGTGTCAAATAAACTTCAGTGGAGTTTAAAAACAAAATATGCGTATAAGTTTATGTCTGGTTGAACGATGTGTGTGCCCAGTTGATTTTTTGGGGGGGGGGGGGGATTTAATTGTATTCCATAGAGGGGCCCAGAAAATCTTTGGGAACCATTGGGGGGGCCCAGAAGAAAATCTTTGGGAACTATTGCTTTAGTGTATCATTTGTAGCAAAGGATGCATCAAAACAGTGTAGTGATAATGTGCTGATTATTTTGGGATAACAAAAGGTATTTAATAAAAGATTTTCTTAACAGAATTTGAACTGGATGAAGCTAAAATGCCATTCGAGGAGTTTTGGGTAGAGCATATTTACAAACAAATATTTATTGTTTTATCTTAAATGCAAAATGTATATATTTTTTGTACAGTTTTGACCTAAATACTTCTCAGTTTATGTTGCCGTTTCAATAAATCACATTTTATTTTCATTTGTGTATTCCAGTAAACCAAATTATTATTTCTGTATTCATCACAACTAATCCGATTAATCATTTCAACCCTAAATAAGTTTAACTTTGTAAATTGTTGAGCAATAATAGAAAAACTATGAAGAAGCTGATAAGGGAAACTTACCCATAAATGTCGAGCACACCGATAAATGAGTGTTGTTTCACTGTAGATTCCAGCGCATTGTTAATGTTGTTCACGATCCAGCCGAAGAGTTTGGCATAAATATGTTTGGCCAGTGCATCCCTTCCATGGACTGCATTCTCTTTGGAAACAGGCTTCACAAAGGTTTCCGTGATCGTCTGGAGTTTCCTATGGCATAACCAGTGGGCCATTTCTTCACAAGGAACTCCCATGAGCTCACAGAAGACCATCAGGTGGGCATTATCTGGCTGGGAAGACAGGACGTAAATACCTCTGAATTCTGAACATATGTCTTAGATGGAAAAAAAAAAAAGACACAAAATGAACTACATAAAAACAGAGTCAAAAATGTTATTGGATCAGAGAGAAATCAGTGTTTACCAGGATGCTGCATGTGTCAGATGACTGATCTTTTACATCCACGTTGCTAAGATGGAGAATAGCTGAAAGAATCTGGTAAATTTTCACTTGATCACTTTCACCAATTCCTACAATGTGAGCAAAAAAAACAACTGTGTCAAGTAATCTAAATCGAAGTCATGCATCTACAAAAAATGAAGAGCCCACTGCATTAAACCCCATTGAAAACCTCATGGTTCTTCCACCAAATATTGATTTCTGACTTAAAACATTAGTACTGAGATTTCTAAATGAATATGAACTTGTTTTCTTTGCATTATTTGAAGTCTGAAAGCTCTGCATCTTTTTGTTATTTTGACCATTTCTCATTTTCTGCAAATAAATACTAAATTTGGGCTTGGATTTTCAGCACAAATTGAAGTTAATAGAATGAAAGAACAATGTTCATTTTACTAAAACATATACCAATAATAAGTAAAATCAGAGAACTGGTCATTTTAAGTTGTCTCTTACATTTTTTCCAGAGCTGTACATATATATAAATGAATAAAAATATTGACCTAATAGTGAGAACGCCCTCCTGGTGTTGCACATCTCTTTGGCATCATTGACTCCATCGATGACTGAACCCTGACCCTGGTTAGTGCAGCAGAAGTCATCTGCACAGCCTTTAAAACAACAAGTGAGATCATTTTATTTGTATTATTATTGACCATATTATATTCCAAAAAATGATAAAAAATTATATTTTATTGCCTGAGACCTAATTTGAAGGCCTTAAACTCAGACAGATGTGAAGAGGCACATAGCTGGTAAAAAATATGGTAGTTTCTTTCTCCGCGAGCCTACAAGAAATGCAAAAAGATGGAGAGTGAGGCACATTCACAGAATTTTTACCTCATTTTGTCATCTTATTACCATAAACTTTAGTGTTTTCTATTATGAGTTAATCTGATAAACCAAACGGTGAAGCTGGATTGGAAAATCATGCATTTGTGGTGTTAGTTTACATTTGTGACAATCAAAATTAAAAATGATCCATAATATTCATTCTACTTCACAATTGTGAGCATCTTAGTGTTGATCTAATATATGAAATCACATAGAGATACAGTAAAGTTCTAATTTTAAAAATGTAAGGTTGAAACAATTAGTCAGATTAATTGTGACTAATCAATTACTGAAATGATCTACTAAATTAGTAATTAATTAACTGAAGTGCACAGACTCAAAAAAGGCCAACTGCTGACAGAACAATATACTCAAAGCAGTAATTAAGTCAAAACGCTACATAAAATACATACATATTTCATTTATATTAAAAACTGATATAGCCTGCACTAAATGAATGCTATACATCTTAATATTAGGCAATAAAATTAGTATTTTCTTATTTAAAAAATTAATTGAATTATTTGCTTATTTGCATCTTTTATTTCTAGTATTAAAGACTGAAATGTGCAGAATGTGGCCATCTTTGTTATCTGATTAATCAATTAATCATCAGAATAAATCGATAACAAAATACTTGTTAGTTGCAGCCCTTTTCTAAGTTAATGCTCAAGTAGAATGAATACACATAGTTAGGCCTGTCGCGATAAACGATAAATCGATTAATCGTACGATAAATTAAAACTATCGACGTCATTTTAATTATCGGCATTATCGTCTCTTCCAGCCTTTTTCTCTTTCTGTTAATGACACTGAATGAAAAAAGGCTCAACTCCGGTGCTCTCCACTGACTCCTCCCTTCCTCATTTCCTTAGTGAAAAGCCCAGCGCACACTACACGCTGTCGGCCAATTGTCGGCCCATTTTCAAAACCTGACAGACCACAAACAGAAATCCTAGGTATAACGGTTCGATCGGATTCGTTCCTGCCGTGTTGTGTCCAACAATGGGCACAAAATAATGACTACAAGTTCAGTTAACTAATTTTAAAACCAGGCATTAATCAATGCTTTACTACAATCTACCTGCAATGCATGTGGCTAGTGTCAGCGTAAAGTTCTGATCGAATGAAAATCATTAGAACCGATTTACGTCACGTTAACGAAGAACAGCTGAAAAGTTACCGGGTTTATCATCTGCGGTAGCAATTTCGCTCCAACTCCTCCTCTTGTCATTTCTATATTCTTTGCAAGTTGAATACACATTAATGTTGTTTCCACATATCATCTCCAATGTCCGCTGGACTTCGGGTTGCGCCGTTTCAGCTGTTTAGGATTCAGGCAGGCATGAAATCCTTTAATGCAGGATTTCATCTTGGTTTCATCACAAAACCAAGATGAAAGAGACACTATCATCTTTAAAACGTTGATCTTAGAAAGATCAACGTTTTAAGATTGTTGTAAGGGGAAAAATAGGAGCAAAAATCATGTAGTGTGAACTATTGCATCAGGTAGTCGATGTGCCCATCTTCTCTATTTAAATCTAATGATTACTGAAGGGCAACATAATATACAGACTTCATAATCTGCACTCTTTTGGTTGAATGCAGTATTTATTTCCACTTTGGCTTTATGTTGTTTAGTTTTTTGTCCAGATCCATGAAGATTTACCTGAAACACTACTCTAGACTTTTCCAGTAAGTAGGTCCTCATGTTAGCCCCGACTATGCAGTGATCCTTGTTAAACCCGATCTCAATGTATTTCCCAAAGCGGCTGCTGTTGTCATTTCTTGTTGTCTTGGCATTCCCAAAGGCCTACAAAACAACAAATATTGTCTGTTAAAACATCATTTTAAGCATGTGTTGTAGATTTTCCTAAAGCGGTAAAATTTTACCTCCATGATTGGATTAGAAGCAAGAACTCTCTTCTCAACGTTGGTCTCCTCCGATGAGCTGCTGACTGTGGCGAAGTAACGCATGGCGTATTTAGCGGAAACCGTTTTGCCTGCACCAGACTCCCCGCTGACTATTATGGACTGATTTATTTGATCTCTGTATATAACAAAAAAAGGAACATTCATAAGCAAAGAAATCTTCAAGAGAGTCAGAGTTAAAGACAAAAAAGATCTCTATGGTGGCTCTAAAATGTAAATCAAAAATACCAAAACCTGGCCATTTGTTTGTATGCTTCCTCAGCTACTGCAAAGATATGTGGGTCCATGTCTCCCATGTTTTGCCCACTGTAGGCGTTGATGATATCAGCTTCATAGATGGGCAGACTCTCATAGGGATTGATGGCAACCAGGACGATTCCTAAAGTGGATCAGAAAAACTAAAAGTTCATTCTTAGATGACACATGGTTCTTTTTCTTACTTTTACAAAATGAAAATCTGAAAATGTAGGCCTGTAACAATAACAAATTATACTAGAGGATAATTTGTCCCAGAAGTTATTGTGATAAATGATAATATTGTTGCCTTGATATAATTTTTAAGTAATATAATAGTCATAGTGTAACAATGCAAGGACATGTTCTCAAAGATCAATAAACTCTAAATTTGAATGAAAATTTAAACCTGGAACTGGAAGACATTTTAAATATCCAAAACAAACAAACAGAACATCAGAAACAACAAATAAAATGAATAATTAAGTCTCTGTAAAAAAGAATTGTCCTTCAAAAAAAAGTGGCTAGTTGAGAACAAAACACAAGACTGAAAACATTTGTCATCCAGTTTTTGATAGGAAGAGAAAAGAGAAAAATAAAAAAACCTGCAAATAGAAATTGTTAAGTTTGTTTTAATTTACCATGCGATTAATTGACATATTGTGACAGCAATCATATGTATTTCGACCCTCCAAGTGAACAATAATTTATTTATTAAGGAAAAGCATTTGACACAGATGAGTTGACAAAAACTTTGACTGCAATTAAAAATCTTTCTTACATGAAAACTACAAAACAGCATCAGCAACATGTCTGTTTTGAGTTGGCTAGAGTGACCACAATTACGCCTGTCACAATTATCAATTAATTTCATGATAAATTAAATGAGCTCAATAATTTCCATTCTGATGATTAGTATTTTTTGAAGGGCAACTTTGTTTACAGAGACTGCATAATCCAGTTTATTTATGGTTTTAGTTGTTGTGGTTTTTTGTTTATTGTTTTTGGTTGTGTTTTATTTTGGATATTTAAATGTTTTCCAATTCCAGTGTGGAGTACAAAATTAAAGTTTATTAGTCTTTCAGAGGCCAAAAGGAGTTAATTTTCCATTATTAGTTGAAAATGGTCTCAAAACGACAATATTATCGTTTATCGCAATAATTTCTGAGACAATTTACTGTCCAGCAATTTTTCTTATCATGACAGGCTTAGTCACAACCTTAACTGAGAGCAACAAATTTATATTTTGTTTAGCTCTAAGCAAGATTTCAGTCATACCACATGCTGGTGTTTCAGTCAGGACAATGATTTATTTTGCTTTTTGGATTAAAAAAGGAGAAAATATTGAATAACACAAATTCTGCAATTTATTATCAGTGACATATGCCACATTGTGTTCCTTTAAAAGCAAGCATGCATCAGAATAATCAGCTTAAGGTACTCTGGATTATGTCAGCGCATGCAGTGAGTAAGACTCCAAAGTCTACGCTGCCAGTGATAGTGCAAGTCAAAACAGATGAAGCTCATTACCACAGTAGGTGTAAATCAGCTTGGAGTCAATAAAGCGCACTTTAAGGTTGTGTAGCACTGCTGGCTCATGGAGGTAACTGAGAGTTGTGAGGTCATTTTCTCCCACCAGGATGTTGGGGTTTCTGAGAGGGGGCAGGTTTTTGGTTTTGGGGTCAACATTGTGCTCCACAACCTGAACAAACAAAACAAAAAGAAAGGTGTTAATGATAGCTAATGATGGCATTGAGAATGGGAAAAAATGCAAGCTATTAACTATCAATCATTCTTCAAACGATAGCTAACAGCAAACCCTCAGTGCTTGGCCTGTTCATGTTCACTCAAGATAATATTTGACCTTATTTCCATACCTGATGTGCATGCCCAAACTCGACATAATACCTTCAGGTAGCAGCAATGCTGGAGAAAAACTTAGTTTGAGTCAGCTCCCTTATTCTGAAACCATGCACACACGGTTTAAGTTGTAAATAGCACCACAAGGTGTTTGTTTTGCCTCACGATGAGAAATACTCCCAACAGCCAAGCTGTCATGAATAATCCATCATAGCATGTAATTTCACTAGGCTCTGCTTGCAGAGTTTGTGCAAAAGAAATATGCGCTTGGCGTTTCGAGAACATCCTAAACCAATTTTCATCTCAGTCTTTCTGGGTGTGTCTCTGTGTGGTTATAGGATAATTTTTTGTTTGCTTGTTTTTTTGGGGAGGGGGAGGTTTTGGCTGTCTTACCGTGCCATCCTCCAGTTGTAGAGACAGCGTCAGGTCACCAGGAGTGTAGTCTTTGAGAAGCTCAGCAGACTTCCACACTTCTGCTGCATCTGGGAGCCAAACATGGGCATTCTGGATTTTTTTTTTTTTTTTTTTTTTTTAAAGAGAGAGACAGAGAAAAAGAAACTGGTCAGAGAACTCCAACCTCTGCTCTTACAGTCACACAGCTGGCTGGAAAAACTTCATCAGCGGCAGCAGTCGTAGGTAACTGGCAGCGGACATGCGCATAACGTGGATGGGTAAGAGGCAGTTTATGTGGCAGAGTAGCAAAAAAAAAAAGTGCTATATAATTACCCTGACTCACTAAAAAGCGATTCAACAGGCACTAAAAAGTTGCTAATTACAATTTTATTATAACAAGCTAACAAAGCAAGGCAGAGAAAAACCGTTGAGTGACTCGTTATCAGGCGCTGCCTACCTTGGAGTAAAGTTCAAAAGCTGCCATGTCCTTAAGCTTGTTTAGAAAGACTCCGGAGACATTTCCCGCCCGCTCGGAAGGGGATAAAACATTTTGTTAACTCCTACGGACAAACGCCGACGTCCCCAGGTCTCTCCTCCTCCAGCTCTCACTCCACTCTGCCGACTAGAGGATTCGCCTCCTCCGACAGCTGTCACTCAGCTGCGCATGCCCCGACACAGGTTCACAACGTGTGTCAACCGCGCCCTCTAGCGGTAAAAATACTAAAGCTGTTCTAATGTATGGAAAGCCAAAACTGGCAAAATCACTGGGATAATTTGAACCTAACTTCTCATGTTTGTAATTATTTTATCCCACTCATGCAAACTACAAAATAGTTAGCATGATTACTAGAATAAGATGAATAAGATTTTACACCTGAAAACAGCCTAGAAGCCAGAACTGGGTGATATTTACTTTGTTACATTTGTTTGAGTAACTTTTAGGGGAAAATGCACTTTTAGCATTAGTTTTGCAACGCCTTATCTTTTACTTGAGTAGTAGTATTACGCAGTATCACCTCTTACTTGAGTATTTTGTTGTTCTAACATTATATTCAACATGATGAGGTCTTTCTGCCATTACTTATTGCCATTTCTGTCAACAAGATAAACATTGAGTTCAGGTACTCTGAATTAAAAGGTTTTTTTTCTGCCTTCATTTGTTACTTTGTAATCATGTTATTTTTGTATTATTTATCTTAGTCTTTAAAATACTGTACCGTAATTTATACATTGAATTATATATTTCTGATGATATCACTTACTGTAGCCATTTGACAAAAATACTTCTTTAATCCTGAGAATTCTTTTGGATGGCTTCTTCTTACTTTCACCTGAGTACAAATATATTACAGCAGTGCTATTCTTACTTGAGTACAAGTTTTGGGTTCATGATACGTTTGGTGTTTACCTTCAAAGATACAAGCATCCAAATCCCCCTTGTTTTGCCCGATATTGGCACCAATGACCGTCAGCTTCAACACAGGCATGGTTATAGAGAATGATGGCAAACAGCACACTTCCTAGAGTCAACAAGATGAACTATGAAATAATAGTTATCTACTTTCCACATACAACCAGTTGAATAAGTGAAATGTGGGTCATGGAGGAGTTTAGACATTCATACATTTGTGGCCAACAGGAACTGATTTACAACTTTCTGTGAACAGGTAGAGTAGTTTTGCAGTTGTAGTTCTGTAGTTTTGAGATGTTGTGATGACTTCCTGAAGGCGGAGCTTAAGAAAGAGCAGGAATTTTTTAAAGAGACAGAGACCCAATTTCAAGCTGTTAAATTATGAGGTAACAGTTTCTTTTAAGTCATATTTGATATACCCTTTTTATAACAACTGAACTTAACGTAGTTACTTTATTGTGCTATGAAAGGTCACTATGTGCCTGGAAAACACATGATACTGCTCCTTTGAGGGTTTTTTTTTAGGACCAACATTCATATGTTCTTTAAGTAGGAAGCAGGTATGCAAAATTCAAGCAGCCTTCAAACAAGAAAGCCACTGTTGTTTTATAAATCCAAAAGTATGGCATGCATTTGTGTTCATTCCCCATTAAGACTTTGGAGAGCCACCTTTGTTTAGAGTTGTGTTTTTACCAACATTTAACATCTAAATGGTGAGAATTTTTCAAAAATAGCTCAAGTTCAGTCATACTAGATGGCCAGCTTCCTCATCTCTGCTGAGCAGCATCCCCACAGCATGGTGCAGCAACCAAAACCATGCTTGCTAGTGGGAATGGTGGTTTTGAGCCAACTATCAACTTGCATGACTGGCAAGAAGTTACATTTTGCTCTGAGTTGACTAGAGCATCTTCCATGTTTGCCAAATCTCTAAACAGAAATTAATTTCTCTTAATCTAAACATACTCACCAATCTTCTCTAAATGCCAAAGTTGGTGAAAGTACAACCAAGAAAAGCTTTGAACTGGTGTTTTTTCAATGCAGATTTAAGACATACGTTTTCTTGCAGTATCTGCATTAAATTCTAGAGTGAATGACACCAAAACTATCAGAAATATGGTTGTAGATGTTTGTTGGAAATCTATGTACTTTTATTTATTTTAGTCTTAAATCATAGAAAAAAAATCTTTTGCTAAATTTTATATTTAAAAAGACAAATGTTGGTTCCTTAAATTTTTTTTTTTTACACATTTCTGATATATGTTGTGACATTTGCAACTCTAGTTGCAGCAGGTTGCAAATGTCTACATTGCAAATGTCAACATATTTGGCTGGCCTGAGTGAAACCAATTCAAATACAGTTGTACATGTAAAATTCTGTATTATATCAAGTAGAACTGCTTTCATACATGGAAATGAGAATGTTTATAATTTCTTTAAAATGAAATACTGTCCAAAAGTTACAAAATTCCCTTCTTTGCTGCACAGAAAAGATTAAGCTAAGTCCAGAACTCAAGTGAATGCAAGATATTATGCAAAACTATTTTATTTACAAAACAAATGGCACAGCATATCAGCACAGTAAACACACATGCACACTCCAGACATGAACAGGGAATTTCTTCCCAGTGTGATCCAAAGTGAATCCAGTCAAAAGGCGCGCGTCAGCCAAGACTCACAACCAAGATTCTCACTGAGGGAGCAAATATTGCTCAAGAGGAACGACTGTTCGTTACTTTAAGGCCATATTTCAGAGGTCAGGATGAGGTGGAGTCCAGCAGCATGTCATCGTAAATTAATGGCATAAACATTAGTTTAACGCAAATGAATACAAGCTAGTCAGCTGCACTTTAAATAGCCTTAGACACAAAATGGTACATAAGATTTAAAGAGAAAATATAAAGCCCTGATGTTACTATTTAAACTGATTAGCATTAGAAGCAGATATCTTTAAATTACATATGTAGTTCTCACATACATCTATGCAGACTGACTTTTCTTCTTTTTTTAACCGTAGTGCCATTTTTTCTTCGTTATAAACAGCCAGATCTTACTAGATTAATTTGCAGTCATGTGAAGATAACCTCTGCAGGAACCGTTAAGCACTTTACATGGAAGCATGTTATCCTTTAAATGCAAAATTCAAAGCCAAACCAGACTATTAATTTTTTGTGTGTGCTCAAATGACAGCAAGTACTTGGTTAAGATAGTCAACATGTTTAGTAACCCTTTTGGACTTCTGACAGCTGTCAACTGTTCATTTGGCTAATTTATGCAAATAGTTCTAAGACAATACATACATAGGCAAAACAAAAAGAGAAAAAGGACTAAAAATAGCAGGTATATATAACGTGGGTGATGGAATGGTAGCAAATGAGTAAAATGTATCAAACAGCCAGTTTGCTGGCCACGATGGAGGTCTTTCTCTGAGGAAGGTCCTGAGGGGTTGGAATGTGATCCCCGGTGATCTCAGTCTTCTCCGTCGGAGCCGATGGCAGCTGCTTGTTCTTCATCTTGGCCTTGGCCATGTTGTAGTCCCCAGAGTCAAAATACTTTGGCTGAGGAAAAAAGAAAACAAAGTAAAAAGGCTGAAACCCATTTCTTAGGATTATCACAAACCCTTCGATCTCCCGCTTTCTGTTTCTTGGCACTTATTGCAGGTTTTGGTAAGAGTCACCCATTGAGAAAATAGGGAAATATACAACTCTGGAAAAAGATTGAGACCATTTAAAATGATCAGTTTTCTCCGATTTTACTTTTTATAGGTATATGTTTGAGTAAAATGAACATTATTGTTTTATTCTTTGAACTACTGACATGTCTCCAGAATTCAAAGCACAAATGTAGTATTTGCAGAAAATTAGAAATGATTAAAATAAGGAAAAAGATGCAGTGCTTTCAGACGTCAAATAATGCAAAGAAAACAAGTTCATATTCACTTAGAAACAACAATACTAATGTTTTAACTCAGGAATCAATATTTGGTGGAATAACCAGGAGGTTTTCAATGGGATTCAGTGCAGTGGGCTCTTAGTTTTCTCCAGAGCTGCACATATATGCTGCGTTCCTGTTACCTGGGAAATGGGAACTCTGAGGTGGATTTGACATCAAACCCGAAGTAACAATGTTCTAGTTAAGAAGTCAGAATTCAACATGGCGATGCCCATAAACATTGTAATAGCTCTTACAAACATCATGTTATACTTTACTTTCCATAACCAAACATAATTTTTTAATTTGTTCAGTTTAAAATTGCCTATGCTAGACATAACATTGATTTTAGACACCTCTTACACGTGTATCTTGAATGAACACAGTTTCCTCCACATTTTACTACTGTTGATGGGAGGAACGGCCATATTGAAACACAAAGCCTGCCTTCGGCCCAGTCCCAAAGCTCAGTGCGGACCCTACGCCCCTCTGTGAAGTGTGGATTCAGTCAAGTGCACTTAAGGGTTCGAGTGCACAGGTGTACAAGCGTGCAAAAATGTGAGAATTGGGACAGCAGCAATGAATTGTGGGTAACACATTTGGCCAAAGTCCGTCAAAATGCGAGGCTTCGCGCAAGGGCGGAAATGGTACCCAAAATGGGCGGATCGAAGGGCGGATGTGGAGAATGTGGGACACACTACGCACTCAAACCCTTCAACATGAGCGCACATGTGAAGTACACAAGGGCAGAACGAGGGTGGGAGTCTGAGTATTGGGGCAGGGCCTTAGTCACAGTTCCTCCCCGTTTCCCAGTGGGAAATTTAACTTTGGGGAGTGTTCTAGTTGATATTTGACTGTGAAGTAGAAAATTTCCAGTTCTGAGCAAAACTGGAACGCAGCAGTATTGAAAGAGCAAAGATATCAGTTCTCCTCAATACTTGCCACAGAAACGTACACTGCCCACACTCTTTACAAAATACAATACTTTTTCCACACTTCAAATTTAATTTTTTTTTTTTATCTATAGAATAAAAATAAGGCTGTACAGCTGTCTCTATGTTGCCTTGCAACTCTCACCCAGTGACCGCTGGAAAGAAGGAACCAAAAGCAAACTCCACATTTTTCAAGCCTGCTGTGTTGCAGCAAGTTATATTTTGTGACCATTGAAGGAAAAAAAACATAATACTGCACATATGCTGGAGGAAAATATACTTCTCTATATTTAAAATGCATTAAGGCTTGTAAATATGTACTGCCGATATACAATGAATATATTTTAACATTGCATGTATAAAGTGTAGTTTTTACTAAACTGCTGAAAAATGTTGAATCACAGACATATCAACTGTTAACTATCAAAGCCACGTTCCGTAGCACTGCTGCTACCACATTTGGATGTCATTTATATTAGAAATGTAGATGAAGGCCAAGAATGAGGAGGGGAAATGGGATTCATACGAACAGATTTATTTATTTTTAAATGTTTGCGTAAGAAACGTACCCCTTTCTGGAGTCTTTTCCTGAGGAAGTCTGACCCCCCGGGCTTGGCTCCCAGGTGAGGATACCTGGCCTTCAGCTTGGCCTCTTCTGCTTTTTCTGGGCTGATGACTTTGTCCTCCATTTCCTGTTAGAGTCAGGGCAGTTTGTGTTGATAAAAACAGTCCCAATAAATTACAAATGAGTGCAAAACCATGTTTTAAAGAAGCAAGAATACATTTTATCAAGCATAATCTGGACTGTAACAGTAAAGCAGCACCATGAGGTGAACATACAACGGTTGTTTTCCCAAAGCTAGATGCTAAAATAGCATACCTCTATGGTAAACGCAGATTTTCTTTTTAAAATGGGTGTTTAGTAAAAGTTCCCATAACAACCCAATAATATTTGACAATAAGTAATGCTTAGAGCTGAAGCAGCGATTGAGACATTAGCTAGCTGCTAGCTAGCTTGACGTTTGCCGCCTGCAATGTTTATCAGCTGCGCTAATCGCACTTAAACACATTCACTGTTAAGGTTTACCTGCTGTTCCTCCAAAGTCCTCATTTCTTCACCTTGTTCGGACATTTCCGGAAACTAAAAGCCTGGCTCTGTTGTCCAAACTGTGGCTCTTTTCCTTCCGAGAAGCCCAATGTTCTAGCAGATGAAAAGAAGCGGAGGCAGCGCCAAGAGGACGACAGCAACAGGCCGAGTAAATCGATGCCAGAGAGCCAGGGTCCGCTCCTTTTATCCCCGGCGACGCAAAGACTGCCAGAAAACTGTCTGCTCGATTGAGGAGACCTCATGGTGAGACGGTGTTTGTCAGAAAAAGTGCACTTATTCTGACAAACAATACACGCGCTGAAAATGCCGGTTATAGCTTGTTTATGTATTGCATAAAGTCACAAACTTCAGTTAATGCGTGCAAACTTCAGTCAGTCTTCAAACTCCGCCCACTTGGCGACAGCACAACGTGAGCGGTGTGATCTAAACTCCAGTCCTCAAGGGCCGCAGTCCTGCAACTTTTAGATGTGCCTCTGCTGCACCACACCTGAATAGAATAATTAGGTCATTAACGAGGCTCTGGAGAACTGATCTACACAAGGAGGAGGTAATTAAGCCATTTCATTCCAGTTTTGTACCTGTGGCACATCTAAAAACTGTAGGTCTGCGGCCCTCGAGGACTGGAGTTTGAGACCCCTGAATTAACGGAAGCGGCATTCACCGCAATGTGGGTCAACTTACGGCTGCATGTTTAAACATGATATATAACGTTATTTTCTGTACTTTCATTACAAATATGTTCGCTCCGTTTTCTATTTAATGTCTATTCCTTATGATATATGTATCCCAAAGCGGAGCAAATTGGAAAAAAACCTAAATTTGTTTCAACTTCAATAATTATAACGATACAATTTTATATTATAAATTATAAAAACACACGTAAAATATTTTTATTTTATTTATATGTCTTTCTCATGTTTGGTCAAACAACTAATAACTTCCCACAATAAAACCCCGTTTTTCAATATTTTGTTTTTATTCTGTGGAACAAGTGTTTCCGGTTTTTCTATGATCTGATTGTGTTTAACTATTTTCCTGCACAGAAAAGGAAATAGCAGATAAACTTACTTTCCTCTAAATGTTCTTCATCAAAACACAAAGGTTGAGTGATTTAGCAGCAAAATCCATTAACTTAAACTGAAATTATTTAGCTTCTAAAGCTTTCAAAAATGATCACAGTAAAAAGGATGATTGGATAAATTCACCAAATTATTAATTATTGATAAACTTTTAACATTGATGTAAGATATTTTTAAACACAGAAGAAATTGACAGGCAGCTATGGATTCATTTTATTTAAAAATAACAACAACTCATGTCCATTATAACTGTGTCTGCTGTTATTTCTGGAAACATAAACTTCAAATAAAATGAAGGAGCCAAGTTTAAGCAAAGAAACAAAACAACGACTGAGTTTTAAGTTAATCATCTTCATCCCCCATTTCCACATCTTCTTGTAACCTCTGCACCATTTTGTCTTCCAGCTGTTTGGCTTTGCCTGTAAAAACAGTGAGAATGTAAGAACACAGGTAAATTTCCCTTAATGCAAGAATACAAAGCCTTCTTTCTCCTAACAATGCTGCACATGTTTCATCATTTATGTCACATTTAAAAAATATTCAAAAATAAACAAAAAAAAACATCACTTTAATGAAAATTACAGAAACTACAGCTTTACCTGCATGTGGAGCTTTGATGAGGTGAATATTTTTCTTGACTTCGCTGATGGCCTCTTCTTTCTCCAGCTGTTTGCCCTTCTTTAATCTGCAGCAAAGAAGCAAAAAATATCTTTAAGCGAACATTTATGAGCACAAAAGATAGCAGCTGTAACATGAAAAAGAAATCAACCTCTCACCTGTTCATGATAAATCTTGCCTGTCGTTTCACTTTTATTTCCTCCACCTTCTTCATTGCCTCAACTAAGAAAGTAATAAAATATTAAAATATAACTGTTCCAAGTCTCATAACAAAAAAATGTTTTGTTTTTTAAATTTTTTTTAAAAGCAAAAACATTACCCTGTCTTGTCCCAAAGCTGCCGGTTATATTTCACTGGAATATTTCTGCGTTTCTCAAACTCCAAAGAATTGTCCTTAAAGACGAAAAACAAAATATTTCATGGTAAGAAACAGGACTACTAGATATTTTTGTTTTATAAATAAATAATCAAAACTCAATTGAGCATCTTACCACAGTCAACTCTTTTCCAGCAGCCTTTCTGAAAGCTTTGGTCCATCTCGTCTTTCTTGGGTTACGCTTCTTCTTGAAGTTCTTGTGGCATTTTGATTTGCAGAATCTGAACATCTGATTTTTAAATAAGACAGAGAGACGACAATTAAACTGCAGGCCTGAATGTAATTGGGATGCTTCATTATGTCAAGACAAATTAATCCCAACTATGATTGTCCCAACAAAGAGATTTTAAAAACTTACATGTTTTTTGCATTTTTCAGCAAAAATATTTTATTGTTTTTCAGTCAAATTATAAAGGGTAATACTCACAATTAGATATTACAAACTAAGATAGCAATGCAGATTACAATTAACCCACATTGTAATTTCCACTCCACTCAACTTCTTTCGCATCTTCATTGTTATTATTTGTCAATTGTGGGCATGTAGGACAGTGAAAGTTTATCAAAAAGGCCAAATATGTTATATAAAAGTATAGTTTTATTGGATGGCAGCTGAAATATATACTGAAATAAATATTTACATGCAACTCAAATGCTAAGGCAAACCAAATATTGTGATTATGGATGCATTCATGTGATGACTGCAGTCTCAATATACTGCATTTTTAGTCTGAATAAAATGTGGAAAATGTATTAAAAAACATATTATTTCATGTTTTACATAAAAATGTGTCATTTAAATGATCCACTGTGCATTGCCTTCCTTGCTTTCCCTTTTTTTTTTAGATTGACGTTATTAAGGTACATAATTGCTACCGCTGCAAGTGTTGGTACAATTGAAGTCATTCATTATAATTTTAATTTAACACAAAGATATGCCAAAAAGTGTTAGTATACATATTACCAACATGTACATAATAATATTATAAAATATCACAAAGTGTTATTAATCTGTGTGACATTTTGACAAAGTACACACCAATTTCACAGTCAACATCGACAGATTGTATAAAAATAAAGCATCGAGTTGTTACTTTTACATTTCAGCTCCTGCTTCTTGTGTTTTTGCTCCCAACGCTAGAGGGCGCACTTACATTGTCATAATAAAATAAAGAGGCCCAAAACTCAAACTGAGACAGTATTGAATTCTGTTAAGTATTAATCACTTACAAACTAGACACCGCTTTTAAAAATTATTTAAAATTCATCTGGTCGTTGTCTTAAGTACAGCTGATCAAATTTATATACATCGTTTTCCTTTATGGCTGATTTGGTTTCCACGTGAGCGATTTAGGCACGTTATCATCCAGCTAACTGCCCCATCAACTCTTAAACATTTACGTTTCCTAAATTAACTTAACTTTTCGGACAGATAAACTGAACCCTACCTTACAGTCGTTCCGTACAAACATGACTCCATGTCCAGGATACACTGGTCCCGAACAGAAATAACACTTTTCGATGCGCATTTCGGCACCGAGATTAGCTGCGTGCAACAGCTAAACAAAACAAGACCGAACCGTCGCTTCCTTTTTCCTCTTGTTCCAGAATGACAGCAGCCACTGCCTCTATTAAAACGCTGCTGCCCCCTGCTGGTTGGACCTTTGGAAGCGTCAACTTCTGACTTTCTCGGAGTTTTATTGTAAGTATATGTGTTTCTAAAAACTACAAAAGGAAAAAAAAGTAATTTTATTTGCTGCTTTGAAGGTTGATTTAATTTCAGTAATCATAGGTAAAAGTTCAGATTAAATAGTTTTTGAAGTTAATTTTTTAGGGGATATTCAGAGTGAAAATATTTAACTACAAATCTTATTCCCAATTTGAGAACACAAAACACAGTATTGCAAATATATTTTAAATTCTGAAATCATTAAAAGGATTGGAAAATTGTTTACATTTTATTTGGCCCCAAAAACCTTTGAATAAATACAATTTCAAGTGTATTAATGTAATATTTTTTATATTTATTGTGTTTGTTGACTGGTTTCCTTGTCTAGTATAGATGTTCTTTGTTTTAGTCAACTATATTAAAGAAACAAAACGTGGAAAAAAATAAATAAATAAAATGAAATAGTTCGGTTTCATTCTGCTGAATTATTATTGAAAAATTACACTTACTTTATAGACAGAGGGTAAAATTGGGGATCTTAAAATAGTGGTAATTGCTATTGCTTTACTGCTATTGCTACAAGCATTAAATATTTCTTAAGATCTGCAAATTGTGCAAATTTTCCCATTAATATCATCATACTGATTAGCTTAAAAAACAATAAAATGTTGTGCAAATGTCATCTGGAGTTCTAGTCATTTTCAAGACCACATGATGTCAGTAAAATTTTCTGCAAGATAGCTAAGTCGGTAGTAGCAGCTAGCAATTTTTCAAAAATATCTAAGAACTTCTTAATGAGATCATAAATCAAATGTAATTATACTTCTCAAATTTACTTTCACGCTGAAACAAAAAAAAAAAGACAAATGACATATTTTTCCAAGAACAATTTTATTATCTAATCTTTATCAGCCTGAGTATCAAAAAAGCTAGTTGCAACAGTTCAACACCATAAAATAATATATTTTGTTGCTCACTTTGGTTTAGGAGATGCTTTCTGTTACTCAAAAGAAAACCATCAGAAAAATTAAATAACAGTTAAATCTACATTCTATGTCTAAATTCAAAACCTGTAGGGCTTCATCATTAACTTTCAGTTTTAGCAATTTTATAGCAGCCATCACACTACTTTAACTAAAACCGAAAGAAGACATTTTTGGAAAAGTGTCACAATAAATGTTTTTGGTTCACAACATTGTGCTAAAGAAATACAATCTAAATCTGAATTGTCCCAAAGGAACCTAAGAATCATTCAGGTTAAAATTCAAGGTGGTTAAAAAGACACCAAAACACTTTCTGGCATCCCAAGAATAGAAAAATAACTGTGAGAAAACAAAATGCCTTTCTAGAATCCAAACTCAGCGGAAATCATATCATCTTTGAATACAACTCCTCTGTACAATGTAAATGAAAACCAAAGAAATTCACTAAATTAACAGACTGTAAGATCCTTTGGTTAGGATTATTTGTATTAAAAAGATATAAAAATCTGATTATGTTGCTCTTCACACAGAGGGTTTCCTTTATGATAGTCAGAATCTTTTTACTGTCACACCTGGACAGGAAATATAAAGGACAGAAGCAAAGTCTTCAACCTTACAACAGAGTTAATGAATGCTGATGAATGATTCTCCCAGTTTAGAATAATTAAATCCATCCATCAGTGGCAGGACACACTGGATCTTTGGTCTTGTGTGTGTACTTTTCACCAGGTCTTGCCAAGGATCAACTGTATAAAACAAGCTGCACCCATCTGAGGAAGCAGAACAACTCTTTGGATAATAGCATCGGCATCACCTCTGCATTTAGCAATGGTCTAGAAGGCAAACGGAGCACAAGGCTTGTGCTAAAGCTTTCACCAGAATAAAGCACTATTAACAATCACTCAGAGAAACCAGCACCATCGAAGAGAACATCTCTGGTGAGAACAATATTTTGGCAAACACATCCCAAAAGGACATCAGCTATATTTTTGGTTGCCTTATACTTTCTAATGAAGCTCTTTGGGTGCAGTTTTTCTTTTCTTCTTCTGTCTTTGGATCTAACCATCTATAGCATGTAAAGCCCTTTCTATATTAAGGCCATGTTAAAGCTTTGAGTTCAGTGCACCGAAACGGCCAAACAAAACCGTTTGATAAAGCTAAAAATTGTTTGGCAAAATGTAATGCACTTTTCATGTTTTCGACAAAGACAAATGAAGTGAAACTAAATTACTTTCAACCATGTAGGCAGAAACTGAAATAAACCAAAGTTGACATGGAAATTAAGCTTTTTGTCACTTTGTCCCCTGAGTCTGACGTAATACTGCAGAACATGTGGTAAAAGGAGGTAGTAATGTATATTCTTAAGAGTAAACTGAGGTAGATTATTAATCCAAAATGGCTCCAATTAGATCCTCCATCATAGTAGACGAGTAAATATTAGAGATGCACCAAGAAAGAATTGGATGAAATCAAAAATCCAATCTTTTTCCAATAAGTGAATCTTTACAATTGGTGCATCTCTAATAAATATAATAAAATGTATCACAGTAAATTCTGACATTCTTTTCAAACATTCATCATGGGTGAGCTTTGGTTAGGACAGACAATACCAAACACGCAAACAGGTAGAAAGTTGTGTAAAAAAAAAGAGGAAAAGAAATGTTTTAACAACATTCATACAAAATCCTGAGGTATGTTCAAAGCTAATCCACATTTCTTTCGTTTCAGCAGCTGGTTCCTGATTTCCCCTCTCTATCATGAAATACTCAAGGGTCTCTCTTCTCAGGAAGCGAATGAGGTAGAAGTGGGGTAGCTTTGGCTGGTGGAGGGTGGAAACAGGCCTGGAGGGGTCAGGAGCAGGCGGCTTGGGGACGAGCCTTAAACCAGGAAGCTTTAGGAGCTGAACGATGGGACGACATTCCCTCTGGTTCCAGTTTGACAGACTGCTTAAGATTTGGACCGGCAGCGTTGTGATCTGACTCCACATGTGTTGCTCTGGAACTTTGGCAAGCTGACGAGTTGCTCGGTTCTTCATTGCTTTCCTCGTTGGAGTAGTGTCCGGAGTCGCCGGTTTCCTGGCTGCCCTCGCTGCTTTGAGAGCTCTCCGGGTGAAGCGGTCCGTAGATCATCTCCTGAGACGAAGCGGGCAGAGGAGCCGAGCCGAGCCGGTCGTCGTACCTCAGGACGGTTTTGCCAGTTTCGTACAAACAGGCTCTTGTCTCAGCCTAATGAGAGACAGTCAAGCGTAAGAAATAATTGAAAGTAAGGGTGGGCATTTATTGTGAAAAGTTTCTTATCCCAATAAGACTTTTTGATTTATTGTTGTCCTGTTAAATTCCAAATAATGATGTTTTAAACCCCCCAAAACTGTCCGTATTTATTGTTAGTTTTACAATTAAGGATGCACCAATTGCAATTTTCTGGCTGATCGCCGATTACCAATCTTTGAAAAACGATTTTGGCCGACACCTATTTATCTTTTGTCTGAATTGTCAACAAATATAGCAAGAAAGTCTCTGAGTCGACAAAACTGGGACGACTATTACTAACTGCAAACGTGCAGACAACCTGATGAGCCGGTCTGTCGGTCAAACCTCTTTCACAGCAGAGCAAAAGAGGACAGAAGTAGATTTTTAAACCTTTGCTGAGGTAGATAAGATCAGGAGATATGATCGGCTTCACGTGTAAGTGTCAAAATTAAGGAAATCGGTGCCGATAAATCGACCGGCCGATAAATCGATGCACTCCTATTTACAATTCTTTCCAATTTGTTCGTTCACTGAGAGTGCCAATAAATTTTAAATGATAAGAATCACGCTTTTTTATGTGACTGGTGTCCGATTCACACTTACTCAAGTCACGACTTTTATTTCCCATTATACAAAGCAGCAATGAAGCAAAGCACACTGAAGAATAGAGGGCCCTCACTTTGGAATAACCTACCATCAACGCTTCAAACCACTAGTGACACTCATTTTATTAAAAAACATTTTAAAATTATTTTAATTTGAAATGGGATGTGATTTTGATTGCATCTTATAAATTAGTGTTGTATTTGATGTTTTTATTCACCTCTCCTGCACAGTGGCTTTTTAAAAAATCTGCCTTATAGGCCTTTAAATCTTGTTGTACCTGCAAATAAATATTATTTTCTATTCTGAAGAAGTGAATACAAACACACAACCAGACAGTTACCTTAAAAAGAACAAACAAAAAGTTCTTGTTGTCACTTTTTATCATTATCACAATACTACCTCAGAAAATTGCAATAAAACTTGAAGTCCATATCGCCCACCTCTATCGGAAAAATGTTGGAATCATGTTTGGACTTACATCATTTACAGGTGGATTTCTCATCTCCTTCTCGAAAATCAGCCACTTCTTGCTTTGAATCTTGCTGCCAGCTGAACTGCAGTTACTTACGACAACATCAGATCCATCCTGAAAAAAAAGGAAAAAACTGTTTTTATGCTTGACTAACAGGAGTGAAAAGTGTTCAGAAGTCCACTTTGTTCTGTAATCTTTACCTTAGGATCTATGATTTGATTACTGATCGCAGGTAGAAAGGCCTCAACATTCTCCCAGCGATGATTACCAGGAAGTGGCATGCCAGGATGTGGACCTTCAGCAGCTCTCACAGCAATCACCTTGGGACTGGCTGATTTTCTAAAAATCGTGTCATGATAAAAATACACACATGAATCATGTCTTCCAAAAGGAGTGTGGGTTTATTTTTAGCATTTTTAAATAAAATGAATTACCTTGGTCTGCCCTTGCTGATCAGGATTAAGGCACACATGGCAATACAGGTTAAGGCGATGCTCACACCGACCATTATCCCCGTCACAGACCTCTGGTCGATGTGGTAGAGTCCATCAGAAAACACTGGAAGGTGACATATACGGTGTTTCAGGTGGAACATTAAATTGTGTTAAAGAAATCATTGTAAATAAATGTGCTCTGCCTCTGATCCTGACCTGTTGTGTCTGAAAAACCTGTCGGAGTGCCTGGGATTCTTGCTGCGGTGAAGGTGTCCATGCTTCGGCGTCAGTTCCACAACACTGGAGAACGGACCGTCGCCTACTTTGTTGGAGGCACAAATCTTCACCAGGTAGACATTCCCAGGCTCAAGCTTCTCTAATAAGGCCATCGTATGAGTTCCTGTAATCAAAACAGATTGAGAAGTTCATAAATGAACATCATAAGTGATAATAAACTACATAAAAATGAAGCAAAACAAGTAGCATTGACAACCACCTTTTAGCCAAAAGGATTTAATGTCTGTTGAACCATTTTTGTGTTTATTAGGCCATGTGTTTTGGAACGACCCAGTTTACTGCTACAATTCACCAAATTTCTGTTTAAAATGCTCCAGTAACTCAAACAGTTCACGATGCCATAAACTCTAACAAGCTCCAAGCAGGGCAGAAACAGTTAATCAGAATAATTGGTTATTGGAATAAACATCAAGCAATTTAGTAATGGGATAATCATTAATTGGAGTATACAATGTCAGAAAAAGGCCAATTGATGAAATAGCAACATACTCAAAGCAGCAATTAAGACAAACCTGCACAAGAAATACATATATTTTTATATTAAGATTAAAAAACTACTCAAATAGTATAATTTCAGATTCATTGGGTTCAAATTCTGTAAAAGAAATCTTATGTGACGCATAAGATTTATTAGACAGAATAATAATTCTGTCTAATTATTATTCAGTTAATCTAAAAACTAATCAACAGATCAGCCTTGCACTGCAGAATGGGCTGAGCTTTTCACATGTCGATGGTAAAAGTATTTTTTTTAGCTGAAGATGCATCCTTTGCCACAAATGAATCGAGCATACACTAATAAAATGTTGTGTTATTACATTTTGGGTAATAAAATGTTTATTTTCTTATTTAAAGGAATTGAATTATTTGGTTTTTTTAATGTATTTCTCATATTGTATAAAATAAGCTTAAGCAGTTGAATAAAAAATCTGCAGAATGTGGCAGTTATCTGATTAATCGATTAATCGAAATGATCTTATGCTGCATCTTTTCCATTATCTATCTACTACTAATTACACATGATAAAGGTGTTGTTGTGCCATTATTTAGTGTATAACCTGCTATAAAGGCCAACTCACCCTCTCTCTGTATTCTTTGCCAGTGTCCAGCCATCCAAGCTTGCTGTGAAGCGTATAAAATGGTGTAGTGTGTAACCACCAAATTTGGCTCAGTGGGCTCCCTCCAGGACACCAGAGCGGTGTCATCCTCAATCAGAGTTCACTCGGACTCCAGCGGGAGGGCGGCTAGGTGCTGCACAAAGAGCATTAAAGGTTCTTATAACCCATCATTACTGAGAAGTTTAATAACAGCTCCTCACGACAGGATTATAGTGAAATGATGCTACGTTTGTGTGTTTAATTAATTACCTGCCGGCAGAGTCTGGTGGTAAACAACAGAGCTCCAGGAACTCGACATCTGATCCACATGGAGACGCACGACAAACTCATATCGAGTGTTTGGAATCAGATCCTGAACCATAACACTCTGCTTGGTACTGTGAAGAAAAACAATGGGCAGGCCATCATCTCTAGCACATTATTAATTACATTTTAAGGAAATATGAGATGTATTTCTTCTACGGCTGAAACGATTAATCAGATTAATCGCAACAAAATTACTTAGTAATCAATTAATTGTGAATGAGAGTATGCAAACTAAAATAAAATGACATTTGCTGAAAGAGCAACATATTCAGAGCAGTAATTAGGCCAAAACTGTGCAAAAATTAAATACATTTTGCATTTAAGAGAAAGAAAAATAACTTTTGTCTGTAAATATGTTCTACCCAAAATAAGTGTCATTTTAGCTTTAAATTCTGTTAAAAAAATCTGGTATTAAGCACCTTTTGCTGCCCATTTATTAATCGGTTAAACCAAAAATAATAAACAGACTGACGTGTACTTTGCTACAAATAATTAAGTATTCACACAAAAATGCTGGAATATGTTATTCCATTTTAAGTAATACAATACTGTGTGTATACATTTTTTAAAAAGGAAGTTAATTATTTGTTTACGTGCAACTTTTCGTGAATTCCTAATATTCAATAAAAAGGCTTAAATGAAAAATCTGTAGACTGTGCCAATTTCTTTATGCGACTAATCGATTAATCGATAACTGAAATAATCATTTGTTGCAGCCCTAATTTTTTCTGCCAGGAAAGTCTTACGTTTGTATGTAGTGGATAGCAGAGACATTATGTGTGCCCACAGGCGTACAGCGGACTGTGTAGCTAACAGCCTTTCCGGAGGAAAAAGCAGGCCGACTCCACCGAAGGGACATCATGGATGAATTGCTGGTCAAGACGGTGACTTGATGTGGAGGGGGAGGAGCTGCTGACGACTGGTCTCTGGCCGCTGAATGATTCAAACAGAAACCGCATTTAATTAAACAAAAAAGATGAGTAGAAGATTCAGAGAGAGTTGTTATCTAAATGGTTTTACTTACACACACATCCTGGAGTGCTAATTGTTCGGTCTGTCTGATAACCATCTCCAACTTTGCTGATAGACAGAATTTTGACATGGTATTTTCTCCTTGGATCTGAAATACAAACAAAAAAATAGCTAAGTCTGTCTAGATAAAAGCCCAGCGTTGCCAAGACAACAACAATGAAACTTTTGTGCAAAAAAAGGTAAAAGCCCATCAAATTACTAACAAGCAGCGGAGCATTATAAAGAAGATGACACAAGAAAATTAAGCTGAAAAAGCGAGAGACCACGCGATTTAGCAGGTCATTAAGTGGCCATGTATGGATGATACATGGCCTCCTTTGTTAGCCCAAACTCTCATTTGTCATGTGCTGTTCTTTGAGACGAGCATGAGAAAGACCAGAGAGCCAAAAACTCCACCAATTACAGTCACATGCCTAGAAACGTGCAAAAAAAAATCATAAAATGTCACAGGAACAGCAATAGATGAAGACATGGGGTCCACAACAGTAAAGGAAGTATGCATAACAGGCTTGAAAAACGTGTTTCAACTTGAAAAACTACCATCAGCCCAGACCTTAAATCGGGATGCTTTAAAGAGTGCTGGGTTTGTTTTATGCCTCTAGTGTGAAAGGTCAGCCTGAAGGTATTGACCAATGACAGCAGAGTGTTCAGGCCTGTTTGAGGGCTGGGCCATGGCAGTGTTCAGCTGCTGGGATCCTGGGCCCATGGGACTTCAGGGGGGTTTTATTGGGGTCACCGAGCCAGGCCAACACGGAACAGAAGGAATCTGGACGTAAGGTTGTGGGATAGGAGGTGGGCCCCTTTTGTTCCCTTCTTTCCCATTCTCTCCCCCCCTCTGCCACTGGCCTTGTATTACAGCATTAAACGTGATGCAACAGCATAGAGGAAGTATACAAGGACATTTATTAAATATGAAACAAAAGACTATTAGATGGGTGATTACTGACAAAATTTTTCTAATACTTTCTAAATTTAATGAAAATCTACTGGGGTGGTCAGAACTGAGCAGTGCCTATAAAGGGATTCTGCGGGTTTCACCATCTCAAATTTAAGACCTTTCTCAGACCCTTATGAATGGGATTTTAGTTCTGTATCTCCATAGAAATGTACAAACATCATCCAGCCAAAAGGAAATAAATTTACACAAACTCATGACAGATGCAAAAAATGTTATCTAGCTAGATAGTTACAAATGTTTATTAGTCTTAACCATCTTGAGTCAGAATACAAAGAAGATGTCTGAGTGTGAATCAAACGTCTGCCTGACAGAAAAGTTCACTGAAAAAAACACACAGCAAAATTAAGAAACCACTGCAAAATGATCTGTTTCTCTGATTGTACTTTTTATAGCTATATGTTTGAGTAAAATGAACATTGTTCTTTTATTCTATAAACTACTGACAACCTGTATCTGAAATGTAGTATTTAGTATTTATGCAGAAAATGAGAAATGGTCAAAATAAGGAAAAAGATGCAGTGCTTTCAGACCTCAAATAATGCAAACAAAAACAAGTTCATATTCAGTTAGAAACAACAATACTAATGTTTTAACTCAGAAAGAGTTCAGAAATCAATATTTGGTGGAATAACCAGGAGGTTTTCAGTGGGGTTCAGTGCAGTGGGCTCTTCATTTTCTCCAGAGCTGTATATGTGGGATTAAGTAGTCCTGCCAAGTCTAAATTTAAGACCTGCGATTAATAAGCCCAACTCACTTTTTAAACGAATTTAAGGCATTTCAAAACCTTGATTTTTGCTTTTAAGACTTCTTATGAATGCACAGACACCCTGATATATTCAGATTTAAGGAAACCAAATTGCAGTTTGTGTCTTATTTTTTCTCTTAGTCTAGTTCTGGTTGATGTTGCATATGGAGAAGCTGCTGGTTATTTACATGAACAGCACAGATGACCAGTGGGGGCAGGGAGCTAAAGCCAAGTCTGCTGTCTCATGGCTAGAGGTCAGTGGCTCGGTCCAGCTCTGGTCCATCCCAGGGGTCTTTGTTCGCGTCCAGCTGAAGGGAGGTGGTGGCACCAGTCCTAACAGAGCAGATCTGGCCCAGGACAGAACACAATGGCTGTGCATAATTAAGCAAACCTGGGGATGGGAATCGGTTGTGGGAGGGACATCTGGTTACTGACCTCTAACCCTGCGAGCCTGATTTCACACAACACTAAGGCAAAACTGGGGGAAGTCTACCGGTTAGACAAGAGAGGTCAGCTCATATTGATCAGGACAGAGGCCCAGAATGCAAATGCAGCATCCAACTGCCCACTGAATCAAATTAGGTCATGCAAAAAAGATCCATCTAAGTGAGTACGTATCGCTCACTCTCCGTTTAATTGACAGAGAGTCACAAAAAGTAGCTAAATCCGGCCTATGTCACTACTCACCAAGGCCCCCAATGGTGTGGATGTAAGTCTGAGCCTGCAGGAGGATGCTAGGCTGCTCCGGCTGGCCTTCCTCGTGGTAACACAGCCGGAAACCCAGAACCGCCACAGGATCTGGGGAGGTGTGCCAACGTGCTCTAATGGAGGTGCAGTTAAGTGCCTCAAGCTGCAAAACAGGGGCTGGAGGCACTAAGAGGGGACAGACAGAGGAAACACGAGATCAGCTATAGATTATAACAAAGCTCAAAGAAAAAAAGCTAAAAGAATCAAAAACAACAAGGTAGAGCTGGACGATGTGGTATAAAAATAAAATCTGATTTTTTTTTCATCTCTCGCTTTCTTTTGTAAGAAAGAATTACAACTGGCAGAAAATATATTCAAAAAGTGGATTTTATTTCAATCATCCCTTCTGTGAGCTGGATGACAGAGCACTGGGACAATTTTTTTTTTCCAATTACCAAAATATATCCATACAATTAGCAGGATAAAGACACAATTCTACCAGAACATCTTGAAATTACAAGAAAATGTTGCATTATAAGAAAAAAAACTAGAGTTATCAACATAGACTCAGTCGTTTCAAAGTCCTGCTACTGATAACAATTTGATGCTGACGTGTTAAAAGTTGACGTATTTCCTTATTTGTAAAACTGATATCAAAAGCTGCACAGTGGCGCAGTTGGTAGCACTGTTTACTTGCAGCAAGAAGGTCCTGGGTTCGATTCCCGGCCGGGGTCTTTCTGCATGGAGTTTGCATGTTCTCCCTGTGCATGCGTGGGTTCTCTCCGGGTACTCCGGCTTCCTCCCACAGTCCAAAAACATGACTGTCAGGTCAATTGGTTTCTCTAAATTCTCCCTAGGTGTGAGTGTGCGTGTGCATAGTTGTTTGTCCTGTATGTCTCTGTGTTGCCCTGCGACAGACTGGCGATCTGTCCAGGGTGAACCCCGCCTCTCGCCCGGAACGTAGCTGGAGATAGGCACCAGCAACCCTCCCGACCCCATTAGGGACAAAGGGTGAACAGAAAATGGATGGATGGATGGATGGATATCAAAAGCATAACTTCACAAGATGCTCAACATTTCTCATTTAAATTTTTTGTTATTTTACATGTTGGATTTATCATAAAATTACTACTTCATTCTCCTAATATTAATATCACAACTTTATTCTGATTAGTCTTGTATTATTACGACTTTATTGTCATTTGGACTTGAAAGTCCAATTCAAAGTCACTCAAAGTCCAAATAAACAGAAGCTGTAAAACACGCTTGTTAAACAAGGTGGTGGCTCTGGGTGAAGTGAACTATTCCCCAATGAACTAAGAAGTTAATTGGTGAAAAAAAATATTCAAAAACCAAAATTTGAATAATCTACAAGACTGGGAGTGAGCAAAAGTACGGTTGAAATCATTTCTGTGGTACTGCACTTTACCAAAATACAAAGTCTAGCGAATATTAACAACTTTTTCGGATAAAATTTTACTTTGGAGGACAAAAACCTCCCCCATCCCAGCAGGTCATTAAAATGGGTAATTCTTTCCCTCTCATAGAGGCCTAAGGCAGCTCTCTTTATGATCCGTGACAGAGGCCACTCTAACATCCCTGACAGCACGGGGGCCAAAGGTTCGTGGGGAACCAACACAAAGAGTATGGGACAATGCTACAAGAGCAAACTAATCATATGCCAAACACCAGGCAGGACGTCTGGTGAACCTCCTGGTTTTCCAAGACCAAAGAAGCAGAAACATCACAAAGGAAAAATAAAGCAAGCTTTGTATAAGATATCTCCCTTTGAGTTCAAGAATTCAAATTTGAATACTTTCTTGATTAGGAATATAAGCAAAGATCTTACATAAAGTCATAAAAGGTGAACCAATTTAATATTTTAGTCTGTCTTTTGGCAGGATTACCTTTGCTGCTTGAGATCTTCGGTGTACGATGTGAGGTCCACGCTGAGGGCTCACACCAACCCACACGTGTGGCTGCAGCAATACGGAGCAGGTAAATAGTGTCAGGCTGCAGGCCCTCCAGCAGGTATTCGGTGCCGTTCTGTGGTAGCTCCACATTTATGACGGTGTCGTCCACAGCCGTGCGATAGGAGAGTCTGTAGGCCAACACTCGCCCGCGGCTGATCTTGGCAGGCAGAGGCTGCCAGCTCACCTGGATGTCGGTTGAACTGTGGCTGGTCAGCGTGAGCTCCGGAGTACGCAGAGGTACTGCAAACATGATGGACATCAGTTTGTAAAGCTTCAGATTCAATCATCACAGGCGTGCAGCTCAACAGCTGCAGCAATTTGTTGCTAAAAATCTCAGAACGCGCTTACCGTCTTCCAGTGTATGCTGACAGACTTGGTCGGACATACGACTTGCTCCCATCGGCATGTAAGCCACGACGTAAAAGCTGTAGTTTCGAGCGGGTTCAAGGTCATCGATGATGTAGCTGGTTGTGTCGTTGCCAATGACAACTTGATACTCTTCGTTGTTCAGACCTGAAATACGATAAATTACAATACAGTATGTTAGCAAACAGACTGAAGTTATGACTTACAGCTTTTAAAAAAGACAAAATTTCCAATGGAGATCCTCAGAAATACTTGATAAACTGCTAAAACCTTTTAAACAATTTGCATGCTTGTCTTTATAGAGTTGCTGTGTAATAAATATAGAGTGGTATGTGAAACATCTAGGGCTGCAACTAAAGATTATTGTAGTAATTGATTATTCTATCGATTATTCAAACGATTAATCAATTTACTGGATAAAAATGGCACGTCCTGCATTAAGCCTTTTTTAAACAATATTCAAAATACAGTAAAAGATGCAAATAAATAATTCACTTCCCTTTATAAATAAGTAAATAAACATTTTATTGTCTAAAATGCAACAACATAGCGTTCCTTTTCTGCGCGCTTTATCATTTGTAGATTAATTGATAAATCTTTGCATTAACAGATTAATAATTGGATAGCAAAAGGTGATTAATAGGAGATTTTGTGTTTTTTACAGAATTTGAACCAGGTGTAGCTAAAACTATACCACTTGAGAAGTTCTGTGTAAAACATATTTACAGACAAGGTTCCTTTCATCTCCAGTGCAAAATGTATATATTTTTGAACAGTTTTGGCTTAATTGCTCCTCTAAATATGTTGTTCTTTCAGCAAATGGCCTGTTTTGAGTCTGCATTCTCTGGTTAACAGTGAATCAATTACTAAATTCAATAACCGATTAATCACGATTAATGCAATTGATCGTTTCAGCCCTAGAAATATCTTCCTACATTTGTAGTTAGCAAAAAAGTATGAGATGTTTAGAGGCAACACTGTCCATTTAGGGGAGCTCAGAATGAGCTGCGGGAGTGGACAATACATCAACTAAGCTTGTTGTTATTTAAGTGAAGTTGCCATTCTGAGTCCTCCTTGACCTTTGCCCTGTGCAGCCCAAACAGATGGTCCTCCACCAACACAACTAGTAACACATAGGGGTGGTCAATTTCACTACAGCTTTCACTGAATGTGATCTTGCAACTTTTCACACTTTCGTCCGTCACAGTCCAGGACTACCATATTTATCTCAGTCTCACCTTCGGCCTTCATGTAGTGGATGGAGTAGGCTATGACTTTGTCTGCATTGTACAGCGGTCTGTCCCAGGCCAGTAAGATGGCAGAGCTTGAAATGGTTTCAGCATGGATGTTCCTCGGTGCACTGGGCCTGTCCTCAGACATGACGACAATAAGGCGAGCCAAGGACAGCACAGAACCCTGTTCGTTCTCTGCCATGCACTGATAGATGGCGTCATCTTCAGGGATAATTTGGGTGATCACCAGTTTACTGTGAATAAAAAAACCACGAGAAAAATCAGAAAAAAATAGTGTATTTATCTTTGTTTGGCTCCCCGACTGCAGCTCAAGAATACTACAAATTTGACCCTCCAGTGGGAACTTTTTATAATTTTTTAGCACAATAATTTAATTCATCACAAATTTAATTCTTCTCTAATGGAAAGTGTTAGGCACAAAGAAAGCCATGTTTTCTTATCATTTTTATTTCATCGTAAGTAGCTATAAACATCCAGCAACTTTTTACTTAAAAAAAAGATACTTTTTTTTTTTTTTGTTGCTATGAATAGACTAAAATATTTTGTCAATCAAATAAACCAAAAAGTTATGAAACTGTCCACCTTATCTCATGACAAAAAAAGTTGTTTCATTAAAATATTGCATGTTTAATTTTGTTGATGAGCTTATAAAAAACTGTTTCAAGTCAGAAAAACAATATGGCCTGTGCATATTTTTAACTTTGGGATTGTGGCCCATGTTGCAAAAAGTTAGGACACCCCTGGGTGAAAGAATCTGACCATCTCAGTGCAACATACCTGTTGTACATCTTTATTCTCCCATTTAGGTGAACCTCTTCCCCGTTCTTCAGCCAGCGGATGCGTGGTGGGGGAACTCCCTCTGCCTGGCACATGAAGCGGGCAGTGCCGGCTCGTGGACGAGTCTGACTCTCAGGTCTCTCAACGATGGTTGGTGGCACTGAAACAGATGTACATCAGAAAACTAATGGAAACAGTCTAATTCTTACCATCTATCCAATAAAACTCTGCTTGTAAGACAGATTTTATGTGAATTCACTAGAAATAGGTTAACATGTTCCATTATATCATGGCTTATGCAGTACTACAGTTGAGTAATAACAAGTTGGATTTACTTGAGTAGCTCTTTTTGAAAAAAAGAAAATATTTCTAAGAGTATTTTTACTATGCTGTACATTTTACTTTTACTTGAACAATTATGATGCATCATTATTCTTACTTTAGTTAAATTTCTGAATACTGTACCTACTGGGAGTAACTTCACTGAATGAGGAACAAACTTGTTTTAGCCAACAATTCATCAGACACATACACACCAAGAGATTTTATTAAAGTTTTACATTGAAAGAAATTGATTTGGAAAAATGTTTGTTTGCTTTTTTGCAGTAATTATGTTATTTTTGTAAATTATTTTCTTTAAAATACCTAAATTATCACCTAATTGTATATTTTGGCCATCTAATTTTTAAATATTAAATGATTGATGTCTTCATCAGTTACTGAGTACTTGAGTAGCCTTTTAACCAAATACTTTTTCACTCTGTAGTCATTTCTTGGATGGCTACTTTGTATTTTTATGTTGAAGTGGCGCTACACTTTAACTAGAGTATAATTTTTAGTACTCTACCCACATCTGAGTTCTACAAATAGACAAAAACTGTGGACTGAGGAGCAATGTGCCTCAACAACCAAAGAGATAATGGTACCTAGAACTGTGAGGTTGGCTGCAGCAGTCGTGTGGTTGCGTGTTCCAGGCGTGGTGGCCCTGCAGAGGTAGACTCCACTGTGCTTCGCGTTAACGTCAGTGATAACCAAATTCCCATTTCCCAATACTTTGGCATTGTAAACATCTATGGGTTTACTGTCGGCTCGGCTCCAGGAGATGATGGGTGAGGGGTTGCCTGTGGCCACACACTCCAGTACCACGGTGTGGTGAAGGGACACTGTTACGTTTTGAGGTCCAGCGATGATTCGGGGCCTCTGGTGTGGTTTACGGCCTCCATCTTCATTAAGAAGTAGAAATGTTGACATTAAATTACCTGTCCTCAATCTGGAAGTTCTGTTAATGCAATTACTTTACCTTTGTGCACTGTGAGTGTGGCTTCTCTACTTTTTAAACGGCTGCCGATGTTAGTAGCAACACATCGATACTTTCCAGCATCTTCCAGTCGAACGTTGTGAATCTGAAGAACTCCATTCAGCAAAACCGTAAGTCTGGGAAGGCGAGAAAGTAAAATGAGGGTCAAACTAGAGAAAATAGAGGAGAATGTTGCAGTGAAAATGCACAAACCTGTCTGTCTGGAGAGGCAGTGTGCTTTGGTTAAACTCCCAGGTAATGGTGGCAGGAGGACTGGAAGTGACGGCGCAGGAGAGTCGTGCCACAGACCCTTCAGATACCACCAAGGACACAGGATGCGACTCAAACTCTGTGATACCTGTGAAAACAACAAAGAGATGTTTCACCATCGAATAACAATAATAAAAAAAATCCCACACTCACTCTAATTTTCAAAATGTGCAATACTTTGTTTGTGCAAGCCATGGCTTGAATTTGATGGATGTTCTGATCTTATGAGAGAAATTGATCTCTTTAGGACACCACCTGCTTTTGTGCAGATGAGGAACAGTTTCCCCATTGTGACTAGCTGGCCAATCAATGGATCAATTGAAGAATGACAGTGAATGATGCATCATTATAGATAAAAACTAATCAATCCGCTTTGCTTAAAAAGTATTGCAAGCAGCTACATTAAGCAATATTGAATTTCTTATATGGATAGTTTTCCACCTTTCATCTTTTCAACCATGTTTACAGGCTACGTAGATGGAAGGTAACACTCCCTTTTCCTTTTGCAATTACATTTTTCCTTGGTGGGGAACACTCTTTATAGAGAGAAAATGCTCTTTTTATTTTTATTTTCTTACTTTACTGCCATGTTAATATTTCAGATCCTATCTGAGACCTGTAGAGTCTGGATGACATGAACTTAATCAGGATAATCTGTAGTTTTTACTGAGATATATCTAGAATTTAAATGAAAAACAAAGAAAGAACTTAAAATCTAAAATGTATTGTAAACTGAGTAAAAGTTAATCAGTTCTTTGCTGTAAATCTTACTTGTCATACAGCACAAATGTTGCTCAAACATTTTCAAAAAAGGTTTTCACTAAAATATTTAGTCTCATTGGTGCTAAACATTACATCTTAAATGCTTTCAATCATATTTTGGAAAAAAATACAGCCTTTTTTGATGATCTGTTGGAACTAAAATTGGCAAAATGGTTCAAATAATGAAAGTAACAAACCCAGTAAATCTTACATCAGTTTTTGGAGTTTGCAATTGTCAGTATTATTATTCTTTTCCAATAAAACAATAAATAATTTGATAATTGCCCAATACTATTCTGGTTTCTGCATTAAATAAGATTTAAAAAATTATTTATTTAATTTAAGTTATAATTCAACCTTTAAAACATTTGAAAGAGAACATAGGTGAACTACAGCTAGAACAGTTTGAAAGTCCTATTTTGTTAATGCACGTCCAAAAAAGTCCCTCAGCAGTCACTAGAGAAAAGCAACCCCCAATCTACATTTTAGTGGGCCAACTCAATACAATATGATCAATGACCTTCATTCATTAAGGTGATAAGTTCCTCCCCTCCCCCTTCACTCAAAGAGAGAAAGTCAATATCATGTTATAGAAGATCAATACTCTTGTTTTCCCACTGAAACTTCACATTTAAACTCCAAGCTTTCAGATAGCAAAACTACAAAGCACTGCTTTGATTTAGGATTTAATATTAGACAAAATAAATGTTAATCCTGCTCATGAGTGGAACTAAAACCTAAGATTTGAGCCTTGTAGTGATGGATTTGACAGTATTTCTTCCATATTTGTACAAAGTTTTTTTCTTATTAACATACGAGAGCAGAAGAAACCGAGACATAAAAAGCCTTGGATTCTTCCTAATCAAAACTTGAATGATTGGTAAACATTATAAGTCCACCGTAAGTAGTAGAAAATTAAAAATGATATGTAGCTGACCAACTGGGACTGGTGATGCAGGTGATGGGTGGATCCTAACTGCTAATTTGGTCACTTCTGTTGAAGAGAACAAATCAATGTCTAGGTTGAGCAGTACAAAGGCTTCCCTGAAAAGGTCAAAGTTCACCTCAACCCCCAATCCACTCAATTTTACCTCAAACTGGTGCCAGTTGGAAGATGGTTATGATTGGCCCAGAAATTGGTCCTGATTTGAGTGTTATTAATATTATTTTATGTGGACATAACATTTTACAGCTTATGATGAGGTAGTGGTAAATCATACATTCAATGCATTTAGCTGCTGTTTTTGTACATATCCAACAATATTATGCTGATCTAACATCATAAATGTGGAGGACAACTCTACATGGATGCAAAAAGTGTTTAAAAAAGCCTAAACTTCTTATCTTATTGTGGAGAGTCAGGCCCCTTCGTTCCCATGACAAACTGGCCTTCCTTTAACAAAAGCACCGACCTTGACAGGGCAACAGAGGGCCTGATCCGGTGAAAAAGACTGAAAGGTGGGAGGAACAACAGAGGGGGGCTCCCCAGCCACAGCAGGCCTGTGACATCACAGAGCCTTTCCAGCGCTGACCCCCGACCCCTGGGACCTCTGGACAGAAGGGGAGCGCAGAGTAGTCCCATCCTCCACTCTCCCACTCCAGCTGACCGACAACCTTTAACCCTTTCACTGAATGAGAATGGCTCAAACTTGAATTTGGTATTATTTTTGGTCAATATACCAAAAACTACAAAATGTTTTTTGTTGCTATGTAAAAAATTGTGAGAAATAATAAAAACTATATATATATAAGTATACACACCGATTTTGTCTTCTCTATAATATACATGCATATCAATGTTCTTCAGCTTTTTTCCCAAAATTAATTAAAACAGTTTTTAGAATATAGAGCATTAGGGCATTTTTCTAAAATGTGGCAGAGTCAAAATCAGTTCACAGAATCTAGTCTCCATGACAGCAGCCATGGGATATCGTCTCCCTTACACTCTTGAAAAGTGTGCACGGTAGACCAGGCTCATTGAATAGGCGCAGCTGTCTTGTCCACTGATATGTGGACAAACAAACCCCCCGAAATCTAGTCTTTTCTTGTGGACCAGTCAGGGGCACTCCAAACAAAAGCTGAAAGGCAAATGTCCATTCACAAATTCCTCAGTGTTGCAGGCCATTCTGCTGTTACAAAGAACCATAGCCTGAAACAATCCCACACAGATTTGAACTCTAAGATTGAAATAGTTTTGTACTTTTTACTGATATTTATATATTTCATTCAAACACAGGATAAGTAGTGATCTTCTTCAGAAAAAACAGTGAGAGGACACAAGCTATAGGCTGTCTATTTATAGAGCATTTATGAGCTTTTGGATGGACTCCCCTTCTATATTTAACAATCTCTTAAATGCTCCTATAAATAACCTAACAAGAGGGAAGTCTTAGTTTTAAAGGTTTTGCTACAAAATGCAAAAAAAGGGGTATATCTGCTCCCATCTTCAAGTTTATAATCCATGCACTTCAACCCTGATGCTTAAACATCAGCAAAAATGAGTGCAAACAACCACAAAATGTTGTTTTTTTTTTACTTTTAATACTCACTTGCGATAGTCAGACGTGATCTTTGGCTTAGGATAGCTCCATATTTGTTTTGGGAGAGGCACTGGTAGAATCCTTCATCTGAATCCTCCTTGGTATGCTTTATCTTTGGTATGGACAAGGAGCCATTAGGCAGAAACCTTAAGTGTTCACTTTCTGCCAACTTAACTCCATTTTTGAGCCACTTGATTGTGACTGGGGGCTGTCCATGAGCCTGGCAGTCCAACACAGCAGAATCCTTTGGTAGTACTGTAACATCACTGGGCTCAGTGATGAAGGACAGCTCACTAAAGCATAAAACACCTAAGGACAAGATAATGGGAACATTAGTAAAAAATAAATAAATAAAAAAAGCTACGAGGAGAATAAAGGCATCACAAACAACACCATTCAGAGATTTTGATTAAATTAGTTCATGTTAAGGCATAATTACCATGTAGTAGCTTTAGAGGAGAATACCGTATAAAATTAATATTTGCATATTGTTTGTTTTATACATTTATTTAAATACAAACTGACACTAATACTACTATTCACAATAATAACATGTTATCATAAATAAGCTAAAAGTGAATTTTCCCAGAATAATAAAACTTTAATTGTTAAATTTCAATAAAATCAAAGCTTCCATATTTATTTTATTAATTTCCCATCTTTAGAGAAATATGACATACGGTTACGTCAATAAAGGAAGCAAACAAAACCAATTAAACTTCAAACAATATCCGCACAGTTAGCTGTAAAACAGCGTTAATGATACAATAAAAAGACACAACTTACCCGATAGAGGAAGAAACAAAACAAATATCAGCCACCGCCGGCTGGACTTCATCTTGAACTTCGCCATCTATCCAGATATTTGGGTCATTTTGTCCCCTCGGAGAGCCGTCGGTCCCCCGCGTGCGTTCCGGTGCTCCACTCTGTCCCTTCTACCAACGGCGGAGCACCAACGGCTCTGACGGGGGAGAACCGGAGGATGGCCCCGCCCTCTCGCACATGCGCAGAAGATTCAAAACAGAGCCAAGAGGGATTCCACATGGATCTATCTATCTATCTATCTATCTATCTATCTATCTATCTATCTAGAATCTCTTTAAACTGCTAGTTAAGACAAATTCCTTCCATCAAACATGAGCAAAAAAAGAAATGCAAAATTGTAGTCTCTAGTGTGCAATGCTGATATGGAAACAGCTTAAAGGACTTGATACTTTTTTCCGTCAGTGAGCTTTTTGTTGGTCATATTACAACAGACTTTCAATATCATTGTACATTTGTTAGTAAAAACAAGCAAACATCACTTCAGAGGATCTTTTAAAGCCTAAAAAGATTATTGATATTTTAAAACAATATTTGGGGCTTTGACTTGTTTTTAAACATTGTTATCCATTGGTACTGTGTGACCAGATGAAGGGTACTATATCAATAATTACTCATTGACATTTCCAAATGTAAAATTTAGAAATGTTGGGGAAAAAGCTAGATGTTTAAGTGAAAAAGCAAAAAGGTTTCCTTCAGCCTGGTCTGAAACTCTAATAATGTATAAATTAGTCAATGTTAAACATTTTATTTGCATTTTTGAGAATTTTGACTTCAATAAATCATACTCAATGTCGTCAATCCATCTATAGTAAGCAGTCATGTAGTGTGTTACAGATATTACCAATAAAGCTGCTCATATAAATATCTGATTTTGAGTCACGCAGCACATAGCTTGGTTAGATTGTGATCTCTATCTTGCAGATTTTTTTGCACATCTAATTTCAGTAAGCAAAGTGAATTATCAGCTACCAGCACGTAAAAAGGTCTGCATCGCATCTGCTCGCCGATGCTGCACAACCTGGTAATTATGAAGAAATATTGATAGCTGCAGGTCAGCTGCTTAATGAATTCAGATATTGATCCAGCGACCGTGCCTTTTGACAATGACCCTCCTCTTTCAGAGGCCTCATTCAGCAGCATTACAATGGGAACCAGCTGGGAGCTCAGCCATGCTACATCAGCAAAACACCAGCACACTGCTACAGGTAAATAAAGTCCTCACTCCCAGACCTCAGATTACATATACCACACTTCTGTTGTCAAAAATGTCCCTAAATTATTTGAACAGATTGTAGCTCCAGGCCTGTACCTCCAAGATTCAATATGCAATCAAATGAGAAGAGCAGAGTTTAATTATATATTGATTAGAGCGGGGTATTGATTTAATCATCCTAAGCCTTATAGTTATAATTTAAGGCTCCAAAACTGGTTGTCAGGGTGATAGCATTTGTTAATGTGCTTAGTCGGTGGTTAAGATTTTGTAATGATTTTGTCAAAGATTTTATACTTTGACAAATAATAATAAAAAAATATATATTGCAATTAGTTTATTTTTAATGCATGTGTGTTAACCTGCAAACTAACATGGATGCCTCATTATCAAAAAAGCAAATGCTTAATTTTTCTAAAAACACATGCACATACGGGTCTGAAAAAAATTTAAATACCACTTGTAATTATCAGTTTCTCAGATTTTATATTTTATAGCTATATGCTTGAGTGAAATGAACATTGTTCTTTTATTTTATGAACTACTGACAACATGTCTCCAAAATTACAAGCAAAAATTTTGTATTTATTTGCAATAAATGAGAAATGGTCAAAATAAGGAAAAAGATGCAGTGCTTTCAGATCTCAAATAATGCAAAGAAAAGAAGTTCATGTTCCTTTAGAAACAACAATATTAATGTTTTAACTCAGGAAGAGTTCAGAAATCAATATTTGGTTTTCAACAAGGTTCAGTGCAGGGGGCGGTCTTCATTTTCCCACAGCTGTATGTTGTTTTATTCTGTTTTTGACTCAGAAAACAGTTGGTAGTTGCTTTTGCTTTACCTCACAACTAGATTGTGTGATTATTGACACACAGAAATTTTAAAATGTGACAAAGCCATAAAATTTTCCTGAATCAGGTGGCTAGACCTCGGCCGAGGGAACGGCCGGGGTCCACATGGCAGAAGGTCCGGCTGTTCGGCCACAATCAATAGGGTTAAGGTCATTAGCATGTTATGAATACCGCAAGGCCCTGGGAAAGCAGAGCAGAGGACCTGCTAGCTTGCCTCTGATTGGGCAGGGCTCGTCTTTAGGAGATGACCTCTGACCTTAGCTTAAGAAGAAGATGGAAAGGCTTTAGGAGTTTGCATAATTTTGACTGGGCAAAAATTAAAATGTGTGGTGTTTGCCTTAAATCAAACGAATATTTGTGTTAGAATATTGTAATGAAAACAAATAGTGTTACAGCAACCTATATATTTTTAGAGAGCCCTGATAAATATGTAATCTCATTGAAAACATTCAAATCAACCTTGAAATTGAGTATCTTCATGCAGACTGGGCAGAAAAAATCAACAAACAAGCAAAAAACATGTAAAAAAAGTAATTGCCAAACTTATTGGCACCCTTAATAATTCTTTAGAAATAAATTTACCGTAAGTATTTTTAAAATTCATACATTCCAAGTTAATATTTTGTGTCCACAAAGCTTTATTTAATGATCCATGACTATGTGTTTTTTTAAGTGACTTGGTATAGACATTTACACTGGCCACACAAATGGGAAAGACTAGAGAACATGACAAGACTTTCCATTAAATTTTGTAATATCTGGAAGAAAACAGCCACTTACTTCAACTTCCAGTCAAGATAATAATTACCAACCACCAAGTCTTCATACCTTCGTCCTTATTGGACGCTATTAACTGTGAACATGGTTTCATCACTCTTAACGTTATACTATGTAAAATTCATATAGTTAGAAAGTAAGCCAGAAATATGTTTTTTTCTTATCTAACCATCACAAACATTAGCATGTGGAGTCTGCTACACTCTACTGAGAATCATGTGTTTTAAAGAGGCCAAGACTGACCTCTTCAGCAACAAATACACCAGGTATATTTTGATGTTGTGTCTTATTTCTCTCCTAAAGTTCCAGTGAACGTGGGTTCATCACACTTTCAGGATCCAGGAAATTTTGAAAAACATCCAGTTTTCCAAAATGCCAGTGATCAAAGATGGCCAAATAAACAGAATAAATCTCAACACTTAAAAAAAATAACCATCTTCCATCGGTAATTGATCCTAAAAAGTATAGAAAACTTCTAAGCTGAACAGAAGAGAGGAAAGCAAATGAGCCAGAAGTCTGGATGACAGGGCAGAAGGGAAAAGACAGCATCTCTTTGAATGATGCAACCCTGTGAAATGTGATAGAGGAGTAAGTGTCCTCTTGGCAAAAAGGAGTTAAAGTATCAACTGCAAGGATACCAATAACTGTAGCTTTGGTAATTTGGCTAATTAGTTTAAAGATAGTTTAAAAAGCTGAATGAATGTCCTAAAATCAAAGTTTTTTCTACATTTTTCAATATTGCTTTAATAAAAGATTAATTCAATTTAAAGCTTTTTACTTTTTTTGTCCGTATTTTGCATAAAATGACTTTATGCAAAATATAACAACAAAGTTTGTGTTTTTAGAAAGCAATAATAAAATATATAATTTCAAAACATATTAATATAATTTTAGCATAGGTTACGCAATTGATGAAGTAACTGACAATCAGAATGTTTTACAGACTGTATTTATAGTCTTTTATAGGATGAAAAGCCTCAAAATTTTAAATAATCACCACATAAACAGACACCAACATTCTTTAAAAAAGTTTATTGGCTTTTAAAACCACTTTAAAAATCTCACCAGTGAGTACTTTCCATTGAAAAAGAAACAACGCGTTTGCAATATTAACAAGCTACTGTACATTAAGCAGAACACCAGACAACAACACAGAGGAGGGTTGATTTTTTTCTTCTTCTTCTACTGGTAGAAACGGACACGATAGTCAAACAGGGTCGGGTCAGTAAAAGGTAAAGAGTCAAGAGTCACTGCTTGATGGAGCTGCTGTAATCATAAAGAGGCGGATTTCCTTCATTTAAAGTCAAATATCAGTGCCATGTTGTTAAAGAAGGTAATTAAGAGAAAACATGTTTCTTCACAAATGCATTTATCAAAATAGGAAAATGTCAAATTGAAAAAAACTCCAGAAAAACATTAACTTAGTAAACAGCACAGTCACACATAATAAAAATAATAATAATCATAATAATAATAATAAAAAAAATGTAAAGTAACTCATGAAACTAGCACTGCCAGTCTGGTTAACAGAACCTGCCTACATCACAGAAGACAGTGGTTACCAAGAATATACAACAGAAGTCATCACACATGCGTGTATACAATCATTTATCAACATAATGAGCATGTAGGTTTTAAAAGGTTATTCTAGCTTTTTTCCCCCCCCTCAATGCTTTGTATTCTCATGTATGAGAATGAGTAAGAAACGTGTATCTCACTGAGATTAATGCACATTTTGCTACAAGACAATTAGTCATTTTCTGACAATCCACTTATTTTCCTTACTCATCTTGTCATAAAAATATTTTTCTTTCCTTTTATTCTTTTTCTAAGCGGGCACCCATCATAATTTATTATTTTTGTCCATAAAGGTGTGACAAAGCCATGTGTCGTAAAAATTTAGTGCAATAACGTGAACCTCCAAAGTTTGTTGAAACTTTTTTTTGTTGTTTTTTTTTTTTTTCCTCCAGTGTCTGCTGACAAACTTTGAGCACAATGTCACAGAGAAGTCTGCAACCAGCTAACAGTATCACAACTTTTTTTTTTCTTAATATACCATGCTAATGATCCTGCTCACAGCACACATCACTTCTGCAACTGCAGAGACCTATTTATCTTTGAATATAAAAACCAAAAATAATAATAAAAATAGTCAAATAAAATCAGCAAGCGAGACCAGACAGCATTACTGTTACAACACACTGAGCCAGAAATGTAACACACAACATACAGTATCTTGCCAACTATAAATCTGTTAAGCTTCTTTTTTTCTTTTCGATGGCACATACTTAGCTAGGATAATGGCCATAATATAGTGTCTGGATACACCAAATCTCTATGTATCTATCGTATTTACAGATGGAGCTTAAACATGACTTTTACAACATTGACAATATAGCCAAAAAACTGAAGCAAGCATCCTACTGTATCACAGAGCCTACCTGGCTAGCAGTGATGGTTTCAACATGCTTTCAGGTCCATGGTTACCTATAAAACATAGGACAGTGACCATTTCACTATTTTACAAACTGTACAGAAAATTCAACTTAAGCCTTAACTCTTAAATTTCTGATGCTGCCCCACTTTCCTGTTGTGTTGTGGATGCTAAACGCGGAGTGTTTCTGTGTGGAATAATCTCTTACGATTCTTGAAACGGATCGTCTTTGGCATGAAAATGAGGCCTGGATCTGCACAAACATTATTTCCGTGAAGCTCATGCAAGAATCTGTTGGTCCTCCTGGTTTGCAAAACCTTCTCCATGCCGTTGAAATTCTCTAGCCTGGGAGTGCAAAAAAACTAAAAACATCTCACAATTGAAAGGACAGCGTGGCAATTTTTGTTTTCACCAATAAGGTTGTAGCCAATACCTTGGATACCAATGGAGTTGGTTCTTCGGTTCAAACCCACCAATTCATTGCTTCTTTTCCATAAACAAATCAGTCCACACGTAATTCTTTGCATATCCGTTCATTTCTGTTGCTAGTGAAGGGTTTTTATGAATTATTGAAATGCTCATAGAAATCTCAGCCTATTTCCATTTATTTTATTTCTGATTCCTGTTTGGACCTTAGTAAACATCGCATATGAAACTTAGTAAACATCGCAACAAACATGACCCCTGATCGAACTAAAATGACTAAAGGTTTGTTTCAAATACAGTAACCTTTTCCAGGAACAGTGCATTTTTCTGGGACCATTTTTTAACCCTCATCATTTCCACTGCAGGAACCAGAACTAAATCCAACCGTCAGGGCCGTTTTCTGGGAATTCACCCCAGAAAACGGCCCTGGTAGCAGGGTAGCTCTTTTGGTGAAAATTCATGGTGGAGCTTTGTGGCGAGAGATTCCTAAACATTTCAGATATTTTTTTTATTCTCCAAGCATTTTAGTCACTTATTAGTGTGCACATAATTGACATAAACAGCACAGATTTCCATTATACTGTCAAAATGTATGCAACAAACAGCTGGGTTAATGTACCGTAAATGGTTCCAGGAAATTAAATTCTGGGGAGAAGGAGGCTAAGAAGAGTGAGAGTCCAAATCAGTGCAGTTCATGCACATTGCGCATGCTGACAGTGAGTGGGAATGTCCCACTGTTGACCAAGATCTTATTCAGAAGCTGAATGTGAAACAGGCGCTCCTGTTGCAAAAATAATAGCAACAGGAACTTTTATTTCTGCTGATTTTCAGTAATTTTTGCAAGTGTTGAAACTAAAGCTATATTAAAATCACTTTAAATATAAAATTTTAAATTTCATAGAAACTTAATAATTTAAGCCTGAGAAACATGTTGTAGATGGCCTTTAGCAACGCCTCATTACTTAAATTGAAATGTGTTAATCTTCCAGAAGGTTTGTAGCTGTCTTTATTTTTGCATTATAGCTTAAAAGGGCTAAAACACTAAAATAGTCCCGTGGCAAGATGGATCGTTTTGAAATAGCTTTAAAATGGGCCCAGAAAACAACACTGACTCCTCAAAAATGTTCCTGAAGTCAAAAGGAGCTTTTAAATTGTTACATTTCAGCCATTCTGGACGTCATTTAGATAAACAACACGGTTTTGCACCTTACAACACCCATTGCACCCCACATACGGCCAGGGTAATATAAAAGGTTCCAGGTAGGAAAAGGTTCAGGGTGGCATACTGAAACGCAGCTTAAGCAATAGTATTTTTCGCTGTTACATAACCAAATACAAACTATAAGGAGATCATGGAAAATCACTTCAACTCTTCAGTTGTCAAATTGGGTATGAAATGCCCTCCTACCAGGTACAAATTGGTACCATGGCTGGTACAAAATGCCACCAACAGCTCCATTTCATTCCCAAGAAACATCTAAAAAAAGACTTATGAAAAATGGAAATGAGCAGCACCCGTCTATCTTGTAACAATGCAAAGCAAGAACAGAGAAAGGAACTTAAAACATGAGAGTAACAGCTGCCATGAAAGGATGAAGCTCTGGATATCTTAACATTATACTATATACAGTTCATCTAACAATGGCGTAAGGCCTTAAACTTTGGGAATAAGGCAGCCAAGTTGTTGAATTTTTTCAATAAATACTCCACAAAGTGGCCTGCATCTCCATCTTCTCCCTAATAACCCACAAACTCCCTTTTTTTGAAGATAATAAACAGTACATGAAGTATAGGCTTTGAGAGGTTTCACACATGAATCAGTTTTTCACTGATGTTGGTTTATGATAAAAGTATAAAGATTATGTCAGAAATTCAGCACCTGGCAGCTTAAGATGCTGTCCTTTTTATATTTTTTTGATATGGCAGGCAAACGTACAACAACTTTTGTGTGCATATACCACGATAACCAATATTGTCTCCATTTGGTTGAACTTGAACTGCACACGTTAAAAGGAGAATATGTTTTTCTTTTTCGGTGAAGTCTCGTGTGCCAGATTTGCAAAGCATTTCCTATTCCTTTGTTGTTCGTAAAGTATAAATATTGCATTAATAAAGATTACCCTTCAAAACGCACATATCTGCTCTTTGTTAGTTGGTGCATGCTGCCACAGAGTGTTCGCACCCTTCTCTTGAAATGCTAACATTTTAGACTCAGATGAGGGAGAAAAGTGAGCAAAATACTGAAATATTGTTGACAAATGATGAGTGAGGGAAGAAAGGTGGCGGGAGATTGCTCTGGTAAGCATGGCACTTTGAACAGAACAAACGGCCAAAGTCCAGACAAACTCCGACAAACTATGGGTTAAAAACAGATATATTACATGTGCACCAAACTGAACAAACAGAGAACATAAATCATACAGAGTAGAAGAGAACGTTAACCCAGCATCTCCACGGTAGTAGGCTGGTCTTTGCTCTCTAGCCACTCAAAACCAGAATTCACAGTATCACTGCATATCTGCTGGAAAAGTGGGTCGTTCTTTAGTTCTTCCAGTGTCGAGTCTTCGTACTGCTCCTGCTGCTGATTGGGGTCAAACAGCAAGTTGGCGTCCAACGTGTTAAGGTCAGTGATGCTACTGGACAGATCTGAGGTCAGTCTGATGTCATTGGAGAAGTCGGACGCCACTGCGTTGAGCTCTGAGGCGACCTGACCCACCAGTTGGGAGCTGGGATTGAGTCCGTCCTCGCCCAGCAAGTCCTTGACAGTGTTGTTGAAATCGAGTTGCTGCTGTTCATCCTCCGCCTCCTGCTGCTGCTGCTGCTGTGTGCTCTGGAGGAGAAGCTGCGGTTGTGTCTGCGCGGGATCTTCTCGGAGCTGCTGCTGCTGCTGGTGCTGGTCTTGCTCACTGGGACCTGCTTGTGCTTGAGTGTCCCCAGCTGTGAGGTAGCCATGCTGCTGGAGCTCGAAGGCAGCAGGGCTGGAGTTGACGGGCAGTTGATTCTGGGATGCGGTTCCTCCCGAGAAGCTCGGAGCCGTCTCTAGAATCTGGGTGAGGTTCATGCGGGCCGTGTAATTAGAGGGGAGGTTGTTGATGCCCAGACCACGGACGGAGTCGTCTCCGTCTGCTTCCATCTTGCTGAGGAGGACGCTGGTGATCTTGGCGGTGTTACTCTGACCCTGCACAGGCAGCATCTCGCTCTGCATCATGATGTTCAGAGGTACGGACTGGCTGCGCTGCACCATGCTGTGCACAGAGCTGACAGTCTGGCTGTTGGACAGGATGCTGAGCACCTCTGAGGTTATGGGGGAGTTAAAGGGCGAGACCACGGCTTGAGTCGTTGTTGTGGTGCTCGTGGTGGTGGCTGGAGGGTTGGTATTACCGCTGAAGTTCCTCTGCCGCACAGCGGGACTAACGCTGCGGCAACGGAAAGTGTTGGACGCAGTTGAGGCGGAAGCCTTGTTATCTAGCGGTGCAGGTACGGCAAAACTCTCCTGCTTGGTGGGAGTCGTTACACCACTTGCCTGCTGCTGCTGCACTGGAGAAATTGGAGTAATGCGTCCAAAGTGAGCGCTGTCCTGGCTCGCCTGAGACTGGAACGACTGGCCAGGAATTGCAAATGCGTGAGGTTTGCGAAACTGATCGTCCACCAGGTCTTGGTAGCTTGGCAGAATGCCGATGCTGTGGTTAGACAGAGGTCCGGCAGAGTTACTGTTGTAACGGTTGTTGATCCACTCCAGCTTGGCCTTGTCAGGGTGCGTCGCCATGGGCCTTTGCATGGGTTTGACAGGGCTGCTGGAGACGATGCTCGCATCATGATATCCCGTGATGCTCGAATTTATGGGAGTGAAAGCAAAAGGGTTCCTGCACTCCACGGGGCTCGGCGGCACGCTGCTGCTGCAGTTGGACAGCGGCGTGCTAATTGGGGTGTGCCGGCCCATTGCTCCATCTATTGGGGTGACGGGAGCCATTCGGGAGCAGGGGCTCTCTCGGGTCAGGCTGTGCGCGAGCGTCATCTCAGAAGTGGGAGTTGGCGTCGGGGTGGGTGTCGGAGTCGGGGGGGGTCTGAACCGGGGTGGTGCTGCTGTGAGTCGAGTGGTAGAAGGTCGAACTGGTTTGATGGGCGGCGAGGATAGAGCCCTGACCGCCGGCCGACTGACCTTGCAACCCGGACACGTCAACACAGTTCCCAAAGAGGCCCTTCAGTTTCATCTGCTCCTCCATCTGGACCAGCTCTTCCACAATGCTATCCTGCGTCATGTCGTCATCGTTGAACGAGAAGTAGTCCATGTTCGGCTGAGAACTGGCAAAGTCGACCATCTGCGTGAGGGTGAGCTGGCCCGAGGCATCGGACGGTTGAGCCATCATGGAGAGCTGGTCAGTGGGAGCCTGTTTGTGTTCTGCTGGTATCTGCTGAGGCTCCCATATTGTGCTCTTTAAATCGCTCACAGAGGCTTCGTGTGGTCCTGAGTTGGCCGTAACGGCACGAGGGTCTCCGGTGATCTGCTGCAGTAGCGTGTGGTCGGACGCGTTGCTTCCTGCTGGTCCAGCAGAGGGATCCACAGCGATGGAATGGTCCTCGTGTTTTGAATCTTGCTGTTTTGCGGCAGTCTGCGTTCCCTCGGTGTGCGTGAGAGGTGCGTCTGTAAGTGCAAGGATCTGTGTGGGCCCCAACGCCGTGTGTTTGGCAATCCCTTTGCAGGGGGCACTCTCTGGTCTCGCAGGGGTTCCTGGTCTGGGAATTCTCTTCATTGCAGTGTTCAACCCAGGTTTGGGATTGTCAATGACAGCAACCGGTTGCTGGGAGATAAACACCCTCTTGACAGGAATAACGTGGGATTCCCCAGCTGCACGCTTCCTGGGGCTCTTGGCATCTAGGCAGGCATCCTTAGATGTGAGAGTAACAGCGGACGAGCCGTTGGACGGCGTGTTGCCATTGAAGTTCTGATTATCAACAGTCAAGTACAAAGTACTGTCATGGCAGTTACTGTTATTGCTGTCCTGAGTCCCAGATGCAGAGCTGGGAGGGGAGGCGGAGTCACTCTTTGTCCGCAACCCTTTCTCTGGTCCTGGGGAACATTTAACCAAAAAGCTTGGCTCACTTGCAGCTCTGAATTTTACCATTTTCTCCTCTTTGGCTCCTCCTACATGTTTCTCTGTCCCAGACAAGGAATTATTGTCACTTCCAGCGTCCGACAACCCTTTGGCGTCCGCAGAGAGGGTTGGGGTCAATGTTACAGCAGGTTTGACTGCAGGAGACTGGGGAGCTGCCGAATTCCCACTCTGGGACAGCTGGGAATCGTCCAAAGCAGCTGCGACGCTCACACCAGCAGAGGCTGGTCGCACACTGCTGTTACTGCTGCTGCTGGGGGCCAGAGCAATAGCCGTCATCTTCACCACGTTGACAGAGCTGACGTGGGGAGAGGGCATCACGGTCTTTATGGGGCTGTTGGTGATGAGCAGCGTGGGTGGGGAGCGCAGGGTTATGGCACTCGTGGCAGAGGGCTTGGGAAGGATTTGGGCATACCGCGTGCCATGTCGTGCCAGTCTGTCTCCCACGGGACTTGCTGGGACATTCTGGGGTGTCTTGGGAGACTGTTTGAGAGACTGAGTGACAACCTGGAAGTTTACAGGCAACACTTTTCCTTCCGCTGTCCCCACAGGGCTCGGTGAGGTCATCAACTGCCTGTTTCTCTGTACCTGAGGAACAAAACACCATTTATTGGTACACTTATACACATAAACCACATCTCTGGAGTAGGGCTGTAACAATTCATCAAATGATTTGAGTGCTTTGATTCATAAAACTCCTTTAGGCTTCATTAAATGATGTTTTACTATGTAGTGCACTGTATTCCTGCACGATGATTATCGGTGTTGCACAACGCTTTCATTTCTGACAAGCTTGTCACTATGGAGTGCACTGCAAAAACACCAAGTCTTCCCAAGTATTTTGGGTCTAGTTTCTAGTGCAAATATCTTAGAACACTTAAAATGAGACTAACTAAAAAGTAACTTTTCAGCAAGATTTAGTCAGCTGTTTTTAAGGAAATGATCTCTTAAATTGATGAAAAAGTACTAGTTCCATTGGCAGGTTATTTCACTTATAACATGAAAAAATGTCTTGTTAATGAGATAATCTGCCAATAGAACTGGCACTTTTTCATCAATATATAGGAATTATTTACTTAAAACAAGCCTCTATGTCTTGATAAAAAGTTACTTTTGAGTTGATTTTGTCTCATTTCAAGTGTACTAAGATATTTGCACTAGAAACCAGACTCAAAATACTTGGTAAGATTTGGTGTTTATGCAGTGTGATGACTAAAATAATCGCAGTCCTACTCTGGAGATAAGAAAATGGAGAAAAAGTCAGGACATGTACCGGGACTGGGCTGGGGACGGCTGCTACTACGATTCCTATGGTTGGCTGAGGGGACAGCAGAGCAGGACTGCCACAGGGGATGGTGGGTCCGGGCGTACTGGCCTCTGTCCGCTTCACCTGCGTCTCACTGGGCAGTGGTGAGTGAAGCTTCTGCTCTTGCTGCTTCTTCTGGATTTTGCGCTGCAGTTGCTGCTTTGCGTCAACAGAGGGCGATGCCAGGGTCTTCACTTGGGGCTGGAAAGAGTTTGCCTCAGCAGTGGGAACAAATGCAGAGGCTGGAGTTGGGGTCTTCATTCCTGTCAAGGCAAGAACAGTTCAAGAAGAATCTATAGAGATCAGACACATTACGCATGTCAAAATTACATTTTCAGAAATTTGCTGAATGTCTTCCACACTTCTGTCTCTGTTCATTTCCTGTCTGATCTGCTTCAAGTAAATAAAACCTGACTTTAATCTCAAAATTCTGACTTTTTTCACAAAATTTAGAATTTAAACTCTAAAAATTCTACTTCTGTGTCAATCAGTAAATCTCAAAATTCAAAACAAAATAACCAAATTTCTTAGGTATATGTCAATTCTGTTGATGATATGTGGAAATAGTCACATATTATACATATACTGAAGATAAATAGATTACCTACTGTAAAAAAGTTCATGGTTGATGTTTGGAAGAGTTATAAATTTGGTGCCAAAGTAAAAAACAAGTCAGATTTTGGATATGTGATGCTGTTGTTAAAGTAACACTTGATTATTACAGTAAAAATTTATATTTGCCTGACTCTTTCAATAATAATATTATCTGCTTTATTTGTGTTTTTGTTGCAGATAATAATGGAATAGGATGTATTCATAGCAAAAAGAAAACATCTGTTTATCTGTAAATTGCTTTAAAAATATTGTGCATACAGCAGCAACCATACGAAGTTATTAAAAGAACGTAAACCAGTCAGTCCGCTTTTTTTCTAGCATCGGCAGAGTGAGCGTCCAACACACACAAACAGATGCGATCCCTGCAGCGGGTATTCTACCTGTGGGTGTTCCAGTCATAACAGTGAGAGCAGCCATGGACTTTGTACCAATGTAGTGACTGTTGAGCAGGAAGCGAGCCAGGTCCTCCACGCTGTCAAACTGACGGCTCAGCACCTTCTGAGCCCACTCACACACCAGCCCACAGGCCGCGGATCTCATCTCATCCTCGGCGCTGGGAGACTGACCTGTTGACTCCATCAGCTCACACTGTCCAAACAGCAGCAGAGCCGGTTTAGGAATACTGAAATGGTTTAGTAAGGTTCGAGTGAAGCGAGATTTGCTGCAACTCACCCCGTCACCAGATTTCTGCAGATCCAGGTTGGGTAGGGATGGCATGTGAACAAAAGCTTTCTTTCTTAACCCGCTGTAGCAGTATGTGCGAAGGAGTTAAGGCTTCAGAACAAGAGTCGGATCCAAACCGAGGATGATTCTCTGATTATCTTGGCATCAGGAACCAAAGTTCCCAGGTTGTCACAAACTTGAAACCACTTTGAAATGTAGGGGCATGCACAGGGAGAACATGCAAACTCCGTGCAGAAAGACCCTGGGCCTGGGAATTGAACCCAGGACCTTCAGTTGGTGGCAACAGTGCTACCAATCTGTGCCACTGTGCAGCCTTATTATATATATATATATATATACGTATATATAAATGATGTAGAACAAATAAATAAAAAATAAATATTTTATTTGTTTTGATAAATAAATAACATATTTTATTTAATCAAATAAAATAGGGCATTTTATTGGTAATATTGGTATTTTATCAATTTTGAAGAATTATTGATTTAAAACAAGATCCTACAACTTGCTGAAAAGTTGCTAGTTTGTCTTTTTTCAAGTGTAATAAGATATTTGCAACACAAAGTAAATCAAAAATACTAGGTAAGATTTTGTGTTTTTGCAGAGTACTGATCACTGTAAGAAATCTGGAAAGAAGAATTCTGCTAATTATAGCAATTAACTTTACAAAATCTGAAACTGGACATCTGCAATAAATAAACATTCATTCAGTGTTTGAACATATTGATTTCATTGTAAGGATATTTGGATTTTCCCCTCATGCCCAGACGACGGGCCTTCATGTTGGGAAAGACATTCTTCATGATCTTCCCAAAGTCTGCTGCACTCAGTGGATTGTAGCCAAGATTGTCACAATAGCTCCTGAACAAAACCAGATTGTTTTCACATCACTTCTCATTAAAACAAAATACATTTTCTGCGTATCTCTCGCTTCACCCACTTGTATTCGTCGTACACCTCTTGCTTGGGGAGGGACGTCTCCGGGTGCTCTTCTAGGTGATTGCGTATCCAGTTGAATGCATACATCTGTTGAGTACGGCTCGACGACATGGAACTCTGATCACTGAAAAGGGGCCAAAACAAAAGAGAAATCTGGTGAGTGCGCCGAGTCCTGGACTGCCCCGCATCATTTTTCTTGCGAATACAGAAACTGTAATACCATAATCCAGCAGTAGAGGACCCCCTCTCATTCCCAGTCCAAATGGGCAGAATTTGGGGGTCGGGGTGATGAATAGATATGGGGAAACAAATGACACACAGACAGCTAGGTATAGAGCAGGAATCTAGAGATATTTCAGTGTTTTGGTTCATACTGATAATCAAAAATGATGCAGCCAAAAAGGTAAAAAATCAATAAATAAATGTGGCGAATAGGAAATAAAGCTGCCATTAAACTTGTTCAGCTTGATTTTAGCCAGTGAACAGGGATTTTAATAGCTGGCAGAAGTGACACACAGTTCAAGAATGTAAAAGGAATTAATAAAAAGGTTTTCCTGTGGGGAAGAAGCAAAGCGTTAAACTTTAGTTTGTTGTGTTTCCTACCTTTTATCATTGCCACTGCTGGGACCAGAAGGCAACTTAAGGTAGAGGTAGAGCTTTTCGATGTCTGTAAACTTCTCAACATCTTGCTGTAAAAAACAACACAAAGGAGAGATTGTTTAAATAAACATGACATAAAAAATAATTTATCACCATTTAATTTGCTTATAAATTCTTACAGAACCTGGAGAAGTGTGGAGCATTTAAAATTTAGAGTATTTGTATTTCCAGATTTTTATCGTCTAAATTTTGTCCTTCCATTCGTCCTTCATTCTCTGTGTCCTTCCTCCCTTCCTCAGATACTTCCTTTCCCTTTTTTCCCCCTTTCATTCTGTCCTTCAACATGTCCAATCTTCCTTCCTCTATCCTTATTTTTAATTATCTCCTCTTTCCTTCATTCCTTTTTCCTTTCCTTCATTCTTTTCCTGTGCCCTTCTTTCCTTTTTTGCTGATGTTCTTCCTTCCTCGTGTGCATTCTTCCTTCCTTCCTTCCTCGTGCCCTTCCCAACTCAGTTATCTCTTTCCCTCCTTCATTCTGTTTCATTTTTCTTCCTTATATCACTAAATCTTTCCTTCCTTATGTCATCCATTGTGTTCTTCCTTCCTTTCTTAATTGTGACCTTCCTAACTCAAATTTCTCTTTGATTCCTTCCCTCCCTCCTTCCTTCCGTCCTTCAATTTATCCTTCTTTCTTTTCTTGTGTCCTTTCTTTCTCTCTTTTTCTCTGATTGTATATTAGAAGCATAGCGAACTGGAAAAGTCCGTTTTTCCGTAAACATTGGTGTATTTACCTCTGTTCAGAACGTTAAATTTAGTGCGTTATGTTTACATAGATGCAAATCAAAATAAATGTCATCTAAAATAAAACAGGCTCAATTATTACATCAAATCAGTTTCAAACAATCTAATTATAAACACAGATTCAAATCTGGTTTGATCTAAAGTATATTACAGCGCAGTCAAATTAAATAACCAAACTAACTGGTAAAAAGTGATCTATTTAAGTAAATGCCAAGGCGATTCTAAGGCAAATTTACTGTGAATATAGCAGCTAGCTGCTTTAGTGTTTAAATATCAGCGATATAAAAATACTTAAGATTGCAGAACCATCTGAGTGCTCCGACTGGCCTTCTGCTGAATTTCTAAGAATGGATTAATATCGCCTCTCACTCGTCTGTTTGCCTTTTTGTTGCCATGAGAACCCAAATGAACGAGCCGTCAGCCAATCAGACGCCACTGAAAACGCCGTTTACTACGAGTCGCACATCCTGTTTGGAAACGAAAGCAGGCCTCAGTTACAAACTACCAAAACAAAAGGCTTCAGTGGCAGTTTTAAAAGTTTCAAGTTTGTGAGAGAAACTTAAACTTTTATTTTTAATTCAACCAGTAAAAAGCATTGAAATATTTCTGAATGTATGAAGCAATATTCCTGGAAATATCTCTTAAAATTATCTTAAAGGGAACGAAGAAATATTTACTGGATTACATTTGAAAAGATCCACACTGTTAATGTTTTACTTCTGACAAAGTATTTTCAGTATACAAAGAATAAAGAATGGACAGATAGAAGTAAAAGAGGATACAACAATACAAAGAAGGAAGGAAAAACAGAAAGAAGACAAGTAGGACACAAACGGTTAAGGAAGAAAAATAAGGAAATGAAAAACAGGAAAAAGGAAGGACTGTAAGGGAGAGAGGAAGCAGAGGAAGGACACAAAGATGGAAAGAGGGAAGGAAGGATACAAGAAATAAAGAACACAAGGAAGAAGGGAAGAACATAAATAAGGAAAGAGGGAAAACAAAAGTAAAGAAAGTAAGGACACAAAGATTAGGATAAAGTCTGAAATTCAAACTTGTTTTTTAAATCCTGGTTTTCTTTTCTCCATTTTCTCTCCAGACAAGAAAAATAAATCAGATTAAATAATTTTTCCAGATTGTGTCGGAACCGTGTTTCTTCCACTTCTGAAAAAAACATGAATGCATTCATATATTAGAGATGTTTTATTTATTTTAGGCCGGGAAACAAAAGACAGAATCCGCCTCTTCCACGTCTCGTTTTATAATCGCGTCATTCGGATCTCGTTTGATGTTTTCGCATCAGAGGAGCCAAGCGGTGGATCAGGTTTTAGGAGCAACAGAACGGAGGGCTGCCAAACTCTACGCATATCGGTCGAAATTAAAATACTTTCTATTTTATTTGTGTGACAAAAAATAGACAAAGCGTGATCGCATCGCTTTGATGTCACCGTTGCCGCCTTGTAGAGAAAAACATCTGTGATCCACTTCAGCTGCAACAAATCCAAACCTAAATGTTGACAAATAGAGCCAGCAGAGGAGAAACGTGTTGCTTTTTCTGATTAGAAAATCTAAAAATAAACCTGCAAACGTTCATAAATAAATATGCAGGAACAGAAAGCATCAAATACTTTCAAATGAAAATATCTTGTATACAACGTATAAAATATATTTGAAGATTTATACATCTAAAAAGGGTATATATTTGTAAAATACTGCAAAACCAATTTAATAAGTTAATACAAAATATTAATACATAAACTCTATTTATTTATTCAAATAAATCTGATTAAACAATGAAGTAAAGTTTAAATTTTATTAAATGTTCCATAAAATTTAAAATAAAATGTAATTTTTAAAATTTGATTTAAAGAAGTAAAATGTATTTTAGAAATGTTAGAACTGAGGGCTGCCAAACTCTACACACATAGGTTGAAATTAAAATACTTTCTATTTTATTTGTGTGACAAAAAATAGACAAAGCGTGATCGCATCGCTTTGATGTCACCGTTGCCGCCTTGTAGAGAAAAACATCTGTGATCCACTTCAGCTGCAACAAATCCAAACCTAAATGTTGACAAATAGAGCCAGCAGAGGAGAAACGTGTTGCTTTTTCTGATTAGAAAATCTAAAAATAAACCTGCAAACGTTCATAAATAAATATGCAGGAACAGAAAGCATCAAATACTTTCAAATGAAAATATCTTGTATACAACGTATAAAATATATTTGAAGATTTATACATCTAAAAAGGGTATATATTTGTAAAATACTGCAAAACCAATTTAATAAGTTAATACAAAATATTAATACATAAACTCTATTTATTTATTCAAATAAATCTGATTAAACAATGAAGTAAAGTTTAAATTTTATTAAATGTTCCATAAAATTTAAAATAAAATGTAATTTTTAAAATTTGATTTAAAGAAGTAAAATGTATTTTAGAAATGTTAGAACTGAGGGCTGCCAAACTCTACACACATAGGTTGAAATTAAAATACTTCTGTTATTATTATTATTAATTATTAATGTATTAATTTTGCATTTATTCAAATAAATAATTTATTATTTACTGGAATACAAAAATAAAATATTTATTTGAATAAATAAATAAATATGTTATTTGAATAAAGAAATGAATTTATTCATTTGAATAAATACATTTATTATAAATAAAAAAATTGAATTAGATTTTTTAAATAAAATAAAATAATAATTATAATAATAATGAAAATATAAAAAAATTTCAGTAAGTTAGCTTATTTGAAAAATTACAATAAGCATCAACATGTCAGGGTTAGGATAATATAACGTAATATTTGATGTAAAATGATGAGATATTAAAGGGAAAAAAACATATAGTTGGAGATCCAGTAACTTACCAATATGCTGTCCACTTTTGATTGTACAGATTTGCTACAATGAGAAAGAAAACAATATCAGAACAATTTGCATCACAATAATTTACTACAATAGTTCATGTATCTCTTCTTCTTTGCTCTTTTGTAAACATTTTCTTATTTCCTTCTAGCTTTGAATGCAGTGAAGCTGTCCTCGATGATGTGTAACTATGGCAACAGGTTATTGGTTTTACAAATGAAGAGCAGCTAACTAGCATCTCAGATGCCCAAGTGATACCCTAAACGAGACTGTCTTGGGTCAGAGGCCTCGTCAGAGTTGTTGCAAGACTGACTGCTACTGGAGATCCCTCCTGCCTACAGCTTCACCATTTATGGACGACTCTGAAGATGTTTGGATGACTATGAACTACGACAACATTTAGATTCCTTTTGGGAAGTTTTTTTTATTTTAATTGAATTGAAATCGACTTTGAGGATTTAAAGTTTTGAATGGAGCTGCTGAAAAACTTTAGAGACAAGATCAAAATTAAGAGGAGCAGTGAGAACATCAGGATATTGGAAAAGTTAGAAAAAAGAAAGAAAAATTGGGTATATATATATATATATATGATATGGGACATATCTCAATATGTCACATTATTTTACCTGGTGTGTTGCTTTTTCTGTTTGAAAACAAGCAGAGTTATAACATGTTATAAATATTTTAATTTTTGATGTAAATGCCACAATATTGGCCACAATTGTATTTTTCTGTGTGGTTACCAAACTGAATGAACCTTAATCCAACAAAACATAATAAAAAAAACAGTAAAAGCTCAGAAATTACTATAAATAACACTAATATCTGCTATGTGTTGTATTTTAAAAACAACAAATGCACCTTGAATGTGAAAATTAAGGATTTATAAATTATTATATTCTCCAATCCTCAGAGGAACTGATGACTTTTTTTGGGTGAATATAATTTTTTTTAAATCTGCACAGTGGATATCAAAAACTGCTTTGCAAATAGGAAGTTATTTTATTGCTTTCATTCATCAAAGGATGATGAATATTTAAAGGAAATGAAAGGCAACATAATATGGGTGGGCAATATGGATTTAGGACTTAATCACGATAATTTGTGGTGCTATTGTAGATAACAATAAGGATTATGATAAAAAAAACAACGTATTACTTGTTTTTATAGGTAACTGAAAGGCTGTGACTGCATGACACAGCCTTTATATCGCCACAAATATTGTTCTTGAAAAAATATTTCCATTTACAATCAGCATCTTCACTACACCACTTACTTAAAAAGTGATTTATATCAGTAAACTGCACAGAATAACTGCATTTAATCAGGTTTTGTATAATGGATGCGTTCGGGAAACAAACAGTTTAGAAAATAACAAAAATAAAATTTCTGATCATAACAAAAAACAAAAACCAAACAGTTTTGGTTTGTTTCCTATTCAACATCAATAAGTGAAATTTATCTTGACAATAAATTTAAATTCTTATAAGAAATTTCTCACAATAAATGATAAACAATATGATAAACAACACAATATTGTATTGTTTATCTAAGAATAGCAGCAACAACAAATCTTTTTTCATACCAGGAACCCAATTAATGATAACGATTTATCATATAGTTTATAAATTTATCATATAGAGATGAATTTCTTATTACGATAATTTTGATTTACTGTTGCCAATATATCCCAGTTGATGATGTTTAACCCCCCCAACATTGTCTGTTTTGTTAGTTTTACTATTTTTTCCACTGTTTGTTCACTAAAAGCATTCAATAAATATAAATAAACCTGAAAATATAATTAAACGCAGATCCGATTTGCAATTTAGTAATAATAAATCACATTTTTGATGTGACTGGTGTTCTATGGAAGCATATTGCAAATGGAAATGTTTTTCAAGAGCAGGTTTTGGGGTTTTGGAGGCTATAATTTTTGTAACACAAAGTTGCAGCCATACAGTTACTTAAAACAGGAACAATAAATACTTCATATGGTCACTTTTATCATTGTCACAATTAGGGGCGTATTGATAAATCCACCAACCAATAAATCGGTCCCAGTTCTCTTAATCTTAGGAGTATGGTGATAGGCTGATAATATCCACCAATCAGCTAGATGATAAATTGTCCCAAAAGTTATTTCGATAAACGGATAATATTGTTGTTTTGAGACCATTTTCAAGTATGGCATAATGGTAATGTCATAAATAATTCAAGAACACATTCTCAGATATCAATAAACTTTAAATTGAAATGAACATTTAACACTTAACTGGAAGACATTTTAAATATCCAAAATAAATTTAAAAAACCCCAACAGAAACAGCTTATAAAATATCTCTAAATAAAATTGTCCTTCAATTAGTGGAGACCAGCCTATCAGACTGAAGAATTTTTTTTCAATAAATCATGCAAAAGGAAATTATTGAACTCATGCCACTAATTGATTTATTGCTTATTGCGGCAAGCGGTGCACCCCTAATCATCACGATAAACTTTAAATCCATATCGCCCTTCCCTGCCTTAAACTATCACATTGTTTATTACCTACTTACTGAATTAAATGTATATATAAACATATATAGGGTTTGTTTTTAAAATCATTCTATTTGGGTATTCAGATGTTGCACAGCAGAAATCAGGCTAAACATGTTTAAAGCTGATAATTACATAGTATAATGTGCAGGCATGTGTGCAGCGTGGTAGAAAATCAGAGTGAGTCCGAGTCTGTGCAGCATTCTGCTGTGACACCTGTCATCATCC